>NC_041385.1:275330278-275477355 GCF_002162155.2 Triticum dicoccoides | reverse complement strand
AAATTGACTGACCCAAAAGTCAATTCAGTCGACTGAAGTGTGGCTTAATTGAATCAAAGCAGCGACACGAGCGAGGGGGAGAGCAGCAGCAGCAGCTGGGTGAGTGAGAGATCGAGTGAGAGCCGGAGCAGCAGCAGCAGCAGCACGAGCGAGCGAGCAAGAGCCGAAGCAGCAGCAGCAGATCCGGCTGGTATGGACGCCACCACCGAAGGGGCCTCGCACTGGGAGAGAGCCGCCATGGAGATGTCGCCCGCGGCGCCGGCTTCAAGGTAGCCGCTCCATGAGGGTGCGGGATGGAGCACCGTCGGTGCCGGGAGGTCGAGTTAAGGAGAAGGTGCGATGCGATGAGTGTACAACCTCTTTGGTGGCGCCGAGTAGGCCTCGACTTCGTCCGAGGAGTCGGTGAGGATGCTGCGGTTCCGGTGGAGTATGTTAAGGCAGCGCTGTGGGGATGGAGCAGCCGCGATAGACGAGGCTATCGTCGGAGCAGCTCCTTGGAGGTGGAGGACGGGGCGGCTGAACCGGCGGGACGGCGAGATGGACGACGGATCCTCATCCGGGGAGGTGGACGAGGGAAGTTGAGTTGTTGTGGTGGACGACATCGTCGGGGAAGAGGCTCCGGCTGGGCAGCGGTGATTTGGTGGACGGAGGAGGGTGGGGTTTCGCGGCTGGAGCGGAGAGGTTATGGCGGCCTGGATTTTGAATGGCGAAAAGGGGGCGATGGGAGTGGGTGAAGCATGACTTAGGGACGCGCTTGTCCAAAATGTAGGGTGTGTTACAAGAGTACCCCCCACCGATTTGAACTAGCGGCCCTTTCGGCTCAGGGTTAGAAGGGGGATTTTGCGTTTCGGGATTTGGTAGCTGGAGGGAGTTTTCACGCGCGTTGTAATTTCGGGATGGCAAGGCGCGGGTTGTGAAGGCGCCAGTTTTGGGAGCACAATCTCTAAATTATTAGGATATAACAAGACGCGGGTTGAATTTTAGGGACAAGCCTAACGTGTAGTAATATTGTACTTGTACGTACCAAATCAATTCGCACTTCCCTCAACCAAAAAGAAAACGGAAAAAATAAAACTATTCACACCACACAAAGAGAGAGCCTTGCCCCGTTTTACTATACAAATGCTATTCAAAGATACTCCCTCCTTCCATCTATATAGGGACTAATTCATTTTTCAATGCTAACTTTGACCAAATATTAGAGCAATGATACTCATTTGACATGCAACTTACACAAAGCACACCGTTAAATTCGTCTGTGAAAGGTTCTTTCAATGATATAATTTTCACATTGTGCATGTCATGTACTATTAATCTTGTTAATAGTGAAAGGCGGTCTTAAAAATCTCATTACGCCCTATATAGATGGAAGGAGGTAGTATGAATCCATGTTATGTCCGATTAAATTTTTTCGCTTGCTGTATAATGCATGTAACCTACTCATACCAACATTTTAGTACATTCCAAATGTCTATACTACCGCTGCAATTCAAACTAAATTTGAATTCATTTCTCTATTTCAATAAGAATCTACAATCATGATTGTTGCCAACTTCAACCATCATAGTTTCCTTGCTATCCGTCAGATATAAATCGGATGGCCTATAATGCAGGATGGCAGGCACACCATCATCAACAACTCTGTTTTTTATAAGAGTAGAGATAAAACATATTAAATGTAGTATAACATGTTCATAACCACACCATGTGTATCACCGTTATATATATTCACACATGCGTCGAGTTAAAACACTATGATAAATTCTTCAAATATCCGAATTCGCTTTTTATAATGAAGTATATATGATCTCTATTTGTCTTTTACACCCACACAACTCTCTTATCTTTGTAGCTAGCGCTAACTTTCTCTTGTGCATGCACACACCCGCATCCCTCTCACCCTCCCTCAGCATTCTCTAGCTCCATCGCGCAAATTCATCTTTTCACTTTAGGTTGTTCACCCATGGTGTGTGTAGGCCCCCCAGCTCCTTCTTTACAGCACACATCGATCGATATGCCTCTCTAGCCAGGTGTGCCTAGCACAAACACAAGCTTTGCCTCTTATCTTGTCACCGTCCATGCCTCACTCCCACCACTCTTTTCATCCTTCTCATACTCGCACACTACTCCCCCCTCGATATAGTATGCCTCTTGTACCACCTCCTACATGCATCCCTCTCTCTCTACCCTTCTCCTCGTGCCTCATTTGGTTCTAACACACACATGCATGTATACCGATCGATCTCCCAACATATACCTAGATCGACTTTAACTACCCCCCCATCGATCGACATACCTCACAAGTTATGTCTCCCCTTTCTCTAACAAAGGACGATTGATCTTCCTATGTAGTTACGTCTGCTTACCACAACCACATCGTCCCCCTCATCATTCGTGCATGCCTCCTGACCCGTCTCTCACACGCACATGCACAGACAACAAGCAGCCATCTCCTCTCTTATTGATATTGCAGGCGTGCCCTCCGTTTGTCTAGCAAGCCTATCCCACCATTTGTTCGAAGCAACTCCACTACCACCCCCTCCAACACTCTAGCTCTGTCTCTCTCCCAACCTTATTCCTCTCCTGCACATATGGATGGATGCCGATCGATCTCCCTTAATACATGAGGTAGATCGATCTCCTTAATACATGAGGTAGGCCTCTCTCCTCCTCCACACATATACTGGCCATTGTACATCTACAGTTAATTGGGCCTCCCTCTTCCCCCACCACACACCGATAGTCGAGCGCTGCAGGTAGGTATCCATGCCACAGAGACAAACTGCACATGTCCCCTCTGACGTTCCAGTAGGCCAGCCACTCTATATCTTTGACGTGGGCGCACACAAATTCGATGGCACTCTTTATCGATCGGGCGCGCGCACACACACACATCATCCCTCTCCTTGATTCTATGGACAACTCAAGCCGATGATACCTCCACTCTCTTCTCGTGGATCGCCCCCTCTATACATATGTTATATCCAGGACTGTATTTCACACACATTGCATATGTTACATATTTTGATTGCCCCCCCCCCCAAAAAAAACTCTCAAGAACCCACACACTATATCTCTCTAGGTTTGTATCTCTCTCACACAACCCCACGTAGGTGATGTACATATACAAGAAGAGAACAGGTGCACCGTGCATGTACTCACGCTTCGTGCCCAGCCACACCCGCGCGGGTACACGGTGGAGCTCATTTCTTTACGAAATGACAACCCACGTGCTAATTTGAATGCATGTAGCAGTTGTTTACCTAGGGAGGTCGTGTACCATGCGTGCACGAAATAAAGTTCGACTTGACGCGTTGCCGCATTATTTTTTAATAAAGTTATAGCGCTCAATGGCACGTACACAGAACATAAAACGATTTTTATGGAGAAAAAGGTAGTCCGCTCACTATATACAATGGAGCCTGCCTGCCTGGTTTGTCGCTCTTCAGAGTATCTCACACAAGGCTGCGGTGGCCTCTCTCTCTCTCACTGTTGGTCACTGATCCGGCCGCATCCCGTCCGCCGGGGGAAAGGGAGTGCGGTGGCCTATGTCTCTCTCACTGTTGGTCACTGATCCGGCCGCATCCCGTCTGCCGGGGGAAAGGGAGGAAGTGCATCGTTTCTCCGTTCGACGGCACCGAGGCAGCACGTCCCGATCTGCGGTACACGCCGTTCTCTCTAAACAAGCTCCGGCGTGGCAGGGCCTACGCCACCTGCTCGCAGATTCCGCCCACTGCCGCTCACCTAGTTACATCCTGACGACCTCCAGGTATCCCCTTCGGCCTTGCTCCACTGCCCGTCTTCCCACGTCGCTGCATGTGGATCTTCCATAGTTCTTTGCCCAAAACGTAGCTCGTCTGGCGTACTTTCCATATTGCATTCTCGTCCTCACACCGTTTTATACAAACACAACCGTGTTGTTATCTTCCCTTAGGACAAGGAATATGCTTCTTTTTTGTCGTCGCATGTGTCATCAACTGTTATTGGCTAGTAATTGTTTCCTTTCTACCTATTTTTTTGCAAACAGGGCTATCCATTTCACCTCGTTGCTATTGCGACCTTTTGGTGAACTGCACAAATCACTTTTTTCTTAAGAGTGTTTTGCACAGTCGTACTAAAATGTCGCAAGGGCAACGTCTCTACATTTTAGTGCGACTGCACAAAGATAGATTGGTTTTGCTCTATCCTCCTCATCCAACTCCGAGCCTAATCTTCTCCAACTAGTTAGTCTTAAGAGAGACTGCAAAAGTGGTCGGCTTCTATTTATGTGTTTATTGTTTCATCAGCAGTCCTCTATTATCGTAATCACACTTAATATCTTTGGAACAGGGACACTCAGCTCTATTTTAGTGGAACTGCACAAAATGATCGGAATGTTGCATGCTCCAGACAGCTACTTTCTTTCCCAACATGCCTTGTTGATTTAGACAGAGCTGGGGGGATGTTGCTGCCAATGAAAGCATGGATCAATTTTAATTTAACACCTTCTCACAACTCTGTCTTCAGTTGTGATGTAATTATTAGCTCTGATCTGCTAATAATTGACATGCATTAGCAAGGAAGTTAGTTTTTTATTCTTTTCCGAAAGAGCATCGATGGCAAGACACGCGAAACAAAAGTTGAAAGCTCACACCACTGTACAATTTCATGTCGCTGGAAAATTATTTGTATAGCACATCAATTATGTAAACAAATGATGGAAGCTTGATAGCATTGCCAGAAGCTTCTTCACCATCCGGGTCCATGTGCCATACACAAAATTATACTCCTTCGTTCCTAAATATTTGTCTTTTTACAAGTTTCAAACGGGCATATTTTAGAGTGTAGATTCACTTATTTTGCTTCGTATGTGTACTCCCTCCGTTCCTAAATATTCTATTCGTCTTTCTAGAGATTTCAACAAGTGACTACATACAGAGCAAAATGAGTGAATCTACACTCTAAAATATGTCTATATACATCCGTATGTGCTAGTCCATTTGAAATCTCTAAGAAGACAAATATTTGAGTAGTCACTCGTTGAAATCTCTAGAAAGACAAATACTCCAGAGTATATTTGAGAACCGAGCGGGTAGTGCACAACCGCATGGGAGACTTAGCCCGGTCGTTGCGCCATATTAATAGTGAGTAATGAGCAGTCAAATCATAAGCCCCACCTTTCCCACTGTAAGTTGCTCTGAAGAAGCAACCATCAATACGCTCTTCTTTGAATCCGCTCATACTACTCCATCCGTCACTGTTTATACGGCACCCTTCAGAAAAAAGAAAACAAATTTGCGGGACCAAGGCGACTAGTGATCGGCCTGAAAAATAGCATTGGTAGTTATAGCACGGCGTCTATTACTAGAGGGAATAATGCGTACACACATGCATGCAGTGCTTCGACACCGGGTACACACATGCATGCACTTACATTGGAGACATGGAGAGAAAATTGTGGACTTGATTGCGGTTACCATGCCCTAATTAATTGAGCATTAAACCAAATGCGTCTAAAGTCTCTCTGGTGGTGGAAATGCATTGAGAGAAATGCATCATAATGAAGCGCGCCCTATAAACTGTGACTGAGGGAGGATTAGTATGAAGGTGCAAAACCAAGTACGTGTATGGCCAGTCGGTTAACGCACCTCCTCTTGGCATATCACTAACATGTGGGACAGGAGTGTGAGCAAACCGATCTCAAATGGACGGCAAAGAGCCAACCCGCCATTTCTTGAGAGAGACGAGGAGTGAGAACACACAGACGGGCTCGCATGGAGGCCAAGATATATTCGAGCATGGTTGGTTGATCGATATCATTCATTACATGTTGGGCTGCCATTTTCCGCCCTTCTCCGGAATAAATGTGTACTTATATCAGAGATAAAAAAAATAAGAGTACAGACGCTCCACCATGCGGTTCTTGTAGTAGTACTACTCGTACTACTGCGCTTGGCTCTTCGCCTCTTCGTGAAGTCGAACAATGATGGTACTCTGCATGTTGGGTACTACAGTGTATGCCTCTGACAATCTGACACTGAATGGACTGATGCATGTCCACCGAGGGTAGGTGGCATTAGTCAAAAGGCGTAAGCGAGCTTCACCTTGTCCTGCAAGCTTCTCCTCGTTCTGCGAGTTGACGGGACACACCAAAAAGTAGTGCTAGTCCATACTCCCTCCTTTCCGGTTAATATGGATTAATATTTTTGCGGGTAAATGAGAGAGCTTTAGTCATATATAAGCATTCTTAGGACGATCAGCCAAGACACTGGTCACCAGGAAGCGAGGTACCCCGCAAAAAAATAAGTAGGAAGCGAGGTGTTTCATCAAGCCAGCTCTCGGCCACATTCAAAGTGCAGCCTTCTCCTCGTTCGGCAAGTTGACGGGACACAACAAAGTAATGCTAGTCCATACTGCCTCCTCTCCGGTCAATATGGCTTAATTTCAAACGAGATAAATACACTGTCTGTCACTGTATATTTGTAAAAATACGGTCAGTGGACTTCATAATACGCTCATTGCGCTCAATATATACATTTTCCGGTGTTTATACGGTCACTAGCTCACCTTGACTGAGTATGTGTGTGCATGCACGTGTAGGTTGAGCACTTGAGCATGACCGTGTGTGTTCCGTTGTGTGCTCGGACATGCATGCATTAGAGCGTCGCGCGCGTTTTTGCGTCCATGTGTACGTGTGACTGTTGCATACACGTAGGGGGAGTACGTGTAGGGGCCACTAAGGAGCAGTCAAATTGTACAGTAAGTTAGTCGGAAGAAGCAACAATCATTTCACTCTTGAATGACACGTAAACAATATAAAAAGGTTGATATGGAGAGAAAAAGAAAACCACAATATATAAACTAGCAGGAGCCTAAGCTACAAGCCTGCTTGCTTAGGTTGCTCTCTTCACAAGCATAGAATGATGGGCCTGATCCCGCAGCTAGGGGAAGGGAACAATGTTCTGCGTAGAGGCGGTCGACATCAGCGAGGGAGAAAACCCACAGTCAGTGCGTCCCAATCGGGGGTCACCGCGGTATGGGCCGATGCTGCATCCCAACCGCCCTTCTAGCTACAACCCGACGTCCCAGGTAGTCAGTGCCAGCCGTCTTTCCTTCGACAGGTTCTACCTGGCCAGGAAATTAAATCATGTTTAGGGTTTAGGGTTTAAGTCGTAGTGACCCCATCAGTAGTTTTTGTTTCGTACACTGAATATTGGCTATGATCTGTGAATCATTGAGATGCATCAGCATGCGTGTTAGTTTTCCTTTTTATTTGATGGAATGTTGTAACGGGGCAACCTTGGAATAGGAATGAAAATGGAGTGGAAAGTTTCTGTTTTTCTGGAGAAAAAATGGAAACGGAGAGAAACCAACGATTCGTTTCATTGGATCGTGCCATCGAGCAAAACCAACGTTTAAATCACATCTGCCGTGTTCATGTCTCACCCTCCTCCACGGCTCGACCCCACACGGTCGCTCGGCATGCCACTCACGGCAAACTGAGTATAGGATAACTTTCCCGCCTGCTTGTCGATGGATTGTGCCATGGAGTACTAGCACTACTGGAAGAGATTAACGAGTTGTGGTAGGACAGCTAGCTGTAGCACGGACTCCCAAGAAATTTTTACATGCATGTTGTAGCCGGCTATTGCGACCTTTGAACGTGGAGCAGCCGCGCGCACCCGGAAGCGGCGCGGGAGACACTCTCTCAGCCGGCGCGCCGCTTCAATGCCGGCGCCAGTGAGAGGTCGCGTCCGCTCTGCCCGGGCATGAATGCGGCACTGACCGTTTCGGGCGGGAAGCACGCGCGGTGATGAAGAGGGTTCGGGTTGGTCAGGACCGGCCATGGCAGCGGTCCGGACGTGCGCAAACAAGAGATGTTGTATGTTAATATTGCTGCGTATATAATTAACAACGTAAATAATGTGCCAGTTGGACAAATATGATTGGATATGGAGATGGAAATGGAATTTTACGTAAACACGGATATGCATGTCTATGTCTATGTGTGTGTGCGCGACGACTCTCGCGACCTGGAAGTGGGGGCGTGTTTTTTGATCGAGTTTTCTTTCTTGGTACGTTAGAAAATCAGTTTGTCTAATTCACATCTAGATGTTATTTAAGGATATCACATCTAAGCTCCCACAAGTATATAATGTAGCAACAAGAAACAAAAAAAACTAGGAAAAAAATAGACCACAAACAGAGTGGACATCAACTTAGATGTGACACATCTAGATGTGTCCTAGACTGACCCTTAAAAAATTGTCCACCATTTTTCGTTTCTTTTTTCCGGGAACGCGCGTATTCTATTTAAAACCACTGCTATGGAGAGATTTTTTTACTCCATTATAGCCTCTTGTTTGATAGAGTTTCTCGCATCTCGCTCTCTGACCCTCTCCATATCAAAACGAGATGACAGTGTCCACTCTATCTCTCTTCTCACCGGTGATCACAGATCCGTCTGAATCCCGTCCGCTGCGGGAGGTGAGGAGGTGCAGCGTTGACGTTGTCGCCGTCGGTGACGGAGGAAGTCGATGCGCACCGTCCTCTCAGAGCCGGCGCTGGTGCGGACGAAGATCCTCCGTGCCCTTGTTCGCTGCCGTCGTGTGGGTAGATCCCGCCCACCCGCCTAAACAACTGTCGGATTTAGGGTTCCCGCAGACCCTTGAGGTTCGAACATTGGGGTGCGCGCGGAGGTTTCGCCTTCTACCTTCCTGTTCCTCGCCGAATCGCTAAGATCTAAACTACAAGAAGAACAACACAAGGGGCACAGGGTTTATACTGGTTCAGGCCACCATTGTGGTGTAATACCCTACTCCAGTGTGTGGTGTGGTGGATTGCCTCTTGGACTGATGATGAACAATACAAGGAAGAACGGCCTCGTGAGGGTCTGTTCTTGTGGTGGTGTTGTCCCTTTGGAAGGGTTGATTCTAGACGCCTATCTTATCTCAAGCTTCCTATCTAGATGCCTCTACCCTGTGGGTGGCTAGTCCTATTTATAGGCAAAGGCCCTGAGCCTCTTCCCAAATATTGAGTGGGAAGTGCGCTAACAATTGGCCAATTTGAAGGGGAACATCTAGTACATTTATCCTGACTAAAGTTGGTCCTCGCCTGTTAAAGGCTCTGGTGGTGACGCCGACTTGGGCTCCACGGTGACCTCCATCCTGCCGTTGGACTGGTCTTGGTCTTGTTGCACCGAAATGGATGCCTTTGCTTGATGCTCTCGCCTGTGCTTGCTCCCCTTGCACCAAAGAGGAAAGAAGGACACTGCGCGGCTGGCGCCCGTCCGGCGCCCTTGGTCGTCATGGCTTGCATCATGCGCACCTCGCGAGGTACCCCGCCTTGAACTCTCCGCCTCCTCGTGAGCCAGCCTGACGAGGCCGTGCCTGAGGAAGCTCCTTGTCGTCCACCCCGCGAGGCTTGGCCCCTCACGAGGGTCTTGAGCTTGTGTTGATGAAGATGGGCCGTGCTGGCCCCCCCTTTGAGCCAGGCCGCAGGCCGCAGGCAGGCAAGTCTGGGGAACCCCATTCCCAGAACGCCGACAGTAGCCCCCGGGCCCAAGGCGCACGGACTTGGCCGAGCAGAGAGGCGAAAGGGCAAGTGAGAAGCGTCACGGACCCTAACAGCCTGTGGCCTTCGGCGCCGCATGGCGGTTGATTGGACGTGGGCGTCTCCGCAACCGCGCGAGTTGATAAGGAGTGACATCTGCCCTCTGACTCCTTTGCTCTCTCAAGTTGCTGCTTAGATCCCCTTTCTTGCGCCTCTCCTTCCTTCCTTCAAAATCTCCAGATCTACTCCACCCGCACGCCCTAGCCAGACATGGCGCCTCGCCAGGCCCCGGCCGGAGCTTGGTACTCGTCCGCCCTGGACTCGCCGAACGTGTCAGAGGCGAGCCTTGCCCGGGTGCGCCAGTTGGCAGCGACGCAGGGCGTCGACGGGGCGAAGGTGTTCAAGGCCGGCTCTGCCCTCCCTGAGGGCCAAGGAAGCACCTTCTATGCGCTCTTCGTGAATGCCATTTTCGCCGGTCTGGTGCCTCCCTTCTCTGAGTTCTTCTTTTCTGTCCTCTGCCATTACAACCTTCAAGGTCTGCATCTCCACCCCAACTCTGTCCTCCTTCTAGCAATCTTCGCCTACTATTGCGAGGCTCACGTGGGGGTGAAGCCCTCAGTGGCCCTGCTGCGCCACTACTTCTCCCTCCGACCCTCTCGCGGTTCCGTCTCTGCATGCGCGAGCTTCGTCGCGTACGGCAGCTCCATCGCCATTTCGAATCCCGGAAAAAGGATTGAGGGCTTCAGGAGCAAGTGGGTCTTGCTTGTTGCTGGGCGCGTCCACCCCCGGCTGGCCTTGCCCACGGGGCACCCCTCGAGCTCCGACAACTGGTCTCGAGTGGAGCTTGTGGATCCCCGCGCAAGGCTGGTGTTGGAGAAGATGGATGCGGATCTGAGGCCGGCCAGCATGGCGGCGGCGAAGTTGACTGGCGCCTCGCTGCCGAGGGAGTTCCTGGAGCATCAGCTGGCTCCACTTCGTCAGTAATCGCTTCCGATGTGGAGGTCCCACCCGAGCCCCGCGATCCTGGCCGATGAGGATCTGGCCGCGGTCCTCCAGTCTTTGGTCGGGGGAGACGTGGCAAGGTTGGAGGGCGCTCCGACGCCCCTGTTCCTTCGCGAGGACTGGGAGCAGGTTGTGGGGTCCATGCCCGTCCTCAACGGGGACGGGCCTGTGCCCGTGGAGGCTCCCGAGGACCTGGTGGACGTATCCTCCGGCGACTCCAGCGAAGGGAGGGAGGAAGGGGAGCGGGAAAAGGGGGTTGACTCCGAGGCAGAGTCAAGGGCTCCACCTCCTCGGTGCAAGTCCCGCACTCTCCGCCTCTCTCTGAGTGGCGACGATGAGGGTGACGGCGAGCAGGGCGGCGGGAGCCTGCCCCTGGTCCCAAAGAAGGACCGGACTGGGCTGATCCCCCTCGGGTCCGCCCCAGCCCCGAGGCGATCCGCAGGCGCCCAAGCTGCACCTGCGCTCCTTGAGGATGATCCTTGCGACCGGCTCTCGGGCTTCAAGTACGGCCAGAGGCTGCTCGAGTGTGTGGGCGACGACTTGTAAGTGCTTGATCCCTGTCTTGTCTCTTGTTTCGTCGCTGAGGCTTGACCCCCGTATCTCCCAACTAGGCTTGACCCCCGTATCTCCCAGCTAGGGGCTCCTAAGACTCCATCCGCGGCAGCGCCTCTCCTCGCGAAAGAAGATGAATGTGACGCGCGGGCCTCTCCTGCCCAGGCGTCCCTGCGAGGCCCTGCCGAGCCGGCTGGGGTGAGCTCGGCTCCTATGGCCCTGGCGATCCCTGAGGCGCCCCCGCTTGACGCTGTCGCCACAGCCGCTGGGGCGCAGCAGGCTCCGCCTCAGGACACCGTGGTCACGCTGCCGCCTTCTCCTCCTACTCCGCCGACTGCTGCTTCCCCATCTCCTCCTACTATCCTGGATCGTGCTACTGCCGAGCTGGACCGTCTGCGGCGGGATCTTCTGAGCGCCGACCCTCGTTTGGTGGCCGGGCGCTTGGAGCTAGCCTCTGGCTGGATTTGCTCCGATGCTTCGATTCGGGCGGCGCTGGTCCAGGCCTCGACGGCCTGCGACGAGGAGAAGCAGGGCGTCCTTGGGGCGAAGGTTGCCCATGACGCCGCCTTGGGGGAGGCGGCTAATGCTCGAGGTCGTTGTGACGTGCTGGAGGGCGAGCTGAAGGGACTGCAGGACCGGCTCGCCGAGGAGACTCGCCTTCGCCTAGAGTAGGAGGACGGCATGAAGGCTCACGAGGCGGCCGTCAAGGACTGGGACGCCAAGCTCAAGAAGCGCCGTGACCACCTAGGCGCGCTGGAGCAAGAGCTGGAGGCGAGGAAGGTTGAGTTGGACGGCAAGGCATGTGTTCTTGCCGAGGATCGTGTGGCCTTTGCGGAGATGGAGGAGAAGGCCCGCGCTTCACTGAAGACGCTTTATGAGAGCGGCCTGGAGAGCCCGCTGGCCGGCGAGGAGGACGGCCCCGCCAAGCTGCTTCCTTTCCTGGTTCGTGGCCTCGACGATGTCGTCCTTGGCCTCGGCCCTACGGCTGAGGCCGAGGCACGCGTCTTGTCTTCTGCGGCGCTGATGCGGGTGTTCACCCACATCTATCTTCACGACCCCAACATCGACCTCGACAGCCTGCTGGAGCCGGCGAGTGGCGAGCATGCCGCTGCCGCTGCTGAGGCTGTGAAGGGTCGCGCGGAGGCTCTGCTGGGGAAGTTCCGGGCCTTCAGCACCAGGCCGAAGCGGAGCGCTGCTAGCCCGGCATCTCCAAAAGGCGAACCCGCTCCGCGCAACTCCACGGCCGGCAAGTGACTCCGTTGTGGCTCCCACCCTGTTTTTAGTTTCTGTACATGTGTCAGGCCTCGGGGAGGCGTTAAGACTTGCATTTGGTGCTGTGATAACAGTATGGACTGTAATATTTGCTTTTGAATTCCTTGAAATTTGCGCTATTTCGTTCCTACTTGCTTGTGTGCTACGCCGGCAGAGCCCGGCCCCGCGCATACCTCAGCCGCCGATAGCCCCGACCAGAAACCAAGACGGGACCAAGGAGTGAGGGGCTACGTGACAAGTTAGACTCCTGAGTCGCGATGCTTAGGAGTCCCCCTTGGCGCCTGAACAGCAAGTAGGGAGGTGAGATGTGGGGGTGGATCTACCGTTCTATGTCTGCAGAGCCCGGCCCCGCGCATGCCCCAACCGCCGTTAGCCCCGACCGGAAACCAAGACGCGACCAAGGAGTGAGGGCTACGTGATCAGTTAGTCTCCTGAGTCGCGATACTTAGGAGTCCCCCTTGACGCTCAAACGGCCTTCATACCTTGTCTCCGCTCGGGGAGGAACGCGCGACGAACCAGGCCCGGGGGGGCCTAGCTGGGTGGCGTGCGCCTGGGCGTGACCCAGGCGTAGCCCCCATGCCCAACCCCCTCGCGTGGCACTCCCGAGGGGAGGCGTTGCGATGAGGCTAGACACTGAGCTCTGGGCTCCCTGAGGTTGATGTGACCCAGGGGCCACCCTCAGTTGTTTATCACCAGCGCGGAGCATAGCGCTTCCATATGCGTACGGGCATAGCCGCTCCTCGGCAGTGTCGTCAGCTAGCACGGAGCATGGTGCTTCCACTGGTGCGTGGGAGGGGGCTCCCCTCCGGGAGGAGCCCCCGGGGCGTGTACAGCCCCGCCCTGACACATGGCTGGCACGGTAGGGCTTGATGAGGTGTATCTGGGCACCCGTGAGCTAGCACGGGACTCACGGGGCCCTACCTCAAGGCGGGTTGCGCTGGCTCTGGGCCTTATCTTGGAGTGTGTTCCTGCAAATTTGGCTAGATGCCGATGCTCTACGTCCTCGGGTCCCGGCTCTCGGGCTGGTCTCAGCCGTCGCTGGTATGCCGGGGCGCGATGCCGTGGGCAGATCAGAGGGTGAGGGCCGGAGAGCCGGTAGGAGCCCTGAGTCGCGATGCTCAGGCACCCCCCCCTTTAACGGGCAAGCTAGGTTAGATGTCGAAACTCTATGTCCTCGGGTCCCGGCTCTCGGGCTGGTCTCAGCCATCGCTGGTATGCCCGGGCACGATGCCGTGGGCAGACCAAAGGGTGAGGGCCGGAGAGCCGGTAGGAGCCCTGAGTCGCGATGCTCAGGCACCCCCCCCTTTAACGCGCAAGCTGGGTTAGATGTCGAAACTCCACGTACTCAGGTCCCGGCTCTTGGGCTGGTCTCAGCCGTCGCTGGTATGCCGGGGCGCGATGCCGTGGGCAGACTAGAGGGTGAGGGCCGGAGAGCCGGTAGCAGCCCTGAGTTGCGATGCTCAGGCACCCCCCTTTAACGCGCAAGCTTGCGACACCCAGGAAGAAAAAAGGTACCATGAACTGGCACCAAATAACAAGCATGACGGGTCAAAAACACAGCCCTAAGATAAATGCAAGAGGGGTACATGCCACTTGGTCTGACCCGAGCGGCTTGGGGATAATGCAGCCCGAGGGGCGCCCCCAGCAGAGTGAGCTAAGAACATGAAATAAAAGATATACATGCCACAGGGACGGACCCACGCGGCCTGGGAATAATGCTGCCCTGAGGGCGCTCCCAGCTGGAAATGAAACTAGAAAGATGTCACCTGATGACGCTGAAGACGAAGGGGTGTTGATGCAGCAGATACGATGGGCTGCGGGAGCAGATCCTCACGAGCCCCCAGGCCCTGGGGCCTCGGGAGGCTCCGGAGGCGCTGGTGGCTCCTCGCGGACCGTCTCCATCTCCACCAGGGCTGCGGAACGCCTGACCTCTTGAGCCTCCAGGATGGCCCTCATGATGCGTCAGTACGCAGCAGCCACGTTCGGTGAGCCGTAAGGCATGCGAACGTAGCTGTGGGGCGGGCCCTCACAGCGTCCCACTCGCGAAGGCCAGAGGCGCTCCTGAGACGCGGCTTGGTTGATCCCTGGTATGTCGATGCAGACTCGCAGCCCACCATCCTCGCCTTGATGGGGGGCCACAGCGGGTAAGTGGCGGCTGCCTCTCATGACCCTTGACTCATGTCGCTCCTGAATGGCCTTGCTGACGAACTCCTGAGGGTTTGGCCCTCCTTGCCTTGCTCCTTCTTGATGGAATCGTGCTTCAAAGCACGCCTCCACCTGGTGCCCAAGCGCCTCCCTCGTGACCTTGGCGAGGTCGACGGCCCTCCAGGGGAGAGCCCCCGAGCCCTGCCTGAGGAGGGTGCCGGGCGCGCTTCCCTATGCGATGGAAGGTGGTTCCCCCTGAGCAGGCGCGGGCCCAGAGGGACCTACCTCCTGAGGGGCCGGTCCGGTCGATGTCTTCTTCTTCTTGGGGGCGGCCTTGGGAAGCCTCCTGCTTCCACGATCCAGGTCTTCCAGTGATGTGGCCTGAAAGGATCTCTCCAGGGAGCAAACTGCGTCTCTCTCTTTGCAGGGCACCGTGATGACCCCGCCACTTCCTGGCATCTTGAGGACGTTGTAGCCGTGGTGGGTTACGACCATGAACTTGGCCAACGCTGGGTACCCGAGGATGGCATTGTACGGCAGGCGAATGTGGGCGACGTCGAAGTCGATGAGCTCGGTGCGGTAGTTGTCGCGTGCCCCGAAGGTGATAGGGAGGCAGACCTGCCCAATCGGGACCGTGGAGCCGTTGGTGACTCCGGAGAAAGGCTTGGTGGGCTGAAACTAAATGTATGGTACTTGAAGACTATTGAATGTTTCCATGGACAGGACATTGAGCCCTGCCCCGCCATCGATGAGGGTCTTGGTGACTAGCACGTTGCTAATGATTGGGGAACAAAGCATCGGGAGGACTCCGGCTGTGGCCGCGCACTTGAGCTGATCTGCTGAGCTGAACGTGATGGCGCAGGCCGACCACCTGAGAGGGCGCGTGGCCTCGAGCTTGGGGAGGACTCCATTCACTTCGCGGGCGACCTGCTTGAAGATGCGCTGAGAGGCTGGGGCTTGAGCTCCACCTAGGATGCAGGCGATCGCGCGTGGTTCCTGGAAGCCCCCAGCCCCTTCGTCCTGATGAAGATCCTCATTTCTCCTTGGCTGCGGCGGTAGCGGAGGGAGGCCTGCGTTACCTTGCGGGCGATCCTCACGAGGCTGATCCCTCCAGCCTCCCTCGCGAGGCGGGTCCTGCCAGCGATCCTCGCGAGGTTGGTCGCGCCACCCTTGATGTGGGCCGCGGTCTTCCCAGGGTCCTGCGTTCCTTCCTCCTCCTCGTCCGTAGCCCCGGTCGTTGCGGTCGAGACACCGGCCAGTCCGTCCTTCACGCACGGCCCTGAGCTCTTGGCATTCATTGGTGTTGTGGGTGTGGAGGTCGTGGTACACGCAGTACCGACTGCCCTTGGGGGATTCGGGCTGATCTCTGTCCCGCTTGGGGTCTGGTTCTGCCGCGAGCATGGCAGCCCCCTTGCGCTTCACGTCCTTGGCCTTGGGATTCTTCTCTTCAAGGTCTGTGGCAGGAAATTCGAGGAGGGAGAGACGCCCTTCCTCAGCCCTGGCGCACTTGGTCGCCAGGTTGAACAGCTCCAAGGAAGTGCACAGATCTTCATGCATTGCGAGCTCCTCCTTCATTTTGACGTCACGCACACTGTCAGAGAAGGCTGAGATGATGGCCTCCTCGGTCACCTTGGGAATCTTGAGGCGCGCGTTGTTGAAGCGCTGGATGTACTTCTGCAGGGTTTCCCCCGGTTGTTGCTTGATGTGGCGCATGTTGCTCACGGCGGGTGGCCGGTCGCGAGTACCCTGGAAGTTGGCGATGAAGCGGGTGCGCATCTCGTCCTAGGAGGAGATCGTGCCTGGGGCAAGGTTCAGAAGCTAGGTGCGGGCCTCGTCCTTGAGAGCCATGGGAAACCAGTTCGCCATGACCTTCTCGTCTCCGTTGGCAGTCTCGATGCCCAGCTCGTAGAGTTGAAGGAACTCTGCAGGGTCTGCCGTGCCGTCGTAGCGAGGAGGCAGGTCTGGCTTGAACTTGCCGGGCCACACGACGGTGCGTAGCTCGGTGGTGAAGGCGCGGCAGCCCGCTGTGGCCACACGAGGCCTTGGAGGACGAAGGGCTCGGTCCTGCGGGTCCCCGTGCGCCGCAGCTGGGTGCAGCGCGGGGTCTTGACATGCTAGAGCAGGAGCGTGGTCGGGACGAGCTGGAGCAGGGAGCACTCAGGCAGCTTCTCGAGCGTGAGGGACGTCTTGGCAGCTCTGCTCCTGCCGCGCTGGTTCCTGACGGGGCGGGTTCCGCCCAGGGGCCGCGCGCCTTGGAGCTAGGGCACCTTCTTGAGGGAGAGGCGGCTGAGGCGCCCCAGGAGCTTCATTGCCCGCGCATGGCGGGGTGCGGTGCAGCGAGAAAGATGGCGCGGGAGAGCCCCAGCGGCGTGGACGAGTTCGGCGACTCGGTCGAGCCATTCTTCGTAGACGTCGTCGACTGGGCGGTAGCGCAGGAGCTCGTTTGCCGCGATGAGCGCAGCTCGGGCCTTCATGGCCGCGCGGGGCGCGCGGGATGAAGAACCAGCGGGGGTGAGCGAGAGCGTAGCGGTGCAGCTGTCTCGCCTCATGGACGAGTGCTGGGACGATGCTGGCTGCTCGTTAACCGCCGGGCCGGTGGCGGCGTTGACGGCAGGAGACGAGGAACGACGAGGGCGCCCGCTGACGGGAGCCGTCTGGGCGACGCAGGAAGCGAGGGCGGCTCGGCGCTCGGCGCGAACCCGGCGTGCGTCAGACATGGCCGCGATGGTCGGAGAAGAACAGGGCGACAGAAGACGAATTCTGGAGCACCCCTACCTGGCGCGCCAAATGTCGGATTTAGGGTTCCGGCAGACCCTTGAGGTTCGAACACTGGGGTGGGCGCGGAGGTTTCGCCTTCTACCTTCCTGTTCCTCGCCGAATCGCTAAGATCTAAACTACGAGAAGAACAACACAAGGGACACATGGTTTATACTGGTTCAGGCCACCATTGTGGTGTAATACCCTACTCCAGTGTGTGGTGTGGTGGATTGCCTCTTGGGCTGATGATGAACAATACAAGGAAGAACGGCCTCACGATGGTCTGTTCTTGTGGTGGTGTTGTCCCTTTGGAAGGGTTGATTCTAGATGCCTATCTTATCTCCAGCTTCCTATCTAGGTGCCTCTACCCTGTGGGTGGCTAGTCCTATTTATAGGCGAAGGCCCTGAGCCTGTTCCCAAATATTGAGCGGGAAGGGTGCCAACAATTGGCCAATTTGAAGGGGAACATCTAGTACAGTTATCCTGACTAAAGTTGGTCCTCGCCTATCAAAGGCTCTGGTGGTGACGTGAACTTGGGCTCCAGGTGACCTCCATCCTGCCGTTGGACTGGTCTTGGTCTTGTTGCACCGAAATGGATGCCTTTGCTTGATGCTCTCGCCTGCGCTTGCTCCCGTTGCACCAAAGAGGAAAGAAGGACACTGCGTGGCTGGCGCCCGTCTGGCGCCCTTGGTCCTCATGGCTTGCGTCATGGGCACCTCGCGAGGTACCCCGCATTGAACGCTCCGCCTCCTCGTGAGCCAGCCTGACGAGGCAGTGCCTGAGGAAGCTCCTTGTCGTCCGCCCCGTGAGGCTTGGCCCCTCGTGAGGGTCTTGAGCTTGTGTTGATGAAGATGGGCCGTGCTGGGCCCCCCTTTGAGCCACGCCGCAGGCTGCAGGCAGGCAAGTCTGGGGACCCCCGTTCCCAGAACGCCGACAACAACATCTCGCCCACCTGAGGTATAAATTCTTGTGCTGGTCCAGCTCCCCAGGTCACTGCGTGCGGGTTTTCTTCTATGCGACTACTCCCCAGCTCCCCATGCATAGTAGCTAGGGTTTGTCGGCTGGTCCAACATCACCTACTAGTACTATTATAGAGCAAGTGCCACTCGAAAAGTTGTCCTTATTTATGCCTCGGTGGAGGTATACATGTTGTTTCGAAAAACAGTACATGGTGGTTGTGCGGTCATTGTCCATATGGTGGTAGTACTATCACTGGTCCAATGAAGAAATGTTTTTTTTTCTCGGGTATCCTGGTTTAGTTCCCATCAAGATATAATTATGATGCTTCTGTTTGTTGGTGTACTTTTCATTAAATCTTATTTACAATTGAGATGTCGTTGCTAACCATTTTTTATGCGTGTCTCCATACCCGGGCATGTATTCCTCAATTTTAGTGGAACTGCACAAAATTGGATGGCCATTGTTGTTCCACCTCACTGTCCTCTGCCATGTGGTTCTTCCTTCCTCGAGCTTGATTACTGAGAAGAAACAAACCACAGTGAGGATTTGTCGAACTTCATAGGTGCCTCACCCAAACTTGATGCCAAATGGATGATGCATCACCACGATGACCTATTGATGCTCATGGTTGCGCCTCATAGTTGCGTCGGCTGGTGAAGCTGATCGATTTTCAATGAAAAACAAGCTGTCTTCCATCAGTGCTCTTTGCTTGTTACGCACAAAGATGATATCCTTTGTCAGTTCACCTTGGTTGCGTTGGAGACGCAGTCGTCTTTCACGTTGGTGTAATTTTATCACACAATTGGCTATGAACCAAATGTTTCCTCGAAGAAGGATCGACGTTGGTACTAAGAGCATAAGTTTTGTATTGATTTCTAAGCCTTCTCACAACTTTGTCTCCAGCTCCCCTGTAATTTTATTTGTCCAACTATTAACTTTGATTTAAAAAATGATGTGGACTAAAAACCCGGATGGACGTAGTGGCCCTCCATTTTTATTTACTCCGCATATTAGATTTGACTGAAGTCAAACTTTGTAATACTCTCAAACCTTTCCGATAATTGAAATTAAAATTCTTTATATGTACACACTCTCACACGTTTCCGATAATTTGGCGCATTTGTGGTTGTTCACTTAAGGGAGGGTAGTGTACCACACGTGAAGGACAGGAAGTGCGACCAGGACGCGTGGGCGTGGATCGTTAGTTCATTGGAAGTAGTACTAGTTTTCTTCACTGTACATTAAATAAAGAGTTTCGTTTCGTACTTACACAATTTAAAACAATTGTTATGGAGAGAATAAGAAAACCACTCCACTATATATTAGTCGTATACATGAGAGTACTATATGGATGCAGCTTCATTGACTTAGTGCACCTGCCTTTGGGTTTATGACAGGTGGGCCCAAAATGTGGCTAGCTCACCTGTCATATAGCCAAAAGCAGGTGCAGTGAAGGCACCGGAGCTCAGTCCGTACTATAGTAGTATATATATAAGAGGGAGCCTCAGCGCTTGTTCGCTAGGGTTTGCACTCTCCACACGCTCGCCGCACTACATATATGTTACACGCTGGAGGCTCAGCGTTCATTTGCTAGGGTTTGCTATATTCATAGTCTCTCACCCTCTCTTCACCAGATCTAAACAAGAATGTGTTGGCCTCTTGTCTCTCTCTCCCCCCTCACAGCTGGTGAAGGAGGCGTCCGGATCCCGCCGCACCGGGAAGGGGAGGAGGTGCAGCGTTCACTCTATCGCCTTCGGCGAGGGAGGCAATCCACTGCTGGCTGCGCTGTTCTCTTTCACCCAGCGCCTGTGCCGGAGGGCCACTGACCCCTTCTTCCTTGCTACCATACGTAGTGCGGGAAGATCCGGCCTCCCGCCGCACGCCTTGCCACATCCCGACGACCCTAAGGTATAAGTTTCTTTGAAACCGTCGTTGCTCTAGCTGCATGTGGATCTTTTTCGATATGTAGTCGAATCTAAGTCTTGGTTCACAAAGGAAAGAAGGGTGCGGTGGGATGGAGCAAGAATCTAGGACGTGGTTCAATGAGGAAAGGAGGGGTGGAAAGTAGTATAGACTGGCTATCCAGCCGCTTTGTAGGTCGAAAAGGAAAAAAAGGGGGTAACCCAGTACACACATCTGTAAGGAACCGATCTCTTTGTTGAAAAGGGAAAGAAACTGGGGGGTCGGGTAGTTTTTGTAGGACTAGATTTGCTGCCCTCACTTAGGAAAAAGGTTCAAAGAGAACAAATATGCGACCAACCCATATATGTTTCTTGGCTACATAGTCTGCATCACCCATTTATACGTGTGGACGCACATGGTGCTGGCATGTCCCATACAACTATTTTGCTGTTGTTAATCTAAGAATGCCGCCGCAAAATTGAAGCAATGCCACTGTTAAAAGTAAATTACATTTTTTAACGAATGTTATTTCAAGAGAATGTCTCTGTTTATATGAATCAATGCAACCGTTTTAGAAATGCTACTATCCTACTTCGTTTTCCATCCAAGATAAGTTAGATGCTTCTTTCTATCACCGTTTGTTTCATCCTCCTTTATCGGCAAGTACTTGTTTCATTTTTTGCCTTTGTTAAAACAGGGGTATCGATTCAACTTGTTGCTATTGCGACATTTTGCTTCGCAACTCGAAACACTTATGTTTTAAGAGTGTTTTGTGCAGTTCAACTTGAATGTCACATCGGTGACTTTGCTTAATTTTTGTCCAACTTAACAAAAGGAGATCGAGATTTGTTTCCAGTCTTCGTGGGTTGTTTCAAATCTTGGTCTCATCCTCATGATGTGCAGTGTGCTTTGAGATGTTGTGCTACTTGTTTTGGTACTGTTTTAAATAAATGTTGAATTGAAGCTATTGTATTGCTGTCTTTTCCCATTAAGTAGTGAACAATAATGGGACCAACCCAGACATGATGCTTGTTGCTTTGTTACAACAAATTCAGCATCACCCCCTTTATAAGGCAGTAATTGATGCCACTCTCAGAATTAACTTCTGAATCTTATTTCAAAATTGCAACACTTGTTAGGGATTGGCGGGATTACCATTTTTGTGGCCGCATGTTTCATCCTCCTTTATTAGCCAGTAATTGATTCCTTTTTTCCTCTGTTTAAACAGGCTCTATTCAACTTGTTGCTATTGCGACATTTTGCTTCGCTACGCGAAACACTTTGCTTGATTTTAGTGCAACTGCACAAAACGAGATTGGATTTCCTATTCGGGTTGGCAGGTTTGTATTTTATCCTGGTGGTCTCATGAAAGGTCAGTACAGGCCTTCATCCACATGATTGTGCAGTGTGCTTTGAGATGTTGTGCTACTTGTATTGGTACTATTTTAAATAAATGTTGAATTGAAGCTATTGTATTGCTGTCTTTTCCCATTAAGTAGTGAACAAAAATGGGACCAACCCAGACATGATGCTTGTTGCTTTGTTACAACAAACTCTGCATCACCCCCTTTATAAGTAGATGGAAGCACATACTGTTGTTGCGCCCACTCTCCCCTGGAACTGTTTATGCTTTTTGTTAATCTAATGCTGCTGGTAGAATTAAGCAATGCCACTCTCAGAATTAATTAACTACTAAATCTTAGTTGAAAACTGCAACACTTGTTAGGAATGGTACTATCCTGCTTTGTAGTTCTTTCTACATGTTTAACCAAGGTATTGTTAAGATAATGTCTCTGTTAAAATGAATCAGTTGTATTGTTTTAGGAATGGTACTTTTCTGCTTTGTCGTTCTTTATTCATGTTGAAACAAGGCATTGTTAAGATAATGTATCAGCCAATATGAATGAATCACACTGATGGAGAATTGCTACTCTCCTGCTTTGTTTCCCATTAAGATAAAGTAGATCAGTAGATGCTTTTCTTCTGGGAGTACAAGTCATCAACCGTTATTTCTTAGTAATTGTTTCCCTTATACCTATTGTTGCTTAGAGGGATATCAAAATTAAAGCTTGGTTTTATTCCGACTTCGATTTTAGTTGAACTGCACAAAAGGAGCCAATGTGTCCAAGGCAAACTGCCGCATTACTGGGTCCAATTGGTTGTTCCACTTTGCAGAAAGAAGCAGTCACTATTTGCGCTACATTACAGAAGGAATGACTGAGAAGCTTTACAGAGTATTATTAGACACCGGTGACATGACTAGTCTGCAGAGACCATTGGAAATTTAACAACATGTGGAGTGCCTGGGCAACAAATGCCCAAACAAGTACAAGAAGCTACAACAGGACTCCACGATCATAGGCATTACATATTTTGAATGGGAAAAGCTTGTGAAAGTTTAATCATTGATGTTAGCAAGAAGATGTTAGTTTAATATATTGGAATTGGAAAACCTTGTCAAAATTTGCTCATTGATGTTAGCCAGAAGACATGCATTTGATATTTTTGAGTGGGACGCCCTTGCTGTGAGCATCGTCTAGTGTTTTTTCCTATTCCTGTGTTCAGTTTAGAAGTAAATAGTTGCTCTGCTGAGATATTCCTGTGTTAAGAGTTTGTTCTGAATATTGTCTATGTAATGCCAGGCCTTGTGTTTGAATGCAAAGTTGAGCTTGGAATGTTGTGGCATGCGGCATCACGAGCTGCTCACCATGCCTCCTTAGAATAATGCCAGTGATTTGCTTGTTAAGAAGATCATCCTCTTCTCTTGTTTCCGTGCTTAAGAAGTCCATCGCATGATGTTTCATTCATAGCCTATACGACAACTCGGGTAGGTTAGACGTGAAACCATATGATCTTTCGACAACCTCATGATATTAGGCCGTGATTGGATTGTCGTTTTCCAACCAAAACAACTTGTAAAACTGACACTCGTAAATTAAAGCAGATGGTCTCGGGCGAAGGCGCTTGGTTGGTCGATTTTGACTAGTAAAATATCGGAAGTACTTCACACACGATAAAAACGCTGAACAACACTCGGACGATTGCTAATCCAGCCGTTAGCTAATGTTTCAGCCTTGCCCATGGATGGCTTGATACGCATGTCGTGCATGTATCGTCTGGTAATGTCGTCCATATAGTAGTGCTCGTAAAATATACACTAGTCTGCGAAATTACACGCTTAACCCGCCGGTTTTACTTACAGACCTCGGGCCCTCGGTTTCATTATGCATGTATTTTACGTGTTGTTTCCGATGACGAGTAAATTACACTTGTATGTTAATACAGGTTTGAAATAAACCAGAGCTCCCAAGCGCGGCCTTACCGTTTCATGCCGTCTCAGTTTCTCAAAGGTGCTCATAGGTGTCCGATGATCCTGGCTTCCTGAATGAGCAGTGGGCGCTGTATCAAACCAACCGTAGGGCCCGCGAGGCCCTCTCTGTTGTCCTTAAAGTTGTTGCGCTCGCCATGGCGCCGAGCATTGTTAACATCGTCAATGAACATGAGGATTCAGGAGATGACTTTATTTTGACTGGATGACACTAGGGACACACTAGGTCCATAGCCGTACGTACGCAAGTGCCTCCTTATTATGTACAACTATTTTTTTTGCTTTCTCCTTGTTTCCTGACATCACGGTCCCACACCATTGTCAACCTATGTAGTCAATATAAACGAGAGAATTGCACAAGGTGCGGCCGATAGTTGGGACCAAGCAGCTCGAGCAGTATTTGTGTTTTGAGGCGTGAGCACTGCAGAGTTTTTCTTGGCGATGATTTCGTTGTTGTTCAGAGGAGAGCAGGGTATTAACTGGGCGGGCTGTGGCCCGTCTAGCCCAGGCCAGATATCCAGCCTAGATACTAATTTTTTCAATATGAAAATGGCTAGCCCAGCTATACGTCTTTTTGAGGAATACCCAGGCAAGGTCAACTTGTTATTCTCCGCCCCGCTGGGCTGCAAATCTTTCCTAGGAGGGATGCATTAGGTTTAACAGGAAAATGGGCTTTAAAAAGGTAATAAATGGGATGTAATTATAAAAACTGGGCAGTAACTATAAAAAAATGTACCAAACACGAAATTAGTTTATAAAATATTATTTATGGATTTTGAAAATCTTAAATTTTCATTGTTGCGTGCGCAATGTTTCGTTGGATTTTTACGTAATACAAATTTATATTTAATCTGACTAGAAATTTCGGGATAAAAATATTTCGGATCCCATCAAAATTTGGGAAATTTTTATTGAATATTGTCTTCAATGGTTGGTTGAAATTATTAATCCTTGTCCTAGCTGGAAAATGGGTTGTACTTTTAACAAACTATAAATGGGCTGTTGTAAATTCCATTAGAATTCAAAAAATGGGTTGTACATTCTTACAAAACGCAAATGGGCTATAAGTTCTCTGCCACACACTTGTGGGCCTACTAAGTGACGCGTCTGCTAAAAAAATAAGTTGACGCGTATGCAAGGCTTTGTCAACTTATTGTAGTCAACACAAGGTTCTAGCAGCAGTGGCCATTGGATGTCTATCCAACGGATGTCGGACTTCTTCTTCAATCTCGGATATTCTTAGCTTCGGCCGCCCAAAAACTGAGGCCTCCCCCTGACATCTGGGGCGCACCGTTTCGGAGGCTGACCTGTGGGCCTACTAAGTTGGAGCGTACCAAGGGCTTTGTCAACTTAGTCAATATAAACGATTCTAGCTTCAGTGACCGTACGATGTCCATCCAACGGCCATAGTGCTTCTTCAACCTTTGGTCTTCTTGGTCCAGCCGCCCAAAGCAGCGCCGATCGTGCCGCCTGCTCCTGCCTCCCGTGGCCGGCTGTGCTGCCGCGGAGGCCTCACCGCCCCCATACTACTCCCACCGCTGGCCAGGCCATCCCTCCACTCACCCACACCCCCTGTTATTTTGTGGCGATGGCAGCCTCACACCGCAGCCGAACCAGTGAACCCTCGTACTCCTCTCCTCATGGGCTTCCACTGCTTCGTCTTTCCCGGCTCCGCGTCGTCCCCTTCCTAGGCCTCGCCGTCGTCCACCGCCCTGGTGCTCTAGGCGCGGCGTGGTCAATGTGGTCAATGACCGACTTCCATCGGAAGAGTACTGTACGTGGAGAGGCTGACAGCTGGGTCCACAGCGGCCGCAAGGAAGTGCCTCCTTATTACGCGCAAAATAATTATTCCTCCACCTGACAGCAGGGACCCACCGCACGGGCCACCTTATTTCGCGAAAAAACGTTTCCCCCTTGACTGCTGGGACCCACCGGACGGGGCACCGTATTTCGCGATAAAAACGTTCCCCCCGCTGTCAGCTCGAACCCACCGGAAGTGCCTCCTTATTACGCACAAAAAAATGAATACCCCCCCTGCTAGCTGGTACCCACCTTGGTGCAAGGCTGACTTGTGGGCCTACTAAGTTGACGGGGACATAGGGCTTTGTCAACTTAGTCAATATGAACGATTCTAGCTCCAGTGACCGTACGATGTCCATCCAATGGCCGTAGTGCTTCTTCAACCTCTGGTCTTCTTGCTCCAGCCGCCCAAAGCAGCGCCGGTCGTGCCGCCTGCTCCTGCCTCCCGTGGCCAGCTGTGCTGCCGCGGAGGCCTCACCGCCCCCTACTATTCCCACCGCTGGCCAGGCCCTGCGGCGACGGCAACCTCACACCGCAGCCGAATGAGTGAACCCTCATACTCCTCTCCGCGTGGGCATCCACTGCCGCGTCTTCACCGGCTCCGCGTCGTCCCCTTCCTAGGCCTTGCCGTCGTCCACCGCCCTGGTGCTCTCGGCGCGGCGTGGTCCACGTGGTCAAGGAACGACTTCCATCGGACATGGACTGTACGTGGAGAGGCTGACAGCTGGGTCCACGGCCGCAGCAAGGAAGTGCCTCCTTATTATGTGGAAAATAATGATTCCTCCACCTGACAGCAG
This sequence comes from Triticum dicoccoides, assembly GCF_002162155.2. NCBI lineage: Eukaryota > Viridiplantae > Streptophyta > Magnoliopsida > Poales > Poaceae > Triticum > Triticum dicoccoides. The sequence goes on along the minus strand of NC_041385.1, from coordinate 275,451,309 downwards.
GGACCTACCGGACGGGCCACCGTATTTCATGAAAAAAACATTCCCCCCCTGACTACTGAGACCCACCAGCTACACCTTCGCATGCAATGAAGTGTGTCTGAAAAAAAACGATTCGCCCCCTGACTGCTGGGACCCACCAGCTACATCTTCGCATGCAAGGAAGTGCCTGATAGTTGGGACCCACCTGGTCGAAGAGTATGTAGCGTTGTCATTCTGGTCGCGAACGTGTACGTACATATATACTGGTCGATGCAGAGGCGCGCACGTGTCGTAGTAGAGGCACGCACGTAGCATGTACACGTACATACAACGGCGAGGGTTCAAGAAACAAAATATGACCATGTACGTACATACGGGCAGGGTATCGAATGCCTACTCGCGCATACGTACATGGCTGGGTTGGAACGGAGAAACATCGTCATCGTCATGTTCATGGGGAGCCAACCGGCTGGGTCGGAATGGAATGCGTGGTCGTGTTCATCGGGAGGGCTTGGATGGAACAGGCGATGGAAACGAGGCCTAGCGTACCGCACAACGGAGGAAACAAACCTCCTACGTTCAGAACGGGGTCCTATTGATCTAGAGGGGTGTGGCGTACCGCAAAACGGAGGAAACGAACCACCTACGGTCGAAACGGGGGTCCTGTTGATTGGGAGGGGTGTGGCGTACCGCAAAACGGACGAAACGGACCTCCTATGGTCGAAACGGGGGTACTGTTGATTGGGAGGGGTGTGGCGTACCGCAAAACGGACGAAACAGACCTCCTATGGTTGAAACAGGGGTCCTGTTGATCGGGAGGGGTGTGGCGTACCGCTAAACGGACGAAACGGACTTGTGTTGGAGCGCTACGGTCGAAACGGGGGTCCTGTTCATCGGGAGGGGTGTGGCGTACCGCAAAACGGGACTCCACGAGATACTGTTCATCTCCACCATCGACCTCCTCCAGCGTCCACGGGCTACCGTCGAACTCCTCCAGCCCCCACGTGCTCCTGTTCATCCAGCCTCCACCGCGCGCTACTCCACCGACTACTGTTCAACCACCCCTCCATAGGCACCCCTCCATCGTCTACTATTCATCCAGCCCTCCACACCACGGGGTCCTGTTCAACCACCCCTCCACGGCCACCCCTCCACCGTCTACTGTTCATCTAGCTCTCCACACCACGGGGTCCTGTTCATCCATAGGCAACGCCACCGCTCACTATTCATCCAACCCCTAGCTGCAACGCTCACTGTTCATCCTAGTGGCAGCATCGATCGGTTCCAGTTAGCAGCAGTAGCGAAGGAATCGCTTGATCAGGTTCAGTTAACAGCCATCGATCGATCGCTCGGGTTCAGTAAAGCATAGGCTGCACTGCAATCGCTCGGGTTTAGTTAGAGCCCAACGCCTCGCTCGGGTTCAGATAGAGCCAACGCCTCACACACACGCGCGTACGTGTACAAGAGAAACGCGCATCGCTCGCCCCCGACCTCCCACCGTAACCGGGAACTCCCCGAAATTTTCCTCCCCCTCGCTTCTACCACGGGTTTTTCCGTCATGGACGGCCCAAAGAATGTCATGCAGCTGCGTCTCCGGCCCGCCCAGGACAAAAAGCCCATTTTCTGTCATGATTTTTTTTCATAAAAGTAGGAGCCCACCACATCTATGATGATACCAGGTTTTGTCACCATTATCATCATAGAAGTGTCATATGTATGACAGAAAAAATTTGTTCGGCCCAAAATGTCACGGATGTGTCTTTTTTTTGTAGTGTGGATTACGTCCCATTTTTGTTCTCTTTAGCCACCTTTTTCCAATGTGAGGACAACAAACCGATCAACCTGGTCATTCTCTATTGCCTTGTCATGCCTTTCTACCCTTCTTCAACCAAGGGACATGAGACTCGTTCCTTAGCTACTGATTTTCCCCTTTTCAACCTAGATGCGAGTTCAATGCCTACTCTCTTGGACAGTACAGTCTCCCTTCCTTTCCTTATTCAACCCAGACATGGATTAGTCTGCATGAAGTAGGGTTTCCTTTAATAGTGAAAATTAAGGTTTTTGTCTACGAGATGGGCAGAGCAGAGGATAGCAAATTGGGAAGATGGTGGAGTGGAAAAAGATACACATGCAGCGACGTGGCAGATGGGACAATAGAACAAGGATATGGTTCAAAAAGAGGTAGCATACCTGTGGGTCAGCGGGAAGTGGCTTCGCTTGTGGTCGTCATCCTCTGCACACACTACGGCAGTGAGCTTGGGGACGAAGGCCAACCCGCACGGGCGCTAGGTCTGAGAGGATGGCCTTGTCATCAGTGCATGACCTCTCTCGCCGACAATGAGTGCGTCAACACTGCACGTCCTTTTCTTCCTCGACGGATATGTGACGACCGGTGAGGAGGGAGAGAGAGGCCATCTTTTTAGATCTGGAGAGAGGGTGATAGTGTGAGAAGCAAGTGGGCAGCCCTTAGCAAGAAAGCGCTGAAGCTCCAACCTATATATCTATTTTATACTACTAGTACTAGAGGTGGAGTAGTGGTAGAGTAGTTTATATTTTCTCTACATACAGTACCAGTTAGTCGTGCTTCAAAACTGAATGGCACGCCATTAAAAAAATAAAGCCGAGAAATAATGGGGCACTTCGGGCCAACGTGGCCAGATCGCATTTTGCATGAGAAATGACACACCAAGTTTCGTTGACATGTGTTCCCTTTCCAACAAGTCAGTGAGACGACGGTGAGTCATCTTGTACAATTTCCGAACGGTCATCTATGTAGGTTGGGGCGCCTCTTCGTGTACCGTGGCAACCGTCCACCGCCTCTTCGCCTTTCGCTCTCGATTTGGAACTGTTTTCGCACGCTCTTCCTCCCTCCTCCATTTGCCTTCACCCTTCCTTCTGCCATTGTTCGATCGTCTTCTCCATGGAGGGAACAAGCTAGAAACGACCCCGTTATTCTTGCCCCGATCTGAAAGATGACATGGTGGAGGAACTCATTGACCGGGCAACGTCATCACCTCGGCTAGCATGGCAGGTTCGTTCAAGACCATTCTTGACTCAACTAAGAACATCATTACAAGGAACCCAAGGGTCCAGGAGCGGCTTGATCTCCCTTATCTTCTTTGCTATAAGCCCATTCGCATGGGCACGGACGACGGAAGCCTCACCTTGTGCAAGTTGATGCCGCGTTATAATGATATATGTGATGTCAAGATGCCATTGCTTAAGGGTAAGGTCTGGGTTGGCGCAAATGGAGATTGGGTTGTTTATATTGGGTACAATTGTGAGTGGGAACTTGTGAATGTGTACACTCGTCAGCGGATTTCACTTCCAAAAATCTCAGAGTGCCCTGAGGTTGAGCACAAAGATGATCTACGTACGTTCAAGTACGATCATGGTGGCTATCGTCTATGGAAGATAGCAATTTGTCGAGTTCCCAACCGCTCTTGGGATTAAAAGAACTATGAAGTTGTTTCTATCTTCTACAAGCTTGTTGCCGTCGTTACTGCTTCCACGGCTCGTCCATGGGTATTGCTCAAAAATCAATTTCTGTACACGGGTGAGTACTCTGATGCAATTGCATATGAGTGTCTTGTATTTGCTGCCACCACTCATGGCGATGTTTTTGCATGGCATCCTCGCGGTTTCGGTACGTTGGTCTTCCACCGTAATTATAACTGTTTCATCCACATGCATGCGGGTTAGCAAGTTTCTGTAATGCCCCGGATGTAATTTGCCATAATTGTAACTCCAACTCTTGCCATTTCCGGCTATGTGTTGTGTTATTTCCTCTGAGGTTGGGTTTTTGTCTTTCATTTTGCATTTTGTTCATGTCATGCATCTCATCTCATAACATCATGCGCATTGCACCTGCATGTTTTCATAAAGCTTGCATCCGTTCATAGTTGCCGCGTTTCCCCTTTGCCTTCATTGACCGATCTGAGTCCGAAAGTGTAACTATCCCTGGGTGGTTTTGGTAATTCCTAACAACATATATCTCATTGAGCTAATGCTATTTCAAGATAAATATTTTAGGAAAGCTCAATGATTGGCATGGAATGGATGAGAAAAGTGGATCCCTCAAAATGCTAAGGACAAAAGGATTGGCTCAAGCTAAAAGCACAAGACTCTACATTTTCTATTTTAGTGATCCAAGATCACATTGAGTCTATAGGAAAAGCCAATACTATCAAGGAGGGATGAGGTGTTGCTTAATGGCTTTCTTGCTCAAAATGCTTAGTGATATGCTCCAAAGCCCTCAACTACTTTCTCACATCCACATATGACCCAAACCAAAAGTCCAACTCGGCCTCACCGATTCCTTCTATCCGGCGCCACCGAGTTCATATGTCATAGCCACTGCCACAAACCCTAATCAAATCGGTCTCACCGATAGGGATCTTGGTCTCACCGAGATGGGATTGTAATCTCTCTGTTTCCCTTTGTTACATTTCGGACAAACCGAGATGAGCGATCAATCCCACCGAGATTGCAATGCAAACTCTCTGTTTCCCTTTCCTAACATTTCGGTCCAACCGAGATGAGCGAATCGGTCCCACCGAGTTTGCTTGACCAACCCTTTGTGTGTCCATTACTAAAATCGGTCTCACCGAGTTTGAGTAATCGGTCTCACCGAGATTACTTTATGCCCTAACCCTAACCATATCGGTCCCACCGAGTTGATATGTCGGTCCCACTGAAAATCCTAACGGTCACATTATTTGTTGAATCGGTCCGACCGAGTTTGACGATCCGGTCCCACCGAGATTGGTAAGTTGTGTGTTACGGTTAGATTTTGTGTGTAGGCTATATACACCCCTCCACCCACTCTTCATTCATGGAGAGAGCCATCAGAACATGCCTACAATTCCAACCTACATTTTCTGATAGAGAACCACTTACACTTGTGTTGAGGTCAAGATATTCCATTCCTACCATATGAATCTTGATCTCTAGCCTTCCCCAAGTTGCTTTCCACTCAAATTTTCTTTCCACCAAATCCAAATCCTGTGAGAGAGAGTTGAGTGTTGGGGAGACTATCATTTGAAGCACAAGAGTAAGGAGTTCGTCATCAACACACCATTTGTTACTTCTTGGAGAGAGGTGTCTCCTAGATTGGCTAGGTGTTACTTGGGAGCCTCCGACAAGATTGTGGAGTTGAACCAAGGAGTTTGTAAGGGCAAGGAGATCGCCTACTTCGTGAAGATCTACCCTAGTGAGGCAAGTCCTTCGTGGGTGACGGCCATGGTGGGATAGACAAGGTTGCTTCTTCGTGGACCCTTCGTGGGTGGAGCCCTCCATGGACTCGCACAGCCGTTACCCTTCATGGGTTGAATTCTCCATCAATGTGGATGTACGATAGCACCACCTATCGAAACCACAACAAAAACATCCGTGTCTCCAATTGCGTTTGCCTTCTCAAACTCCTCCCCTTTACCTTCATATGGATTTGTTTTACATTCCTATGCTATACTCTTAGAATTGCATGTGTAGGTTGATTGCTTGACTTGTGCTAAGTAACTAAAATCTGCCAAGAACTAAAATTGGAAAAGACTAGATTTTTATTTTGTCAAGTAGTCTAATCACCCCCCTCTAGACATACTTTCGATCCTACAAGTGGTATTAGAGCTTTGGTCTCCATTTGCTTTGATTTCCATAGCTTTTGGTGGTCATAGCCTTGGTTTCACAACCTAGGAGAGTATCGCGTCTAGCGAGGGAAATTACCACCATAGAGGTCCTTACTTTGATGGTACTAATTTTGCTAGTTGGAAGCATAAGATGAAAATGCATATTCTTGGACATAACCCCGCCGTTTGGGCTATTGTGTGTATTGGCTTGCAAGGTGAATTCTTTGATGGGAGAGAACCGAACCGTGAAGCTACCGCGGAAGAGTTGAAGATGCTGCAATACAATGCTCAAGCTTGTGATATCCTCTTCAACGGATTGTGCCCCGAAGAATTCAACAAAATAAGCCGTCTTGAGAATGCAAAGGAAATTTGGGATACATTAATTGATATGCACGAAGGTACGGACTCCGTCAAGGGATCCAAGTTGGATGTGCTTCAAAGTCAGCTTGACAAGTTCAAAATGAAGGATGGTGAAGGTGCCACTGAAATGTACTCTAGGCTTGCTCTTATCACAAATGAGATTGCCGGCTTAGGAAGTGAAGAGATGACCGACAAATTCATCATCATGTAGATCCTAAGAGCTTTGGATGGAAAATATGATACCGTGTGCACATTGATCCAAATGATGCCCAATTACAAAGATCTCAAACCAACGAAAGTCATTGGAAGAATTGTTGCTGATGAGATGTCACTCAAGGATAAGGAGGAGCTCCACAACAAGTCAAGTGGTTCTTACAAAGCCTCATGTGAAGCTCCCACATCATCAAGTGAGAAACAAACCTTCAATGAAGAATTGAGCCTAATGGTGAAGAACTTCAACAAGTTCTACAAGAGTAGAAGCAAGGAAAGAAGTTCCAAGTCAAGGTCCTACAATGACAAAAGATCTTCTAGTCGTGAGCGTAATTGCTACAATTGTGGAAGACCCGGACACTATTCCAATGAGTGTACGGCACCCTACAAAAGAAGAGAAGATTCTCCAAATAGAAGAAGTAGAAGAGAAGAATGACCATCAAGAGAAAGAAGGAGTAGAGATGATCGTTATGAACGAAGAACATCCCGGAGAAACAAGGATTCGGAAAGGAAGGACAAGTCATCAAGGAGCTACATAAAACGAAGACATCAAGCTCATGTTGGTGAATGGATATCCAACTCCGACTAAGACAATCACTCCAATAGAAGCTATCACCCCGACTCCGAATAAACTCAAGATGAAGGTGTTGTCGGTCTAGCACTTGTGTCTACCAACTCCTACGACATATTTGATTCACCAAATGAAGGACTTGGAAGATGCTTCATGGCTGAAGGCCCAAAGGTATCACACCCCGAGTATGTTGATTCCAATAGTGATGAAGATGATTGTTAGATGATGATGATTTACTTGTTGACAACTCTAGTAATGAATACTATGATGAAACATCAATTAATCATGCTAATCAAGATAAAACGAATGACAATGATAAGGAGAAGATTGAGATCCTAACTAAAGAACTAAACACTCTTAAGTTAGCTCATGAAACTATCTTAGGAGATCATCGAGAACTTTTAAGGACTCATGAGAAGTTACGCTTTTAAAAGCTCAACCTTGAGCAAGAGCATGAGTTCTTAAAGGCAATAATTGATGATCTTCGCAAGAAAAGTTCTTCTTACATTGCCAAGCGTTTACTCTTATCTACTTACATGCCTCAAGTCAAGTCTAGTAACAAGAACAAGAAAGATTCTTCCTCTAGTAGTAACAATAATCATGCTAAATCCAATGTTGTTGCTTCTAGTAGTTCTCTTGATTCCACTAATGATTCTCTTAGCCAAGCTACACTTGAGAAAGAAAATAGCCTTTTGAAGGGAATTATAGAGAAATGTGTTTACAAGAGCCTTCCCAAGAATAAGCAATTCGAGGAAATTGTACGCAAGCAAGGAAGGCACCGGAAAAACCAAGGTGTTGGTTTTGAACGAAAGTTCAATGCCGATGGAGTTGAGTGGGAAGAAGATCAATACCCCAAGATGAAGTTTGTTCCTCAACAAGAGAAGTATGATCCTACTTCTTTCAAAGGGAAACAAGCTCAAGATGATCTGCCACCACAAGACCATAAGCAAAAAGGCAAGGACAAGATTCAAGAGGAGATTGATGCATTTGAAGAAGCTCCTAAGGCCTTAGTCAAGTGGGTTCCCAAGACTACATCAAGTTCTACTTCATCAAGTTCGACTACGACTCCGAGGATTCCCATCAAGATGATGTGGATCCTGAAGAAGAAGAACTAGAGAGTTCTTGAGGGTGACTCCGCCAACATACTTCACTCATAGCATTTGGCAAGAACAAGTGCAATCAACTTCCACATCTTGCACTAGTTCAAGGAGTCACAAACCCTCTTGTTGGTAATACAAGGGACAAGGTAACCTAATGCTTTCATGGACATCATCTTGTGTGCGCATCACTCTATGTCTATGGATATCCTTGTTTGTTCCTTTTGGGACTAACCCATGTAGGTATTGAAAGTGTAACTCACTCCAAAGGATTGCTCCAAATGATCTACATCAACATTGAGCATCCACATCTTCAACACCTACATGAAGTCATCATCGACAAAAGCCAAGGTTAGTTCGTCCCTCTTAGGGGGGATCTCACATCTAGGGGGAGCTTTACTCTAAGAATTGAGCTAAAGCAACTCTAATGGTGTGAACACAACAATACTTTATGTAAAAGTGGTAACCCCACTTGTGCTTAAACGATGAGTATGACCTATGATCAAATGTTCTCATTTGACTCCTAAGTCAATATACTCATATATAGATGACCTAGTCATCGCCAATTGCTTGATAGATGCTAGACTTGTGTGTGCATGCTTTGTCACATATTTCATTTGCCATTTTATTGTGTGAGCATGTTGGTTGCATATTTTACTCATTCGAGGACATCCACTTGTAGTTTTGATTGTTTGGTTTCTTTTTCTTTTGCCAAGTGGATGGACAAGAATGCCTAAGAACCTTCTCTAGCTATCTATGCTTTTCTTGTCTCAAACTCTATTCATGCTATATCACAAAGTTTGATCAAGTTAGATTTGAACCACTCTATGTGAGGAGCACTCGCCGTCCCCGATTCGTCATAGACTTAAACTTCCAAAACATCTTGTGCGTTTCAGTCTGACCGATTCAACCTTTTCGGTCATACCGAGATCACTAAGTTGATCTAGGTTTTCAATCTCAGTGCAACCGATTTGAACTTTTTGGTCACACCGACTTGCAGCAACTGCTTGCAGTAATGCATCTTGGTGCCACCAAGTTGTTCCACTCGGTCACACCGATAGGGTCAGGCTATATATACCCCCGGGCCAAAATTTGGAAAAATTTTCGAAACCCTTCACCCGCGCACAGCCTGCTATGCCTTTTCGGGTCTCCGGATCGTCCTCCTCGTCGCTAGTGACCTCCCGCCGCTGGTCTCTTCCGTCATCCACGGGATTCTGCTCCGCCTTGTCGCCATAGCAAATCCATTGCCGCATTAGGGTATGGATTTGAACTTTGTGCTATTCTTAACTCTGATCCCTAGCACATTGCATTGCCATGAATCTTGCAACGTTTGAAATCTGCCTATCCAGCAAAACTACTCCGTAGATTAGTCTTGGATTGAAAATTTAGGGTTAGGTTTCCGCTGAATTCATCTCGGACTGACCGAGTCATAGAAATTGGTCTCACCGATTTGGCTCAGGCCATTGCACATGTGATTCTCGGTCTGACCAAGAATTGCAAATCGGTGTGACCGAGATCGATTCTTTGTGAAACCCTAGCAGTCTCGATACCACCAAATTGTGACTCGGTCTGACCGAGTTCACTAGTTTAGGTTCCAAAAGCTGCTTCGGTATCACCGAGTTTACAAATCGGTAGCTCGGAAATGCTTTCTGTAGAAAACTAAAACTAAGTTTTTGACTCAATTTTCTGCAAAAACCTCTGTGCTTTGTGATGCTCATCTACTCTACCTCATCTACATCTATTCACAGGGTCTGCAGTCAGAGTTTGCATTATGTCAGATCAGAGTGACAGTCAGAACAAGTCTGAGGAGCAAGTTCATATGAGTGAGGGCACTAGTCCCTCCAGCAGTTATGATGAGGGTAGCAGAAGCACACCCATCAATTTTCCAAAGGCATCCACCGGGGCAAGGAAGAAGAAAACCTCAGATTCTGAAGATGAGGACTATGTTGCTGTTGAGGATGAGGCCACTTCCAAGAAGAAGGTGCTGAAGAAGGAATATGGCACAGCTGCATCCACTAAGCCAGGAATGCAAAAGAAGGCACCTGCCAGGAGAATTCCCACTTCCAAACCTAGGAAGGTTGCCACTGGTGAAACCATGAAGTTCACCATTGAGTCTGATGATGAAGCTGTTGGCCAAGATAAGAAGAAGAAGAAGAGAGTCAGAACTACTGCCAAAGTACTTGGCAAGCCCTCCATGAGGAGAGACACTGAAGAAGAAGAGGAAGAGGTTGCTGCACCAGCACCTAAAGCTCAAAAGCTGATGGCAGATGCTATAAGATCAGGGGCTGCTCCATCTAAGCCCAAAGATGCTCCCACGGCTGCTGCTCCTAAGCCCAAGTCTGCACCTTAGAGGAACACTAGGAGTATTCCAGCTGAAGAGAAGAACAAGGCCCCAGTGCCTGAAGCTGCTGAAGAAGATGAAGATTCACTGGTCTTGAGAAAGTTGAAGCCCAAGATTCCTGATCATAATAATGCTCATCCAGTTGCAGAGGATATGAAGCTCAGGAAGGATGCAGGTCTGAGACTGTGGAGACAGACTGATCCCTATGCTGTCAGAAGAAGAACTACAGTGGACTACAGGTTCCACACTAAGGAACAGCTTCTATGAGACAGTGTTGCTTGACAAGAAGCCCATAGTATGTGACATGAGATGGGTTGACTGGGATTACATCAAGAAAAATGAAGAGCACTATCCAGGAGTTTATGACAGTTTCAAGTCTTGTGGAGTTGATGACTTTGTTGGCCAGAAGCTCACCAAGTGGAATGATGAGCTCATTATGCAGTTTTACTCCACAACTCATTTCTACCCACATGGGAAGATAGTCTGGATGTCTGAGGGTACTAAGTACCAATCAATAGTGGAGGAATGGGCTGAGTTGATAAATGCTCCAAAAGAGAATGAGGATGACTTGGATGTGTATGCCAAGAAGAAGAAAGACCACAACTCTATGGCTCACATGTACAGAGAGATCCCAGATGCTGCACTAGAGACAAATAAGTTTGGATCTATACATTACCTGTTGCCAGGATTGCCTAATATCAACTGGATCTTAAGGCACACTTTGCTGCCCAAGTCAGGTGATCACGGGATGATCAGAGGCCATGCAATTAACTTGCTGCATATATTTGATGGTTCTTAGAAATTCAAAGTCATGAGCCTGATTGTGGAAACAATCAAAAGGACTGCTGCTGATCAGAAGAGATCTTGTGGATATGCCCCACACATTTAGGAGCTCATAAACTCCAACATGGGCACATGCACATATCTTTTGGAAAAGGAGCACCTGCCCATCTACCCTGATTTCAAGGACAACACCATTGTGATGGATGAAAATGAACCATCATCTATGCAAGCACAAGAGAAGAAAGAGAAAGCAAGGGCCGAGAAAGCTGCTAAGATGCCAACTGCTGAAGAGGCATCTCAGATTTACCTGAAGAGCAAGCAAGATCAGCTTGGCAACTTGATTGCCTCCACCTTCAGGATTGAGAAGGGCTTGGCCACCCTGACTCGAAACCAGGAGAGCTTGGAGAGAATCATAGAGCAGAAGTTTTATCCTCATGATGTCAAAGTTACTGAGATCCAAACTGCAGTTGAGCAACTTCAGGAGGATGTGGAGGAGAAGAAGGGCAAGTCTACCACAGATGCTTTTTCTAGAGTGCCCAGAGGACAGACATCTGCTGCAGTGCCTGTTCTAGACCCAGAGCTACATCATCTGCACCAGCTACAGCTCCAGTGCCTCCAGCTCCAGCACACACTCCACCAGCTCTAGCTACATTAATAGAAGCCTTCATCCTTGGAGCCATCTCTACACCATCACATGAAGACCAAGCCTGAGAGTCGTTTAGAACTATGCATTTTTGTGAACTTTTTGGTAACTTGTTGCCAAAGGGGGAGAAAAATGTATAGATCATAGGCTTCGAGACAGAGTGTGGCTTTGATCTCTCTTGTATTTTTGGTGGTTGAACTCCGTTATTCGTGTGTTTGCTTGTTTGCTTGATACATTATGCCTTGTGTGTGATTCTTGGATGATCATGTGTTTGATCATATGCTATGCTACATTAATGCTTGTTGGATGATATTATCTCTTATATCCTCATATGATCATTTCATTTTGCTTTGTGATGAGTGCATGTATTTAATTATTATCGTTTTGAGCACTCCACCAAGATGTATGTGACATGGAAGAGTGACCCATGATCCTAACTCATTGTGCATTTGAAGTCCAAAGCAAATCTTAAATAATGCACAAATTTAGGGGGAACTCTTACTTCTCACATACTTCCCAAAGCGACGATGTTTTTCAATCTTATTATCATTTGTCGAAGCTTCGATCTATATGTTGTCATCAGTTACCAAAAAGGGGGAGATTGAAAGTGCAACTATCCCTGGGTGGTTTTGGTAATTCCTAACAACATATATCTCATTGAGATAATGCTATTTCAAGATAAATATTTCAGGAAAGCTCAATGATTGGCATGGAATGGATGAGAAAAGTGGATCCCTCAAAATGCTAAGGACAAAAGGATTGGCTCAAGCTAAAAGCACAAGACTCTACATTTACTATTTTAGTGATCCAAGATCACATTGAGTCTATAGGAAAAGCCAATACTATCAAGGAGGGATGAGGTGTTGCTTAATGCCTTTCTTGCTCAAAATGCTTAGTGATATGCTCCAAAGCCCTCAACTACTTTCTCACATCCACATATGACCCAAAACAAAAGTCCAACTCGGCCTCACCGATTCTTTCTATCCGGCGCCACCGAGTTCAGATGTCATAGACACTGCCACAAACCCTAATCAAATCGGTCTCAATGATAGGGATCTCGTTCTAACCGAGATGGGATTGTAATCTCTCTATTTCCCTTCGTAAGGTTTCGGTCAAACCGAGATGAGCGATCGGTCTCACCGAGATTGCAATGCAAACTCTCTGTTTCCCTTTCGTAACGTTTCAGTCCAACCGAGATGAGCGAATCGGTCCCATGAAGTTTGCATGATCAACCCTCTATGTATCCATTACTAAAATCGGTCTCACCGAGTTTGAGTAATCGGTCTCACCAATATTACGTTATGCCCTAACCCTAACCATATCGGTCCCACCGAGTTGATATGTCGGTCCCACCGAAAATCCTAACGGTCACATTATTTGTCGAATCGGCCCGACCAAGTTTGACGATTCGGTCCCACCGAGATTGGTAAGTTGTGTGTAATGGTTAGATTTTGTGTGGAGGCTATATATACTCCTCCACCCACTCTTCATTCATGGAGAGAGCCATCAGAACATGCCTACACTTCCAACCTACATTTTCTGAGAGAGAACCACCTACACTTGTATTGAGGTCAAGATATTACATTCCTACCATATGAATCTTGATCTCTAGCCTTCCCCAAGTTGCTTTGTGTGGAAGGCAAGCTTGTTGGAGCGTGAAGACACAAGACTCAAGACTCCGTCCCATGTCCGGATGGGACTCTCCTTTGTGTGGAAGGCAAGCTTGTTGATCCGGATATTGTATTTCCTTCCTTGTAACCGACTCCATGTAAACCCTAGCCCTCTCCGGTTGTCTATATAAACCGGAGAGGTTGGTCCTTAGAAGCCCGATCACAACTAGAATCATAATCATCATAGGCTAGCTCCTAGGGTTTAGCCTCTACGATCTCGTGGTAGATCTACTCTTGTACTACTCGTATCATCAATATTAATCAAGTAGGAAGTAGGGTTTTACCTCCATCGAGAGGGCCCGAACCTGGGTAAACATTGTGTCCTTTGCTTCCTGTTACCATCAGCCTAAGACGCACAGATCGGGACCCCCTACCCGAGATCCGCCGGTTTTGACACCGACATTGGTCCTTTCATTGAGAGTTCCTCTGTGTTGTCGCTGCAAGGCTCGATGACTCGTCTCGTTGTCAAGGACAACATTACCTCTGGGGAGCGCTGGCTGTAGGCCACACTCTCCGACTTGGCGGCTTCATCATGGCTGCCCCATCGGCGGTGGCGCCGACGATGGCCTCTCGGGTCATCACGCATAACCTTTGCGTCAATTCGGAACTCGCCAAACAGATGGATCCGATAGAGCTCTCCTCCCTTAATGAGCTCTTGGATTGCATTGCCGCTTTGGGAGTCGCTACAGACTATGACCGGATCGGGCTTAAACCCGACCAAAGGGACATTAAATCCCCGCCGGCCAGCCATGAGATATCGGTAGTGGAGGAACCACACACGGATTACCCCTCAATTTTGAGGACAAATTATGTACGGATCACCGAGCTCCCTGAGCCAGACACCCACCCAAGGGAAGACATGACCTGGGTCCCGGACTTAGAATCGGGCATTGGGCTGAAGAAATTGGGCAGCACCCCGGATCCCGAGCTGTCAGACTCGGTAGCTCCGATGCCCCTGGGTGCTAGATCGGATCAGAATCCGGATTCAGCTAAGCCCACCCACCCAGACTTAAACCGTCTCTCCCATATCAGGCAAGAGCCCCAGGAGACAGTACATCGCTACTGGGCCAGATTCCTCCTTGTGCTAAATAAGGTCAAGGACTGCCGTGAGGAGGACGTAGTCTCACTTTTCTGCAAAAACTACACGAATGAAGGAATCCTTAATGCTATAAGTCGCCGTGACATAGTACACTTTGCTGACTTGGCAACCATAGTACAGAAGTACTGTGCGATGGAAAGTGCCTGGAAAACCCAAACAAAATTTTGGGACAGTCCGGCTCTCACCAAAACCTTTGTCCGAACTAAATGGGCGAACTCTCGTAAGTCGGCCGATCCAATCCCCAAGAAACCAAAACCCACTCCAGGGCGGGGAACCGTATTGGAAGAATGGCTGAATGGGCCATGTAAACTCCACAGTACTCCGGACACAACACCAACTCATAGCCTTAGGGCATGTTGGATACTCCGGCAGGTTGCAAAAAGTGGCGAAGATCTTCTTGCAAGCCATAAAGCAGAACAACATCCCGCCTACGAACACAATACTGTACTAACAGTCTTCGAGACTTTTGCCTCAAACAATAGGCGCAAGCGAGCTCATCGAAGCTCCGCTGAAATGTGCCATGTGGCAAAAATAAACCCATGGAATGACACTGCTATAACTTTCAATGCCAGTGATGAACCTCGATTCCAGACTGTCCGGGCACCAGCCGCTCTGGTCCTTAGCCCAATCGTGGATGGCTTTCGGCTCACTAAAGTACTCATGGACGGCGGAAGCAGATTAAACTTGATCTAGGAAGAAACACTCAACAAGATGGAAATTTATAAAAGCCGCATTGAACAAAGCGGCACAACCTTCAGGGGAATTATCCCTAGTCGGGAAGCACGGTGTACAGGAAAAATCACAATCGATGTGGTATTCGGCACCCCGGAGAATTACAGGTCCGAAGAAATTACATTCCAAGTGGCTCCTTTCAGAAGTGGATACCACGCCCTTTTAGGACGGGACGCGTTTACAAGCATTCAAGCTATACCCCATTACGGGTACATGAAGCTTAAATTGCCCGGACCCAATGGAATCAGCACTCTAGCCAGTGATCCGAACGTCGCACTTCACACCGAAAAAAAAAACCGCAGCACTAGCCCTGGAAGCATTATACGAAGCCTTAGCAGCCGAAGAACTAAGAATGCTGCGTGCCACCATGGACAAGGACTACGTGATACTCAACAAGCGACCCAAGTCCACCTCATTTAAACCCGCAGACGAGATAGTCAAATTCCAAGTCCATCCAACGGATCCCACGAAGACGGCTTCCATCGGGACACAGTTGAGCCCCGCAATGGACACCGCACTGCGAGACTTCTTGCACGAGAATTGGGACATTTTTGCTTGGCACCCATCGGACATGCCGGGTATCCCACGAAGATTGGCCGAACACAGCTGAGGGAGTCCCGGATTAGGAGGTGTCCGGATAGCCGAACTATCACCTTTGGCCGGACTCCTGGACTATGAAGATACAAGATTGAAGACTTCGTCCCGTGTCCGGATGGGACTTTCCTTGGCGTGGAAGGCAATCTTGGCGATACGGATATGAAGATCTCCTACCATTGTAACCGACTCTGTGTAACCCTAACCCTCTTCGGTGCTTATATAAACCGGAGGGTTTTAGTCCGTAGGCCGAACAACAATCATACCATAGGCTAGCTTCTAGGGTTTAGCCTCTCTGATCTCGTGGTAGATCTACTCTTGTACTACCCATATCATCAATATCAATCAAGCAGGAGTAGGGTTTTACCTGCATCGAGAGGGCCCAAACCTGGGTAAAAACATCGTGTCCCTTGTCTCCTGTTACCATCCGCCTAGACGCACAGTTCGGGACCCCCTACCCGAGATCCGCCGGTTTTGACACCGACATTGGAGCTTTCATTGAGAGTTCCTCTGTGTCGTCGCTATCAGGAAAGATGCCTCATCCCGTCTTTAAAGACGGCACCGTTGCTAAAGGATCTTTGGCTATCGGCCAAACTCTCCGACTAGGCGGTTTCCTTATGACCGCCTGCCCGACCGCCACGCCGACGATGACTTCTCGGGTCATTGAAAGCAATCTTGACGTTAGCTTGGAACTCGCCGAGCAACTGGATCCGATGGAGCTCTCTTCCTTAAACGAGCTCTTGGATCGCATCGCAGCCCTGGGAGTCACTACAGACTATGATCAGATTGGGCCTAATCCCGATCTGAGAGAGATTAACTCTCCCCAGGTTACCCACCACATTGCTGTGATAGAGGAACAATACGGCGACCCCTCTTCTATCTTAAGGACTAGCTATGTCCGGATTACCCATCCCTCCATGCTGGATTCCCACGGAGGGGAGGATGTTACTCAAGCCCTAAACCCAAAGTCAGGCAGCGGGCTAGATTCGTTGGACAACATCCAAGAACCCAAGCTTCCGAGTTCGGAAACTACTTGGCCCCTGAGTTTTAAAGTGGACGGGGTTCCGAATTTAATTCCACCTACCCACCCAAACATAAGCGATCTATCCCTAATCCGGCAAAATACCAGTATAGTATTAACAGTCTTTGAGACTTTCGCATCAAATAATATGCGGAAACGAACATTCCGCAGCCTTGCTGAAGTCTACCAAGTAGCAACAATAAACCCATGGAGTGACATGGCTATTATCTTTAATGCCAGTGACGAACCTAAATTCCGAACAGCCCGAGCACCAGCCGCATTGGTCCTCAGTCCAATAGTGGATGACTTTTGCCTTACCAAGGTACTCATGGATGGTGGCAGCGGACTGAACCTCATTTACGAAGAAACCCTCCGAAAAAAGGAAATAGACTGGAGCCGCATTGAGCGAAGCAGCACAACCTTTAGAGGAATAATCCCTAGTCGGGAAGCATGCTGTACAGGAAAAATCACACTAGATGCGGTGTTCGGCATGCCAGATAATTACAGGTCCGAGGAGGTCACGTTCCAAGTGGCCTCGTTCAGCAGCGGATATCACGCTCTATTAGGGCGAGATGCATTCACAATTTTTCAAGCTATACCCCATTAGGGGTACATGAAGCTCAAAATGCCCGGGCCCAACAGAATCATCACTCTTGTTAGTGACCCGGACATAGCACTCTGCACCGAAAACAAGAGAGCCACACTGGCCCTAGAGGCACTATCCGAAGCGCTAGCGGCCGAGGAACTCACTATGCTGCGCTCCATGGTGAATAGGGATGATGTGATACTCGATAAAAGATCCAAGTCCACCTCCTTTAAACTAGCGGACGAAATAGTCAAATTCCAAGTCCATCCAACGGACCCTACAAAAACGACCTCCATTGGGGCGCAATTAAACCCTGATGTAGACGCCGCACTACGAGAATTCCTACGCGAAAATTGGGACATCTTTGCCTGGCACCCTTCAGACATGCCAGGAATCCCACGCCGGCTGGCCGAGCACAGCCTAAACATCATAAAAGGATTCAAGCCTGTCAAACAGGCTCTTCAGCGTTTCTCTAAACCCAAGAGACAGGCCATGAGAGAGGAACTAGCCAAATTATTGGAGGCCGGGTTCATCCGAGATATAAAACACCCAGACTGGCTAGCAAACCTGGTGCTGGTACCAAAGAAGGACAAATCTTGGTGCCTATGCGTCGATTTTAAAGACCTCAACAAGGCTTGCCCAAAGGATCCCTTCCCCCTCCCCCGCATCGATCAAATTATCGATGCTATCGCAGGACACAATTCATTGTGTTTCCTCGACGCATACTCCGGCTACCATCAAATTAAGATGGCAGCGCTCGACCAGGACGCAACGGCATTCATCACCCCATACGGCCCATTCTGCTTCAACACAATGCCCTTTGGGATCAAAAATGTCGGCGCAACATATCAGCGCATGATTCAGACATGTCTGGAAACCAGATCGGCAAAACAGTGGAGGCATACGTAGACGATGTGGTCGTCAAAACCAAGCACATTGAAACTCTAGTAGACGACTTGAGGCTCACGTTCGATAATATCTGAACATATGACATTAAGCTTAACCCGGAAAAATGTGTTTTCGGTGTACCAGCCGGAAAGCTCTTGGGCTTCATTATATCCGGTAGAGGAATTGAAGCAAACCCAGCCAAGATCCGAGCTCTGTCACAGTTGGATATCCCAAAGGACCTCAAACAAATACAAAAATTGATGGGATGCGTGCCGGCTTTAAGCCGCTTTATCTCCCATTTAGGAGAAAAGGCATTACCCCTTTATCGCCTCCTCCGATGCACCGAACACTTCGAGTGGACGGATGCCGCCACGGCCGGACTCAAAGAAATAAAAGCCATATTGGCAACAAACCCGGTCCTGGCCGCGCCCAACATAGGCGAACCAATGCTATTATACATCACGACAACTCATCAAGTGGTGAGCGCGGTGCTCGTTGTCGAACGAGAAACGGACGGACACAAGTTCCCCCTTCAAAAAATAGTTTACTACATGTCCACTATCCTGACTCCATGCAAGTCACGGTACCCGCATTATCAGAAGATAGCGTACGCGGTGTTCATGGCACCCCGGAAGCTGCGACACTACTTTCAAGAGTGTTCGATAACAGTAGCCTCCGAAGTACCTCTTAATGACATTATAAACAACCGTGACGCGGCGGGCCGGATTGCTAAATGGGCCATTGAGCTCCTCCCGTTTGACATAACCTATAAGCCACGGCGAGCTATTAAGTCGCCAGTTTTGGCCGACTTTATCGCCAAATGGACTGAAGCCGAACTCCCTAAAGAGTACGGCGCATACTACAACTGGATCATGCACTTCGACGGCTCTAAAATGTTGGCTGGTCTGGGGGCTGGCGTCATCCTAATGTCCACAACCGGAGATACGGTTCAATACGTACTCCAGATAATGTATACAGACTACAACAACGCATACGAATACGAGGCCCTTCTACATGCCCTCCGGATGGCAGTCTCCATGGGCATTCAACGCCTAGAGGTGCGCGGGGATTCGAACCTCGCGATTGTCACATCCCTAGCTTCTGGTAATGCTCTAGGCTAGCTTCATGTGTGCATCATGTCTATATTTTCGAAACTTGAATTGAGGAATTTTGGAAGCCTCAAAAACTTAAATAAAAGAGGGGCAAAAACCCTAGAAATCTCATTCATTGCTCCAAAATGCTCTTCTTAAATGTTTGATAATTTTTGGTAAGGGTTCTGGTCCCAACCAAAATATTGAACATTTTTAAGGAATTATTTTTGGGACTTTGGATTTAATTCATTAGCTATTTGAATTTGAATTATATTCATATAATTAGAATATAATTTCAAATACCCCTGAAATATTTTATAAGCTTTTGGAAAAGTCCATCTAGCTATATAAAAATATTCAGAGGAGTTTTTGGCATTGTTTGAATTATTTTAAATTCAAAACAGTGGCAAAATAAATTAAATAAAACAAAACAGAAATAAAAGAGAGAGAGAAGGAAGTTACCTGGCCTCACCCGTGCAGCCCACTAGAGCCGGCCCAGCTCCTCCAGTGGCCCAGCTGGCCAGCCCATCTGGCCGGCCCAGCCCACCTCCTCCCCCTTGTCATCTTCCTCCTCTGCCAGGAGGACGAACAGAGGCGAGGCGTGGCGCGCGCCCGAGAGGCCTCGGCCACCTCCTGCTCCCCCCTGGCCACCTCCTGCTTCCTCTCGTCGCCCTGGACCCCGTCCGCAACGCCACGCACCCTCCCAGGCCTCGCACTCTCCCCGTGCCTTCTCCCCCCTTTCTCTGGCTCCCTCTCTCCTCCACCGAGCGGAGCCCCGTCGCCACCGACGCCGTTCGCCGCGGCCACCACCACCCCCTCTCGTCCCCGACGCGCTCCCGAGCTCCGCAGTGCCGCCCTCGACCTCCTCGACGTCTCACGCCACCAGAAGGGCCCCGAGCAGCCGCCATCGTCATCATCTCCAAGCTTCGGCCCCGGCGCCCTTCTCCGTCGATTCGGCCACTCCGACGCGCCCCCGAGCCCACTAACCCTCCCTGCAGCTCCGCGGTGAGCCTTTGACCCGATTCCCCCTCTCCCCGTGCCCTACCTCCCTCTCTAGTCGCCGTTCACAACGAGCCGAGAACCCCACGCCGCCGGCGATGTCGCCGCCGTCACTGCAGCCAGCAAGGCTCGAAACCGAGCACGGCACCGTGCTCCTAGCATCTTCAGGAGCTCGGTGAGCCCCTTAGCCATCCCTCCCGTCCTCTGTGGCCTCGCCCCGCTCGAACCCGAAGCTCCGGCCGCCGCACTTGCCATCGCCGTCGTCGGCTCCGGCCACCCCAGCCGCGGCCACAGCCATCGCTGGACGCGCCGCGTCGCGGACGTTCTAATGAGCCAAACCGCGCGCCAAACCATCGCCCCTAGCTCGAATCCGAGCCGCGCCGCCGTGCGGAATGGTCGCCGCCGGCGATACTCCGGCGACCGCCGACGTGGCACGCTTAATCAGTGATAATGGCCCCACTAATTAAACCCACAGCCACTGACAGTGGGCCCCACCCCTGGTCAAACCCCAGTCAGCGCTGGGTTTGACCGGGATTAGCTCCTGTGTCACTGACGTGTGGCCCCCACACGTCAGGTTTGACCGGACCAGCCCCTGTTGACCTGTGACGTCATGCCAACGTCATGCTGACGCAATAATTCCTTTCTGAAATTTAAATAAATCTTAAATGATTTAATAATTCCAGAATATATTCTAAACTTCAATAAATCATAGAAAATTAACCGTAACTCCAAATCAAACAAGTTATATATGAAAAATTATCAGAAAAATTCAAGGAATCCATCTGTACCATTTTTATGCATGTTAGAACAACTTATAGCTGCTGTATAGCACAAATCAATTAAATGGCATTTGAATAATCACATATGGAGTTTGAATTTGAATCTTGTATTCAAACCAACCTCATTTAATCTGTTGCTAGTTGCATTAGCTCAAAACACATTCATATTGCCATGTCATAGCATGCATCATTTTGTGCATTGCATTGATTGTGTTCTTCTTTGTTGCCGGTATCTGTTCCCTCCCGGTAGACGATGTTCCGACGTTGTGATCGTTGACACTGATGAAGACTCAATGTTATCTTCAGAAGTGCCAGGCAAGCAAAACCCCCTTGTTCATTCCGATACAATCCCACTCTCTCGCTCCTGCTCTCTTTTACTGCATTAGGACAACAACGATTCATCTGTTACTTGCTGCGGTAGCTGAACCCCTTTATCCTTTGCATGACCTGTCATTCCACAGTAAATAGATGAAACCCACTAGCATGGGTAGGAGTTGTTTGAGCCCTATTGTGCCTACTCATTCTTGCTTGTTTGTCATGCCTGCTACTGCTTAGAGTTGAGTCAGGTCTGATTCATCGGGGATGAATCAGAGGCGTGTGAACATGTCCTACTGTGTATGAGCTAAGTGTGTGAACACGTTTTGGTAAAGGTAGCGGTGAGAGGCCATGTAGGAGTACATGGTGGGTTGTCTCATTGCAGCCGTCCTCAGGAACTGAGTTCTGTGTTTGTGATCCATGATTCAGCTACTACCACGCATTGGGCACGAAACCAATGGACCCTCTCGGCTTCTTAATCACCCTTGTCCTCTGTCCAGGAGTTGCAAGTAGTTTCTGGTGTTTGTAGTATGCTGGAGGCCGTGGGCAGCGCTGACCGTAGGGGTGGGCTGTGATGCGGTAGGCACGTGGCCGGGTAAACCGGGCACCCGTTTGGTGTCACGGAACCCTGTACACATCGTTTGGGGCTGTGAGCGAAACTCCGGCCGGATCTCCTCATGGATGGAACCCGAATAGGCGATAAACCTGGACTAGAGACTTGAGTGTTTAGGCAGGCCGTGGCCGACACCCACATTGGGCTTCCGCTTGAAGGTTGCCGAGTACATGTCGTGTAAACGGCGGTAAGTGGTGAGAGCGTGTGTGAAGAAGTACACCCCTACAGGGTTAATATGATCTATTCGAATAGCCGTGTCCGCGGAAAAGGACTTCTGGGTTGCTTATATCAGTTCATAGACAAGTGAAAGTGGATACTCTAAAATACGCAAGATAAGCGTGAGTGCTATGGATGGCGCTCTCGTAGGAAGACGGGAGTGGATCCATAGTGGTGTATTGATATGGTGAATATGTGGACTCGTGTGCGCCACCTCAAAAGAGTTACATTGCAGTCGTAGTTCAGGATAGCCACCGAGTCAAAGCTGGCTTGCTGCAGTTAAACCCCACCATCCCCTTTGTTGATAATGATGCATATGTAGATGGTTCTGATGTAAGTCTTGCTGGGTACATTTGTACTCACGTTTTCCTATTTTATGTTTTGCAGAGAGACTTCGGTCTCACTAGTAGTTCCACGTGGACTTCGACGTTTAGCTTGTTACCTCAGCTACGATCTTGTGCCCTCGGTAGGATTTGGTAGATAGTCAGGCTTCTCAGCCTTTTTCATTTATAGATGTCTGTACTCAGACATGATAGCTTCCGCTTGTGCTTTGACTTGTATGCTCTGATTGTTGGGTCATGAAACCCATGTTTGTAATATCTCGCTCCTCGGAGCCTATTGATTAAAATACTTGAGTTGTAGAGTCATGTTGTGATGCCATGTTGTATTTGCACATATCGAGCATATTGTGTGTATGTTATTGAAATGCTTGGTATGTGTGGGATCTGACAACCTAGTTGTTTATCCTTGGTAGCCTCTCTTACCGGGAAATGTCTCCTAGTGTTTCCACCGAGCCATGGTAGCTTGCTACTGCTCCGGAACACTTAGGCTGGCCGGCATGTGTCCTTCTTCGTTCCTGTGTCTGTCCCTTCGGGGAAATGCCACGCGATGAATACCGGAGTCCTGTTAGCCCGCTACAGCCCGGTTCACCGGAGTCCTGCTAGCCCAGTGCTACAGCCTGGATTCACTCGCTGATGACCGACACGTTCGATGCTGGGTCATGGATGCCTGTCCCTGTAAGTCTGTGCCACTTTGGGTTTACGACTAGCCATGTCAGCCCGGGCTCCTTATCATATGGATGCTAGCGACACTATCATATACGTGTGCCAAAAGGCGCAAACGGTCCCGGGAAAAGGTAAGGCGACACCCGTGGGAATACCGTGCGTGAGGCCGCAAAGTGATATGAGGTGTTACATGCTAGATCGATGTGGCATTGAGTCGGGGTCCTGACAGCGTTGGTATCAGAGCTTGACTGCCTGTAGGATTACCAAGCCAAACTGGTCGAAGTCGAGTCTAGAAATGCTTTAGTTATGTAAGGGAATTGATTGTGGGATGGAACGTAAGGCTCTTTTTACTCCTATACCTCATGGCCTTCTGATCTGAGTCATCATCTTCTCTTCTACGGGGATTAAGAACTAGGCTATCTCTTCTTTCTATTAGGATCACGTGTTACCAATCAGTAGACTTATAAGATTGTTGGATTTAAGTCTCAGTTCAGTTCCTACTATTTCCGTATGTTAATTGTTGATCTCGGAACCTTGATATTGTGCTTCTGAGTGGTTATGCCACCATTTTGTAGTATGTCTCAAATCTTTTCTGAGCAATTACAGCCGTTATGCTGTCCGAGTCATCCCAGGTTTCTAAATAGTCTGATGCATTTGCAAAATCCTTTCCCTCTGGTTTCGATGTTCCTTTATGCCAGCTCAATCACACTAATTGTTGAGTTGAGGTATTCTATTGCCTTGACATTATGTTGGAGTTACTATTATGGCCTAGGTGTTTAGGGAGTCACCTAGTAATCTAGCAATGTTTTGTGATCCGAGTGTGATGATTCTGGCTTTTATTCTCGAAAGCATCTCGTGATGCCACTTAGTAATAGGTATTCTGTTCCTGGGTTCTTGAACCCGAGATTCACCCTACTTACTTCATGTTGATAGTGTTTGCTAGTCCCTTTAGGATAGTAGTAACCTTTGCGATAGTCCTCGAGGTTCGTGGTACATCCTTCTTCCAATTACCATGAACCATTCTTGGCAGGAGTTCTTCTGAACCAAAAGATGACAACAAGAGTACTCTTGAGGAGTTCTCCATTCTATATTGTGACTCCGCCAGTTCTACCTTTCTGCATGGGTTATCCGGAAGAAATATGTTGAACTTCGTTCGACATGCTAATACATGCATCCACAACTTAGAAAATCATATGTTCTTTTGAGTTGTCCCATCTTAGTTGTTTCCGACCCTCGCCTATCAATTGATAGTCAAGAGTATGCGTGCATTCGTTCGTCGATGCCTATTACCCTTGTGGTCCGCCAAGCCATTCTATTTCAGAATGAATAGGAGAAACAAACTCCAGAATCTCATCCATATCTAGGATTGGGTCAAAGCAATTGTATTCCGCAGATCAAAATGCCAATCCAGCTTCTGGTCTGTTCTACCTTGAAGTATTACCATCTTTATATCAGGAATATCATGGGAATTGCACACCATCTTATGAATTCTTGACGCAGTAATACTTCTGATCATCATTGATAATTTCTCGGTTTCCGTGTTATTGTAACTGGAATGCCGACAAATGAATCATGGCGTGTGAAATCAATACTACTAGCAACTCCATTGCTTGGTAGTTAAATGGACGATAACCTCATTCTTAGCGTGTTGATTATTGAATCGTCACCCTAAGGTTGATTGTGCTACCTAGTCCTTATTTCTGGTGCACTCTCCGATCAGTGAGTTAGGATAGTGCCAATCCTTGCTTATTTGATCATATCGTCTTGCCCTGAAAAGTAAGATTGTTCTCGAGCTTAGTAACATACCGGTGGTTCATGATATTCCAAATTTCTTCTCGGAAGTATCACCAGGTTGTCGCCTGACCGCTATGTTGATCTCGTGATCAAGTTGGGTTCTTGTGAACCACCTTCCCTCCAAAAATCGGTGTTAGATATCCCTGAGCTAGTTGGTTAAGCTAGACAACAACTTGGAGAGTTGGAAGATAAAAGCTTGCCTGACTTAGTTCGTTCCAAAGGGATATTCTTGTGTAGGGTGTGCTGAAGAAAGATGATATATTCATCGATTGGTCCTTGTGATCAGTTGCTGGACCTATTGTCTTATCAATCCTTTGATTTGAGTGTGGGCTATCGTCAAATCAAATCAGTACCAACGATGCTCGTAATGTTGTCTTATTCGTGGTTGATCCCTCGAGCATACACCATTACATCTTTGGTCTGACCAATGCTATCACCGTGTTCACTTAACTATGGAATTCCTTTTTAAAGGAAACCTAGATGAATTGTTGTTGAGCCCATTGGCAACATCCTTATCTCCTCCATGATGTTGTTGAACATTAAGCTAGTGTTGGAAACTTTTGAAAGCATTTTCTTCATGCTAGCTCATGAAGTATTTGTTTGATGAAAGGAGTGACTTCCTCTTATACACGTGCATTTGGTGAAAGTTGCCGCCGTGAATTTGAGAAAGATTGTTTTGTTTCCTTTGGAATCATCCCAAATCAGTCATGCACACGTGCGAAGTATTCTGTAGTCTGGAGACTTGCAACCTTCATTCTATATGTGTCCCTAGCACACTAAGCCACTGATTGACTTGTTCAAGGAAAAGAAGTCTATGCTTGGGCCCTAATCCATGGACTTGCGTAAAGACTTCGATATCCTCGATGATGGTTCTCCACCTGAACTCGGTAGTGTTTAATTATAAGACTGCTACGTAGCCATGCTTGTCTGGGACAACGTGTTCGCATGTTTGTAGCAGAACCAGCTCATGTTTTGGAGCTTACTATCGTAGCTCACTCCCCGAGAATCCCGCAACATTATCTCGTCGATTTGTGTTGCAAACTTTCATTTTTCTTTCTAGACTTGATGAGTCTGGGATATCCTGACACCAACCAGATCTGAATCTCAGGCAGATGTGATGGTCGGAACATTTCCCAAGAATTATAATATTGGTCTCTCAATAACCGGCAAGGTGGATGTCGTGGCCAACACACCCATCCGGTAGACCTATTATTATAGTATCTTGTTTGAGGAAGTTGGCCACCTCCCCATAGGGATTTCGTAGGATTACTCCCTAGTTGCCCCTATGGATTTCTGTGTTCCGAAGTCCGACCTTTTTACTTGATGTTCTAGATACCAAACCATATCTATGGGTGGATTACGCTAGCACATCAAGGAGAACATTAGAAGCGGAGTGCTAAATGTCTCTCGGTCGATCATCCAGATTTCGTCCCCTTGGCCTCGCTAAGGTGAAATCTGAGAAAGTGTTATCCTCCTTCACATTTGCATCGTCCATCGCTATTCATCATGGTAGTATGTTGTGTTGTCAGCACCCTTGATGCGGTTGTTGATAAAACCTTGATGATTGTGGAAATGCTCAAGTTCTTGAGAGCACGCACAAGCGCTACGTGTTATCATCGGCTCTAATTAGGATGCTCTCAGTTTCCTCGGCAATGCTATAACCATTCCAATAGTGGAATAACTCTCTATTGTTGAGCCTCTCCCCAGTTACTAGAATCATTCCCAGCATTTGCATTTTGTTCCCAGCTTGCACCGCCAATGTGCCATTCTACCATGGGTCCCTTCCATTTCCGGTGATAAGCAAAAATCATCCATTACGTTGTCTTCAACAAGGTAATCCACATCATCCAAGTCCGAGTATGCCATTCTACCGACCCCCTCCAAACGATCGCTCGAGAATTGTCCTAGGCTGGTTTAAAGAGTTTCAATGATCTCTGAATCAAAGGTAATTCTTTTGCCACTTAAGGGGATATAATCTACGAATCACCCTCCTCCAGGATGTTTCGTCGTAGTATCATGGCAACTCAACTCCTCGCAACGTTGGCAACCGTTCACCACCTTCCTAAGCGTGAAAATTGTTGTCTACCTAGTGAACCCTCATCATTTGTTCCACTCCATCCCTCTAGATTTGTGCTTCGTCTCTCAGCTCGAGAGGTGTTGCTATGTCTCATTCTGTGAGTTAGTCCTGAGTTGTTCGATCTTCGAGGAGATCGACCCTTCTAGAGTCTCTTTATCTCCAGGTCATGTTGGCAGGATTTCTCAGAGCAAGACATCAAGACAATGATGGTGAATGAATCAACGTTCAACTGAAGTGCACCCTGGATCGTGAAGATTATACTAGTTTGCGTTCCCCCTTCACCTTACCCTACGCTTGAATCTCGGGACAAGATTTATGTTTAGTGGGGGTGAATTGTCACATCCCTAGCTTCTGGTAATGCTCTAGGCTAGCTTCATGTGTGCATCATGTCTATATTTTCGAAACTTGAATTGAGGAATTTTGGAAGCCTCAAAAACTTAAATAAAAGAGGGGCAAAAACCCTAGAAATCTCATTAATTGCTCCAAAATGCTCTTCTTAAATGTTTGATAATTTTTGGTAAGGGTTCTGGTCCCAACCAAAATATTGAACATTTTTAAGGAATTATTTTTGGGACTTTGGATTTAATTCATTAGCTATTTGAATTTGAATTATATTCATATAATTAGAATATAATTTCAAATACCCCTGAAATATTTTATAAGCTTTTGGAAAAGTCCATCTAGCTATATAAAAATATTCAGAGGAGTTTTTGGCATTGTTTGAATTATTTTAAATTCAAAACAGTGGCAAAATAAATTAAATAAAACAAAACAGAAATAAAAGAGAGAGAGAAGGAAGTTACCTGGCCTCACCCGTGCAGCCCACCAGAGCCGGCCCAGCTCCTCCAGTGGCCCAGCTGGCCAGCCCATCTGGCTGGCCCAGCCCACCTCCTCCCCCTTGTCATCTTCCTCCTATGCCAGGAGGACGAACAAAGGCGAGGCGTGGCGCGCGCCCGAGAGGCCTCAGCCACCTCCTGCTTCCCCCTGGCCACCTCCTGCTTCCTCTCGTCGCCCTGGACCCCGTCCGCAACGCCACGCACCCTCCCAGGCCTCGCACTCTCCCCGTGCCTTCTCCCCCCTTTCTCTGGCTCCCTCTCTCCTCCACCGAGCGGAGCCCCGTCGCCACCGACGCCGTTCGCCGCGGCCACCACCACCCCCTCTCCTCCCCGACGCGCTCCCGAGCTCCGCAGTGCCGCCCTCGACCTCCTCGACGTCTCACGCGACCAGAAGGGCCCCGAGCAGCCGCCATCGTCATCATCTCCAAGCTTCGGCCCCGGCGCCCTTCTCCGTCGATTCGGCCACTCCGACGCGCCCCCGAGCCCACTAACCCTCCCTGCAGCTCCGCGGTGAGCCTTTGACCCGATTCCCCCTCTCCCCGTGCCCTACCTCCCTCTCTAGCCGCCGTTCACAACGAGCCGAGAACCCCACGCCGCCGGCGATGTCGCTGCCGTCACTGCAGCCAGCAAGGCTCGAAACCGAGCACGTCACCGTGCTCCTAGCATCTTCAGGAGCTCGGTGAGCCCCTTAGCCATCCCTCCCGTCCTCTGTGGCCTCGCCCCGCTCGAACCCGAAGCTCCGGCCGCCGCACTTGCCATCGCTGTCGTCGGCTCCGGCCACCCCAGCCGCGGCCACAGCCACCGCTGGACGCGCCGCGTCGCGGACGTTCTAATGAGCCAAACCGCGCGCCAAACCATCGCCCCTAGCTCGAATCCGAGCCGCGCCGCCGTGCAGAATGGTCGCTGCCAGCGATACTCCGGCGACCGCCGACGTGGCACGCTTAATCAGTGATAATGGCCCCACTAATTAAACCCACAGCCACTGACAGTGGGCCCCACCCCTGGTCAAACCCCAGTCAGCGCTGGGTTTGACCGGGATTAGCTCCTGTGTCACTGACGTGTGGCCCCCACACGTCAGGTTTGACCGGACCAGCCCCTGTTGACCTGTGACGTCATGCCAACGTCATGCTCACGCAATAATTCCTTTCTGAAATTTAAATAAATCTTAAATGATTTAATAATTCCAGAATATAATCTAAACTTCAATAAATCATAGAAAATTAACCGTAACTCCAAATCAAACAAGTTATATGTGAAAAATTATCAGAAAAATTCAAGGAATCCATCTGTACCATTTTTATGCATGTTAGAACAACTTATAGCTGCTGTATAGCACAAATCAATTAAATGGCATTTGAATAATCACATATGGAGTTTGAATTTGAATCTTGTATTCAAACCAACCTCATTTAATCTGTTGCTAGTTGCATTAGCTCAAAACACATTCATATTGCCATGTCATAGCATGCATCATTTTGTGCATTGCATTGATTGTGTTCTTCTTTGTTGCCGGTATCTGTTCCCTCCCGGTAGACGATGTTCCGACGTTGTGATCGTTGACACTGATGAAGACTCAATGTTATCTTCAGAAGTGCCAGGCAAGCAAAACCCCCTTGTTCATTCCGATACAATCCCACTCTCTCGCTCCTGCTCTCTTTTACTGCATTAGGACAACAACGATTCATCTGTTACTTGCTGCGGTAGCTGAACCCCTTTATCCTTTGCATGACCTGTCATTCCACAGTAAATAGATGAAACCCACTAGCATGGGTAGGAGTTGTTTGAGCCCTGTTGTGCCTACTCATTCTTGCTTGTTTGTCATGCCTGCTACTGCTTAGAGTTGAGTCAGGTCTGATTCATCGGGGATGAATCAGAGGCGTGTGAACATGTCCTACTGTGTATGAGCTAAGTGTGTGAACACGTTTTGGTAAAGGTAGCGGTGAGAGGCCATGTAGGAGTACATGGTGGGTTGTCTCATTGCAGCCGTCCTCAGGAACTGAGTTCTGTGTTTGTGATCCATGATTCAGCTACTACCACGCATTGGGCCCGAAACCAATGGACCATCTCGGCTTCTTAATCACCCTTGTCCTCTGTCCAGGAGTTGCAAGTAGTTTCTGGTGTTTGTAGTATGCTGGAGGCCGTGGGCAGCGCTGACCGTAGGGGTGGGCTGTGATGCGGTAGGCACGTGGCCGGGTAAACCGGGCACCCGTTTGGTGTCACGGAACCCTGTACACATCGTTTGGGGCTGTGAGCGAAACTCTGGCCGGATCTCCTCATGGATGGAACCCGAATAGGCGATAAACCTGGACTAGAGACTTGAGTGTTTAGGCAGGCCGTGGCCGACACCCACGTTGGGCTTCCGCTTGAAGGTTGCCGAGTACATGTCGTGTAAACGGCGATAAGTGGTGAGAGCGTGTGTGAAGAAGTACACCCCTGCAGGGTTAATATGATCTATTCGAATAGCCGTGTCCGCGGAAAAGGACTTCTGGGTTGCTTATATCAGTTCATAGACAAGTGAAAGTGGATACTCTAAAATACGCAAGATAAGCGTGAGTGCTATGGATGGCGCTCTCGTAGGAAGACGGGAGTGGATCCATAGTGGTGTATTGATATGGTGAATATGTGGACTCGTATGCGCCACCTCAAAAGAGTTACATTGCAGTCGTAGCTCAGGATAGCCACCGAGTCAAAGCTGGCTTGCTGCAGTTAAACCCCACCATCCCCTTTGTTGATAATGATGCATATGTAGATGGTTCTGATGTAAGTCTTGCTGGGTACATTTGTACTCACGTTTGCCTATTTTATGTTTTGCAGAGAGACTTCGGTCTCACTAGTAGTTCCACGTGGACTTCGACGTTTAGCTTGTTACCTCAGCTACGATCTTGTGCCCTCGGTAGGATTTGGTAGATAGTCAGGCTTCTCAGCCTTTTTCATTTATAGATGTTTGTACTCAGACATGATAGCTTCCGCTTGTGCTTTGACTTGTATGCTCTGATTGTTGGGTCATGAAACCCATGTTTGTAATATCTCGCTCCTCGGAGCCTATTGATTAAAATACTTGAGTTGTAGAGTCATGTTGTGATGCCATGTTGTATTTGCACATATCGAGCATATTGTGTGTATGTTATTGAAATGCTTGGTATGTGTGGGATCTGACAACCTAGTTGTTTATCCTTGGTAGCCTCTCTTACCGGGAAATGTCTCCTAGTGTTTCCACCGAGCCATGGTAGCTTGCTACTGCTCCGGAACACTTAGGCTGGCCGGCATGTGTCCTTCTTCGTTCCTGTGTCTGTCCCTTCGGGGAAATGTCACGCGATGAATACCGGAGTCCTGTTAGCCCGCTACAGCCCGGTTCACCGGAGTCCTGCTAGCCCAGTGCTACAGCCTGGATTCACTCGCTGATGACCGACACGTTCGATGCTGGGTCATGGATGCCTGTCCCTGTAAGTCTGTGCCACTTTGGGTTTACGACTAGCCATGTCAGCCCGGGCTCCTTATCATATGGATGCTAGCGACACTATCATATATGTGTGCCAAAAGGCGCAAACGGTCCCGGGCAAAGGTAAGGCGACACCCGTGGGAATACCGTGCGTGAGGCCGCAAAGTGATATGAGGTGTTACATGCTAGATCGATGTGGCATTGAGTCGGGGTCCTGACAGCGATATCCCAAATAAATGGATACTTCGATGCCAAGGATCCAAAAATGGCAGCTTATCGCAACGCCGTCCTAAAAATGTCAGCTCGGTTTGAGGGGCTCGAATTTCACCATATAGCCCGGGATAACAACCAGGCAGTAGACGTATTGGCACGCATTGGCGCAAAGCGCGATGCCGTCCCTCCAAACATCTTCCTAGAGAGGCTGTTCAAGCCATCCGTACTATGGGAGGGGGAATTCGGAAATAATAACCCGGACCCAACCGCACTGCCCGACACCGAACATTTTGACACAATCGGCGGTTCTACCAACGAAGTAACATCCTCAGCCCACGTAATAATGGCAGTCATTGCCCCGTGGACGGAACCATTCCTAGCCTACCTAACCAGGCAGGAACTTCCTGAGGACCAAAACGTGGCCCGCTGCATAGTACGGCGATCTAAAGCCTATAAGGTCCATGAGGGAGAGCTTTACAAGAAAAGCACAACTGGAGTCCTTCAAAGGTGTATCTCCGAAGAGGAAGGGCGGAACCTTCTGGCTGAAATTCATGCCGGACACGACGGGCACCACACCGCAGCCCGGGCCCTTGTAGGCAAGGCCTTCCGTACAGGATTTTATTGGCCGACGGCCCGGGCAGATGCTCAGGACTTAGTCCGACGATGCGTCGGTTGCCAGCTCTTTGCTAATCAAATCCACATGCCACCCACCGCCCTCAAAACTATACCCATAACCTGGCCCTTCGCGGTCTGGGGGCTTGACATGGTTGGACCCCTTAAAGGAGGAACCCACAAGCAAAGATACCTACTGGTCATGGTGGATAAGTTCACCAAATGGATAGAGGCCAAGCCTGTCAAGACGGCCGAATCCGGACCGGTGATAGACTTCATATCAGGGGTCGTACACCGTTACGGCGTCCCCCATAGCATAATCACTGACAACGGCACGAATTTTACGGCCGACGAGGTTAAACTCTGGTGCAAAAACATGGGCATCAAACTCGACTATGCTTCAGTCTATCACCCTCAAACTAACGGTCAAGTCAAGCGAGCAAATGCTCTAATCATGAGCGACATCAAACCCTGATTAGTGCGGTCCCTTAAGGAATCTAACACGCACTGGGTAGAGGAGCTCGACTCCGTACTCTGGGGGATGCAGACCACTCCAAATCGCACGGGATTTACACCATTCTTTATGGTATACGGCGCAGAGGCGGTTCTGCCCTGTGACATAATTCATGACTCACCTCGCGTGCGCATGTACGAAGAAAGAGAAGCCGAGCTCGATTGGCAGGACAGTTTGGACGCATTGGAGGAGGAGCGTGATGTGGCAAAAGCCCGTTCCGCATTCTATCAACAGCAAGCTCGAAGATATCAAAGCAGAGAAGTACGGGCCAAAACTTACAACATTGGCGAGTTAGTTCTACGCTTGCCGGACAAGAAAAAGGACAAGCTCAAGCCCAAATGGGAAGGTCCCTTTATCATCGACCAAGTCCTGACCGGTGGAGCGTACTGTCTGTGAGATGCATCGGATAACCGGCTCGAGCCGAACCCATGGAACGCAGCCCGTCTCCGAAGATTCTACGCCTAGCGCCGGATTCTAAGTTCGTCTGCTTCCTCCGTCTATATTTTACATATTAGCTGTCTTTTGTTTCTCTCCTTCTCCCCCCTTTTTTCTATTACAACCTTTGAAAGCTTGTTTGCGCATTGTTTGCACACACTTGACGCACTATCCGCGCTCATTATACCTGGGGGCTTCTTTAACAGAAGCTTATTTATATGGGCTTCATGCCCAACACATGTGTCACACTTCCGCATGTACCTTTTATTCGCCATTATATGCATCGATATGACTTAAGTTTTGGCCAAGCTGGGTTGCCTGGCTCCTGTGCTTACCCCTATGTTCCCAATTGTTCGGTTAGGCGGTAAAGGGAGCACCTCTGCGATTGTTACTGCCGGGTCAGCCGGATGTGTACCTCAGACTGGGTGAAGCCGAAAGCTAGCGTTCTTAAGGGAATATTCGGTCGGTGAACTAAAAGACGATCCTACCTATTTATTCATCTGCCCCCAGATGCTTTTCTGCTTTTTTCGCAGTCCGGACATGCACTTTAGGGCATGCCTCCTAGGGAAAGGAACCCCTAACGGAACTATTATCCCTGGAAGATGTTTCTTACTAACCATGTAATATAACATAACTAGTTGGGCACTTGTCTGATAAAGCACTAATGACCCCTACGCCTGGTCTCCATGCATGCCCCGGTTCTTATATAACCGCGAGGGTATTCAGACACACTCCAGACTATTGGGTCCCGAGGTTGAAGTGAAAAGGTCTGCTATGACAAACGATCTACAATCCGGCTAGAAGGAATTTTACATGTCATCTTAAATTACATAGTTAACTTGACTGGGCATATTCCTCTTCAATGCCATCCAGCAGGCTGTCTAGTTTACAGTCCTGCTGGGAATACTTTGCAGCCAATTCTACTTGGCCGTACACTAATCTCACAAGGATCTCCTTCCCATCGGGCCCCGCAGGTCCGACCTCGGCCATGTGGTTTGGATCAGCCTTCGTGTACCGCGTCTTCACCATGGCCCAGGCCTCCCTGGCGCCTTGACGGAAGGCCAATATCTTCCATAAGTGGAAGCGCTGCCGCGCTCCCTTAAGCCTCTCTACAAGATCTCCATGGCCTTCGGGCAGGGAGACAGATGGCCACAATGCCTGGGCGACACCTTTCATCACTTGCCGAACTCGTTCGTGCAGTTGCAAGAGCTCGGGAAGAATGTCACCCATAGAACCGGGCATATCCTCTGCAGGACGGCCTGTGAGCATACCTATAGACATAGCTCTATTAGACGACTTCCTCGCCGAACTCTTTTTAAAAGTTCCTTCAAGCACTTACTAAAAATGCCACGTCGAAGCCGCTGATTCTCCTTAACGGTGTTAGATAGTTGGGCACGAACATCCTTTAGTTCCTCACCCAGCTGGGTGTTGGCATCTTGGAGATTATTTTTCTCCTGCCTCACCCTTGTAAGCACATTCTCGCTGGCCTTTAACCAGCGCATGAGCTGTTGCTTGTCCGGATCTATCCCAGCGCCATCTGCAATATTATTGTCAGACTTATACACACGCCGCACTTCACAAATTACTTATCTTTTGAAGCATATATTACCAGAGGGGGCTCTTTGGCTTCCCACGCTGCGGCTAGTGCGGCCTCAAGTTGGGCTTTGCACTCCTCCAGCTCTTGGGATAGTTGGGTAGTCTTTTCGGTAAGATCCTGCACAAGAAATGATCCTTAAATCAGTTATTCTAACTATTTCAAGTCTCGGGGGCTACTGGCATATATAACTGTCAAATCTTCTTACCCATATGTCTTTTACATACTGCTCCGTGGCTCTGGCTAGAACATTTTGAGCGGCACGGAGGTGCGCATCTCCCGAATTAAAGGCATCCAACGCCTCTGGGGAGAAACACGCGCCACGAAGAGCTGTCCGGCGGCGCCTGTGATTCATGGCACTCTCCACCTCGGAATTGGTGGCAGATAACCTGTCGGCATCCTCTGTCAGAGGAACATCCGACGCATGCCCCGTGTTCACCTCCGCTTCTGGACCTGGCTTTGGAGCCTGGCGAGCGGAGGACTGATTGGCAACCTCTCCGGATACAGTCTGGCGAGCGCTCTTCTTCCTGAAAAGGCACAAGCGTTAGTATGCCTGCCAGAAATAAAGCCGGGGAGTAAGGTGACGTGCCATACCGTTGCGCCGGAGTTTCGATCCAGACCGCACTTCTTTTTAGCCTGCTGGGCCATGCTGCCCCTTGTTGGCCAGCCGCCGCGGGCTCGGCCTTCCGCCTCAAGGGCGCCCCCTGCAAAACACCATCGGTATACGGTGATCAAAAACACGCATGGACGGGTCATTTTCAAAGTATTGGGACTTCGGTCTCAGTTACCTGCGAGGCGGGAAGTATTCCGGGGTAATCGGCCATAATGGAGACCAAGGCATTATCGATGCTCAGTTGATGGAAGACCCCGTCGATCAGCTCCACCGATATGTCTGGATCCTCTTGGGAGGTCGGATCGAGGAACCGTTCCGGATCCTCGGGTTGTGGGGGCGGGCTGTTTACATCCTTTACGGCCCGGCGCAGTTCCTGCGCCAAAATCATAAGATGAGATACTTGACTATGGGAGTATGGACCGGATACGCAAAAATGAATGTCCGCTTACCCAGCTTGGAGGATTGTTCATAGAAAATCCGCCCTCTAGATTGATGCGGAGGAACTCCTCCTCTTCTCCCTTGTATAATGCAGACAATATCTTCGTGAGATCGGCGACTGATCCCGGCCCCTTACGACCGCAGCGGGTGGCATCATCCTCCCCGTTGAAATCCCACATGGGGTGGCCTCTATACTGGAGCAGCTGCACCCCCCGCATAATGCAAATGGCCATGACTCCGATCATGGTCAGTCCGGAATGAGCTAACAACCTTATCTGGCTCATCAGGTGAATGACGTCCCTGTCGTTTTCCCTCTGAGGGCTCCGTGGACGCCAGCTTAGGCGTTTCTCCAAAGGAGCGTTATTAAACTCAGGGAGGCCGACCCGAACAGGGTCCGGCAGGGGGACATCTTCTATATAAAACCATGCCGAAGGCCAGTCTTCGGACGCCTTCTTCGGGGTTCCGGACAGATATCCGGTCCCGGCGATGCGCCATAGTTCGGCTCTGCCCACTTGATATATCGACCCTCTTGAGAACGGGGCACAAGACAGAACAACTTCTTCCACAGCGCAAAATGAGGCTTGATGCCCAAAAACAGCCCGCAAAGGGCCACGAAGCCCACGATATGCAAAATGGAGGCAGGCGTAAGGTTGTGCAACTGCAGGCCATAGAACTCCAGGAGCCCCCGGAGAAACGAATGAATTGGAAATCCGAGCCCTCTTATCAAATAAGAGACAAGGCATACCCGCTCTTCTTTGGAGGGGTTGGGGACATTCTCCGCTTGCTTTCCACCCTTATAGGTGGCGAGTCCGGCTCGAACCGGGACCATGAAGGCTGGGGGAAGAAATCCCTTGGTTTGGAGCACCACTAGCTCACTATGCGGGACGGAGCATCTCTCCCAATCTCCGGGCTGAGGGTTGGGAGGGCGAGAGGAGGAGCCGCGTCGACTGTCCATGATGGAATGGATTTCTGTCAGATGTGCTCTGATGAATGCTCGCGGAGGGAGGATGGTGTGATTCGGATCTAGATCCTCGTCTCTTTTATAGACAACTCATTTGCGCAGCTAGGGGGGTAAATGTAAAAATAGCCCTCACTTTTCGCATTCGTTCAACATGTGGAAGACGACCATTATTGGGCATGGAAGCCAAGGAGCACAATGTTCACAGGAAGCGGGACGCTATTCAACACGTACATAGGATTTGGAGAAGAACCCGCCTTGCAATGCCGAAGACAATCTACGCACCGGACTCATCGCCATTGAAGCCTGGTTCGGGGGCTACTGAGGGAGTCCAGGATTAGGGGTTGTCCAGATAGCCGAACTATCACCATTGGCCGGACTCCTGGACTATGAAGATACAAGATTGAAGACTTCGTCCCAGGCCCAGATGGGACTTTCCTTGGCGTGGAAGGCAAGCTTGGCGATATGGATAGGAAGATCTCCTACCATTGTGACCGACTCTGTGTAACCCTAACCCTCTTTGGTGCTTATATAAACCGGAGGGTTTTAGTCCGTAGTCCAAACAACAATCATACCATAGGCTAGCTTCTAGGGTTTAGCCTCTCTGATCTCCTGGTAGATCTACTGTTGTACTACCCATATCATCAATATCAATCAAGCAGGAGTAGGGTTTTACCTCCATCGAGAGGGCCCGAACCTGGGTAAAAACATCGTGTCCCCTGTCTCTTGTTACCATCCGCCTAGACACACAGTTCGGGACCCCCTACCCGAGATCCGCCGGTTTTGACACCGACAACAGCCTCAATATACTAAAAGGATACAAACCTGTCGAGCAGACTCTAAGGTGATTCACAGAGCCCAAACGGCAAGCCATGGGGGAAGATCTAGCCAAACTACTCGAGGCCGGATTCATCATAGATATCAAGCATCTGGATTGGCTGGCAAATCTGGTAATGGTACCAAAGAAGGACAAATCCTGGCGCCTATATGTCGACTTTAAAGGCCTCAACAAGGCTTGCCCCAAGGATCCCTTTCCCCTCCCTCGCATTGATCAAATCATCGACGCCACAGCAGGACATGACTCGCTGTGTTTCCTCGATGCATACTCTGGATACCATCAATAAAAATGGTAGAGTCTGACCGAGCTACAATAGCTTTCATAATGCCATATGGTCCTTTCTGCTTCAACACTATGCCTTTCGGGCTTAAAAATGCCGGCGCAACCTATCAACGCATGATTCAAACATGCCTGGAAAAGCAAATCAAAAAACAGTGGAGGCATATGTGGACGACATGGTCATAAAAACAAGACACGTCAAAGCCTTAATAGACGACTTGAAGCTTACGTTCGATAACCTCCGAACATACGACATCAAGCTGAACCCGGAAAAATGCGTCTTCGGCGTCCCCTCTGGGAAACTGCTGGGCTTCATTGTTTCCAATAGAGGGAGTGAAGTGAATCCGGCAAAAATCCGAGCTCTGTCGCAGTTGGCTATACCAAAGGACCTCAAGCACATCCAGAAACTAGCTGGATGCATGGCTGCTTTGAGCCGCTTTATCTCCAGATTAGGAGAAAAGGCATTACCTCTTTACCGCCTTGTCTGGCACACCGAACACTTCGTGTGGACGGATGCAGCCGTGTCCAGACTGGACGAAATAAAGACCTTATTGGCCAGTAATCCAGTCCTAATAGCGCCATATATCAGCGAACCTATGCTGCTGTACATAGCTGCAACACATCAAGTTGTAAGCACAGTGCTCATCGTCGAACGAGAGGTTGACGGATACAAATTCGCGCTCCAGAAGCCGGTTTATTACGTATCCACGGTCCTCACCCCATGCAAATCCCGATACCCACACTATCAAAAAATAGCATACGCGGTCTTCATGGCATCCCGGAAGCTACGACACTACTTTCAAGAGTGTTCGATTATGGTGGCGTCCGAAGTACCACTCAATGACATAATAAATAACCGTGACGCTACGGGCCGGATTGCTAAATGGGCCATCGAGCTCCTTCCGTTCGACATAACATACAAACCACGGCGGGCCATCAAGTCGCAAGTACTGGCTGACTTTGTCGCTGAATGGACAGAAGCCGAACTCCCTAAAGAGTACGGCACGTACTCTAACTGGATCATGCACTTCGACGACTCTAAAATGCTGGCCGGATTGGGAGCAGGTGTAGTCCTGACGTCTCCCACCAGAGAAACGGTCCAGTACGTCCTCCAAATATTATACACAGACTCCAACAATGGAGCCGAATATGAGGCTCTGTTGCACGATCTTCGGATGGCAGTCTCTATGGGCGTCCAACGCCTAGAAGTGCACAGGGATTCAAGCCTCGCAATATCACAAATAAACGGAGACTTCGATGCCAAGGATCCGAAAATGGCGGCCTACCGTAATGCCGTCCTCAAAATGTCATCTCAGTTCGAGGGGCTCGAATTCCACCATGTGGCTCGAGAAAACAATCAAGCGGCGGACGTCCTCGCCCGCATCGCGCTAAACCTGACCCTGTCCCACCTAACATATTCCTGGAAAGGCTATTCAAGCCATCCATAGTGTGGGAAGGGGAGTCCGGCAATACTATCACGCATCAGAACACACCCCTTGATTCCGAACTATCAGACATAATCGGAGGATCCACCACCGAAATAACATCTTCGGCCCACGAAATCATGGCTATAATTACCCCGTGGACTGAGCCTTTCTTGGCCTACCTCAATAGGCAGGAGCTCCCCGAAGACCAAAATGAAGCACGTTGCATCGTTCGACATTCTAAAGCTTACAAAGTCCATGAAGGGGAACTCTACAAGAAAAGTGCATCCTGAGTGCTCCAAAGGTGCATCTCCGAAGAGGAAGGGCGGAAGCTCTTGGCTGAAATCCATGCTGGACTGGGCGGACACCATGACGTGGCTCGAGCACTAGTCAGCAAGGCCTTTCGTACAGGCTTCTATTGGTTGACGGCCCAAGCAGACGCACAGGACCTTGTCCAACACTGTGTCGGTTGCCAGCTCTTTGCCAATCAGAGCCATATGCCCCCTACCGCTCTCCAAACAATCCCCATAACTTGGCCCTTCGCGGTCTGGGGGCTAGACATGGTCGGACCCCTTAAAGGGGGAAGCCATAAGAAAAAATATTTATTGGTCATGGTGGACAAGTTCACCAAATGGATAGAAGCCAAACCAGTCAAAACGGCCGAATCCAGACCAGTAATAGACTTCATATCCGGGGTCGTACACCGATACGGCATCCCGCACAACATCATCACTGATAATGGCTCCAATTTCACAGCCGATGAACTAAAAACCTTGTGCGGCAAAATGGGCATTAAGCTCGACTACGCTTCTGTCTACCATCCCCAAACAAACGGCCAGGTCGAACGGGCAAACGGTCTCATCATGAGCGGCATCAAACCCAGACTAGTGCGATCCTTGACAGAGTCGGATACGCACTGGGTCAAAGAGCTCGACTCCGTACTCTGGGGGTTGCGGACCACGCCGAATCGCACCACTGGATATACACCATTTTTTATGGTGTACGGCACGGAAGCAGTACTACCCTGCGACATAATACATGATTCACCACGTGTACGCATGTACGAAGAGAAGGAAGCCGAGTTAGATCGGCAGGATAACTTGGATGCCCTGGAGGAGGAGCGCAACGTCGCAAAAGCCCGCTCCGCATTCTATCAACAGCAGGCTCGATGATACCAAAGCAGAGAAGTGCGGGCCAAAACTTATAATATTGGCGAGGTCATTCTACGCCTACCGGAGAAGAAAAAGGACAGGCTCAAACCCAAGTGGGAAGGTCCCTTCGTCATTGATAAAGTTCTCACCGGAGGAGCATACCGCTTACGTAATGCATCCGATAACAGACTCGAGCCGAATCCATGGAACGCGGCCAGACTCCGGAGATTCTACGCCTAGTGCCGAACTCAGTGTTCGTCTCCTTATCCCCTCTTTAATTATGCCCCTTTCCCTTCTCGGCCTTTTTCCCTCTTCACACAAAGTACTTAATACAGTACGGACTCCCGGATCACTCCGGCCGCACTATGTGTGTAAGTAATACCTGGGGGCTTCCTATACGAAAGCTAAAAATAATTACTCTAATGGATTTTTGCCCATCACATATGCGTTTCTTTTTCCATATGTGCCTTTTCCATATGTGACTTAAGATGTGGCCAAGATGGGTTTCCTGGCTCTTGTGTTTATGCCCTACGTTCCCGTTAATTCGTCTAGGGCATAAGGGGAGCACCTCTGCGATTGTTACTGCCGGTTCAGCCGGATGTGTACCTCAGACTGGGTGAAGCAGAAAGCTAGCGTCCTTAAGAGAATATTCGGTCGGTGAACAAAAGATGTATTCGTTTATTACAATGTAAATCCCCAAAAGTTTTGTATCCTGCGCCCTTGTTGTTAGTCCGGACATGTGCATCGTCACATGCGTACCCAGGGAAAGGAACCCCTAACGGAACTATTCTCCCTCGAAGATGTTTCTTACTATCCATGTAATATAACATAACTAGTTGGGTACTTGTCTGTTCAAGCACTTATGACCCCTACACCTAGTTTCCACGCATAACCCGGTTCTGTATAACTGATCGAGTATTCGGACTCACCCCAGACTGTAGGATCCGGGGGCTGAAGCGAAAAGGTCCGGCATGACAAATGATTTTAATCCGGCTAGGGACTACTTATGTCCATTAAATTACACAATCACTTGGACTGACTATATTCCTCCTCTATACCATCCAACAGGCTATCTAGCTTACAATCCTGTTGAGAATACTTTGCGGCTAACGCTACCTGGTCATATACCAGACTCACGGGAATTTCTTGCCCATCTGGCCCCTCCGGTCCAACTTCGGCCATATGGTTCGGGTCTAGCTTGGTGTAGCGCGTCTTCACCATAGCCCAGGCTTCTCTTGCACCTTGCCGGCAGGCTGACATCTTCCACAATCGGAAGCGCCACCGTGCTCCTTGAAGCATATCCACAAGCTCCCCCATGCCATCCGGCAGGAAGCTTGATGGACACAAGGCCTGAGCAATGCCCTACATCACCTACCGAGCTCGCTCGTGCAGTTGTGAGAGGTCTTGCAGTAAATCGCCTACAGATGAGGGCATCTCCTCCTCAGGGCGACCCGTTAACATTCCTACAAGCAAAATCCTTTCAATATACTTCCTCGCCGAACTATACTATAGTTCGCCTAGGCACTTACCATAAATGTCGTGTCCAAGCCTTTTGTTCTCCTTAATGGAGTCCGCCAGCTGAGCACGGACGTCTTTTAATTCCACGTCCAGCTGGACTTTGGCATCTTGAAGATTGTTCTTCTCCTGCCTAACTTGCATAAGAATGCGCTCGCCAGCCTTTAGCTGCCTTTTGAGATGTGACTCATCATCTCTTACGCCCTCCGGATTCACCCCGGGATTGTCTGCAGAATTTTCTGTTAGACTTGTCATATCAGCTATTTACTAACTGGTGCATCTTCATACAATTGAGACAAATGTTACCAGATGAGGGCTTCTGGGATTCCTCTAACTTGGCAACCATGGCCGTCAGCTAGGCCTTGCACTCCTCCAGCTCCCGAGACAATTGCTCATTCTTATCTACAAGGACCTGTGCATAAATTGATCCTTAAAATAGTTGTTCCAACCGTTTCAAGTCTCAGGGGTACTTCTATACATGCTTATCAAATTTTCTTACCCGTATATCTTTGGTATACTGGTCCATCGCTCGAGCAAGCCCGCCTTGAGCAGCTCGGATGTATGCATCTCCCAAATTGAAGGTGTTAAATGCCTCTTCGGAAAAGATGTTGTTCCGATGTACGGCCCGCTGGCGCCGGTGATTCATGGCGCTATCTACTTCGGAATTTGTGGCCGAGAGCATATCCGCGTCCTCTGTCGGAGAACTATGCGGCATCGGCCCCGCTCCCACCTCCGCTCACGGAGCCGGTTCTGGAATCCGGCTGGTGGAGGCGTGATTGGCAGGATCCCCGGATATAGTCTTGCTACTCCTCTTCCTGCCGCGACACAAAGGGCGCTGTTATACTTCAAATACCATAATCACAGGACAGGTTTTTGCCTTACCTCTGTAGCGGCGTGTCGACCCTTACCGCCTTCCTCTTGAGCCTGCCCGATCTGGACGCCCGTGGCTGACGAGTCCCTAGGGGCTCGGCCCCGCGCTCCGACCGTTGTCTCTACAAAAAAATGACACTTCAAGGGTAAGGCATGACATCTGAAAGGAGTCCTCTTCGAAGGATAGGGTTTTTTGGCCTGGCTTACATGCGACGTAGGTAGCAGTCCGGGATAGTCGGCAATAATGGCCACTGAGGCGCCATCGTGGCTTGCTTGATAAAATATCCCGTTGACAAGCTCCACAGTAATATCCGGATCTTCTTCGAGTCCTGGATCTTGGGCCCTTCCGGGGTCCTCTGGCTGCGGGGAGGGGCTGGAGATTCCTTCTACGGCCGTCCTCAGTTCCTGCTCAGAAATATCGAGGCAGATAATCTTAGCGAAGAACGCCACAATAAGTGAAGCGGGGAAAGGAATGACGACTTACCCAGTTTGGGGGGTTGTACATGGAGAATCCATCCCGCGGTTTA
This sequence comes from Triticum dicoccoides, assembly GCF_002162155.2. NCBI lineage: Eukaryota > Viridiplantae > Streptophyta > Magnoliopsida > Poales > Poaceae > Triticum > Triticum dicoccoides. The sequence goes on along the minus strand of NC_041385.1, from coordinate 275,407,967 downwards.
ATGCGAAGGAATTCTTCCTCTTCCCCTTTTTATAAATTGGACAATATCCTCACCGGAGCAGTGGCGGAGTCTGGACCCTTACGGCCACAGCGGGTGACATCATCTTCCCCGTTGAAGTGCCACATGGGCTTCCCCCGATATTGAAGTGGTTGCACTCCCCGCATTATGCATATTGCCATAACCTCGACTATCGTCAGTCCGGATTTGGCCAGTAACTTTATCTTGCTCATCAGGAAATGAATTTCCCTGGTATCCTCCTTTTGGGGGCCCCGGGGGCTCCAGCTTAGACGTGCCCTCGGTGGGGTGTTACTGAACTTGGGGAGACCTGTCCGGAAGGGGAACGTCATCAATGTAAAACCACTCTGAAGGCCAGTTCTCTGGTGCCTTCTTGGGAGTGTCGGATAGGTATCCGGTCTCGGCAATGCGCCATACTTCGGTCCCGCCCACTTGACATAGGGATTCTCCCTGGTTGCGGGGGACAAGGCAGAACATCTTCTTCCATAACCCGAAGTGAGCCTCGCAACCTAGAAATAGCTCACAAAGGGCAACGTACCCTGCTATATGTAGTACGGAGGCAGGGGTAAAGTTGTGCAACTGGAGGTCGTAGAACTCCAGGAGCCTGCGAAGGAACGGGTGGATGGGAAACCCTACGCCCCTTAGCAGATGCGGGATGAGGCATATTCGCTCCTCTAGAGATGGATTAGGCGATCCCTCCGCCTGTTCCCCGCCGTTATAGGTGGCTATTCCGGCTCAGACGGGGACCATGAACGCCGATGGGAGAAACCCTTGGGTTTGTAACTCTATCAAACGGCTATGAGCAACTGAACACTCTTCCCAGTCCCCCGGCTTGGAGCGAGGAGAGCGAGCAGAAGAGCTGCGACGACCGGCCATGTTGGAATGGTTTTTCCGGAGCGCGCTGTTGGATGCTTGCTCGAGGGGGGAGAGTGAGGTTTGGATCTGAGAATCCCCGTCTCTTCAAATAGACGGTCATCACGAAGGATTGGGGGTGGCAAATGCAAAAATGCCTTGGCTCCTCGCATTCACTCGACACGTGGAGATGGTCATTATTGAGGCACTGAAGCCGAGGAATACAACATTGATGGGATGCCGGACACTATTCGTCATAACAGGTACTTTGGAGTATTCGGAGATGGAACCCGCCTTGCAATGCTGAAGACAAGACTGCGTGCCGGACTCACCATCATTGAAGCCTGGTTCAGGGGCTACTGAGGGAGTCCTAGATAGGGGGTATCCGGACAGCTGGACTATATACATCGCCAGATTATTGGAGCATGAATATACAAGACTCAAGACTCTGTCCCGTGTCCGGATGGGACTCTCCTTTGCGTGGAAGGAAAGCTTGGCGATCCGGATATTGTATTTCCTTCCTTGTAACCGACTGCATGTAAACCCTAGCCCTCTCCGGTGTCTATATAAACCGGAGAGGTTGGTCCTTAGAAGCCCGATCACAACTACAATCATAATCATCATAGGCTAGCTCCTAGGGTTTAGCCTCTACGATCTCATGGTAGATCTACTCTTGTACTACTCGTATCATCAATATTAATCAAGCATGAAGTAGGGTTTTACCTCCATCGAGAGGGCCCGAACCTGGGTAAACATTGTGTCCCTTGCTTCCTGTTACCATCAGCCTAAGATGCACAGATCGGGACCCCCTACCCGAGATCCGCCAGTTTTGACACCGACAGGGAGATTATCATTTGAAGCACAAGAGCGAGGAGTTCATCATCAACACACCATTTGTTACTTCTTGGAGAGTGGTGTCTCCTAGATTGGCTAGGTGTTACTTGGGAGCCTCCGACAAGATTGTGGAGTTGAACCAAGGAGTTTGTAAGGGCAAGGAGATCGCCTACTTCGTGAAGATCTACCCTAGTGAGGCAAGTCCTTCGTGGGCGACGACCATGGTGGGATAGACAAGGTTGCTTCTTCGTGGATGGAGCCCTCCATGGACTCGCGCGGCCGTTACCCTTCGTGGGTTGAAGTCTCCATCAACGTGGATGTACGATAGCACCACTCTCCAATTGCGTTTGCCTTCTCAAACTCCTCCCCTTTACCTTCATATGCAATTGTTTTACATTCCACTGCTATACTATTAGAATTGCATGTGTAGGTTGATTGCTTGACTTGTGCTAAGTTGCTAAAATCTGCCAAGAACTAAAATTGGGAAAAGACTAGATTTTTATTTGGTCAAGTAGTCTAATCACCCCCCTCTAGACATACTTTTGATCCTATAGAGTCCAACCAGGTTTTCGATTCCCTCTTGTCTAACCGTTTGACCCTCTCTGCACAATCGCCGACCCCCTCTTGCGCGCGTCCAAAAACTACTCCGAACCCGAACTGGGCTATCGTGACCGATGGGTCCGGATCATCGCCAAACATCCCCTAATTGTCTTCGGTTTCTATTTTGGACTCCCTAACCCATTTATTCCGGACTGTCCAATCACGATCCGAGGATCCAAATCTTCCCCCTTTTGTATATATATAGACCCCTAGTCCATTTTTAGACCAAAACCCTAAAATTTAGGACATCTGTCCCCGAGCTGCCTCCTCTGCCTCGTTCCTGAAGCCGTTGGCACCAAGCTCCCCCTGCCTCGCTTACCTCCCATGCCGGAGACCTCTGATCCCGCGCGTCTCCGTCGACCTTGCCATCGGCCGGCGACCTCGGCTGCCGGAGCTCGCCTTCGCTGGTAATAGCCGCATCAGGTCAATTGCGCCTCCTTCCCCGCCCTCTCTCTCTACGTCTGATGCTCCTGATCCCGTTGTCTCTTTTCCTAGGAGATCGATCCCAGAGCTGGTCCTCGAGGCCGTCGCCCCAGCTGATTACCAGGCGCCACCTCTCGAGCCTTTCTCACGCCGCGTCGACGACCTCCAGGCAAGTCCTCGCGCTCCATTTTTCTCCTCCCTTCTTTTTCTTCTTTGCATCCCTTCTCAACTCCATCTCGACTCTCTCTACACAGGAAAAACGCCATGGCCGCCTGAGTTCTTCCACGCCGTCCAGCGCCAGGATCCGCGCCTCCCTCCGCGTCCCTGCAGTCCCGCGCCACCGCTGCTTCCCATCGAGCGAGTAGAGGACCGCGCCCGCTTCTGCTTCAGTGCCTCCCTGCTGTCCAGATCGAGCGACAGGAGCTCGCTCGGTCTAGCCGCGCGTTGACCACGCTGGCCAGCTGCGTGGGCTACCAGCCGCGCAAGGCCCAGCACCCCTTCCAACCTTCCTCTCCACCGAACCGGGTCTTGGCCCATGGTGAGCCACCCAAAGCCCAGCACCAAGCAGATTTGGCCTAATGTGTGTTTTTTTCCTTAGGGCGAATTTTAGCATTATCCAGGTTTTACAGTTTTGCAGAACCCCCCCCCTTCATGCATTTACTTAGTCACAAACCATGCATTAGATTAAAATGATTTAAATATGTAAAATGCTTAGAATTTCATCTAGTTTAATATTTTGCAACTCTCATCCATGTTTAAAATGTTTAGCTTGATGTTTGCATTAATTTGCTTAAATAACATGTTAAAATGGTTTATTTCATAACTTAATAACCATGCATCGGTTTTTAATAAACTTTAGATGTAAATGGGGTGGAATAATGCAAAGATTAACTTGGTGCACTTTGTTTTACTGTTTAACAACATTAAAATATGTGTTAGGACAGATCAGTAGCTAATTCAAAATATGCACATGGGGATTTTTCAGAATTGTTGTTTGTTGTTCCGGCCTCATTTAAACTTGCCTAGATAGGTAGTTTTCTTATGTTTCACCTCTTTCCATGTTTAACAACATTTAATATTCTTGTTTACCTAAACGAGTGTGAACTAAATAACTCGAATGTGGTGTTTCGGCAATACGCAACTCGTTACATATTGAGCTCCACTTAACTTGTAGTGTTGGTTGTGCACTTTGCCATGCCATGCCTCATTGATGTCTACTACGCAACCTTCTTATTGTAGACGTTGTTGGGCCTCCAAGTGCAGAGGTTTGTAGGATAGTAGCAATTTTCCCTCAAGTGGATGACCTAAGATTTATCACTCCGTGGGAGGCGTAGGATGAAGATGGTCTCTCTCAAACAACCCTACAACCAAATAACAAAGAGTCTCTTGTGCCCCAACACACCCAATACAATGGTAAATTGTATAGGTGCACTAGTTTGGCGAAGAGATGGTGATACAAGTGCAATATGGATGGTAGATATAGATTTTTGTAATCTGAAAATATAAAAACAGCAAGGTAACAAGTGGTAAAAGTGAGCGTAAACGGTATTGCAATGCTAGCAAACAAGGCCTAGGGTTCATACTTTCACTAGTGCAAGTTATCTCAACAATAATAACATAACTGGATCATATAACTATCCCTCAACATGCAACAAAGAGTCACTCCAAAGTCACTAATAGCGGAGAACAAACGAAGACATTATTTTAGGGTACGAAACCACCTCAAAGTTATTCTTTCTGGTCGATCTATTCAAGAGTTCTTAGTAAAATAACATGAAGCTATTCTTTTCGTTCGATCTATCATAGAGTTCGTACTAGAATAACACCTTAAGACACAAATCAACCAAATCCCTAATGTCACCTAGATACTCCAATGTCACCTCAAGTATCCGTGGGAATGATTATACGATATGCATCACACAATCTCAGATTCATCTATTCAGCCAACACAAAGTACTTCAAAGAGCGCCCAAAGTTTCTACCAAAGAGTCAAGACGAAAACGTGTGCCAACCCCTATGCATAAGTTCACAAGGTCACTGAACCCGCAAGTTGATCACCAAAATGTACATCAAGTAGATCACATGAATATCCCATTGTCACCAGAGATAAGCACATGCAAGACATACATCAAGTGTTCTCAAAGCCTTAAAGACTCAATCCGATAAGAAAACTTCAAAGGGAAAACTCAATCCATTATAGGAGATAGAGGGGGAGAAACATCATAAGATCCAACTATAATAGCAAAGCTCGCGATACATCAAGATCGTGCCAAATCAAGAACACGAGAGAGAGAGAGAGATCAAACACATAGCTACTGGTACATACCCTCAGCCCCGAGGGTGAACTACTCCCTTCTCGTCATGGAGAGCACCGAGAAGATGAAGATGGCCACCGGTGCAGGATCCCCCCTCCGGCAGGGTACCGGAATAGGGTCCTGATTGGTTTTTGGTGGCTACAGAGGCTTGCGGCAGCGGAACTCCCGATCTAGGTTATGTTCTGGAGGTTTCTGTATTTATAGGATTTTTGTGGCATTGGTCTGATGTCAGGGGGGTCTCCGAGCCATCCATGAGATAGGGGGGCACGCCCAGGGGGGTGGGCACGCCCCCACCCTCATGGGCAGCCCGGGACTCTTCTGGCCCAAAACTTTTACTCTGGGGGCTTCTTTGGTCCATAAAAAATCATCAAAAATTAGCACGTCAATTGGACTCTGTTTGGTATTCCTTTTCTGTAAAACTCAAAAAAAGGAAAAAACAGAAACTGGCACTAGGCTATAGGTTAATAGGTTAGTCCCAAAAATCATATAAAATATCATATAAATGCATATAAAACATCCTAGATGGATAATATAATAGCATGGAACAATCAAAAATTATAGATACACTGGATACGTATCAAGCATCCCAAAGCTTAATTCCTGCTCGTCCTCGTGTAGGTAAATGATAAAAACAGAATTTTTGATGCGGAATGCTACCTAACATATTTATCAATGTAATTTTCTTTATTGTGTCATGAATATTCAGATCCATAAGATTCAAAACAAAAGTTTAATATTGACATAAAAATAATAATACTTCAAGCATACTAACAAAGCAATCATGTCTTCTCAAAATAACATGGCCAGAGAAAGTTATCCCTACAAAATCATATAGCCTGGCTATGCTCTATCTTCATCACACAAAATATTTAAATCATGCACAACCTCGGTTTCATCCAAACAAATGTTTCATACTTTGGTATTCTCAAACTTTTTCAACTTTCACGCAATACATGAGCGTGAGCCATGGATATAACACTATAGGTGGAATAGAATGGTGGTTGTGGAGAAGACAAAAAAGGAGAAGATAGTCTCACATCAACTAGGCGTATCAACGGGCTATGGAGATGCCCATCAATAGATATCAATGTGAGTGAGTAGGGATTGCCATGCAATGGATGCACTATATAGAGCTATAAGTGTATGAAAGCTCAAAAATAAACTAAGTGGGTGTGCATCCAACTTGCTTGCTCACGAAGACCTAGGGCACTTTGAGGAAGCCCGTCATTGGAATATACAAGCCAAGTTCTATAATGAAAAATTCCCACTAGTATATGAAAGTGAAAACATAGGACACTCTCTATCATGAAGATCATGGTGCTACTTTGAAGCACAAGTGTGGAGAAAGGATAGTAGCATTGCCCCTTCTCTCTTTTTCTCTCATTATTTTTTGTTTTTTGGGCCTTTTTTGTGGCCTCTTTTTTTTCGTCCAGAGTCTCATCCCGACTGGTGGGGGAATCATAGTCTCCATCATCCTTTACTCACTGGGACAATGCTCTAATAGTGATGATCATCAGACTTTTATTTACTTACAACTCAAGAATAACAACTTGATACTTAGAACAAAATATGACTCTATATGAATGCCTCCGGCGGTGTAACGGGATGTGCAATGAATCAAGAGTGACATGTAAGAAAAAATTATGAATGGTGGCTTTGCCACAAATAGGATGTTAACTACATGATCGTGCAAAGCAATATGACAATGATGGAGTGTGTCATAATAAACGGAACGGTGGAAAGTTGCATGGCAATATATCTCGGAATGGCTATGGAAAAGCCATAATAGGTAGGTATGGTGGCTGTTTTGAGGAAGGTATATGGTGGGTTTATGGTACCGGTGAAAATTGCGCGACACAAGAGAGGCTAGAAATGGTGGAAGGGTGAGAGTGTGTATAATCCATGGACTCAACATTAGTCATAAAGAACTCACATACTTATTGCAAAAATCTATTAGTCATCGAAACAAAGTACTACGCGCATGCTCCTAGGGGAAGGGTTGGTAGGAGTTAACCATCGCGTGATCCCGACGTCCACTCATAAGGAAGACAATCAATAAATAAATCATGCTCCAACTTCATCACATAATGGTTCACCATACGTGCATGCTACGGGAATCACAAACTTTAACACAAGTATCTCTCAAATTCACAACTACTCTAGTAGAATGACTCTAATATCACCATCTTCATATCTGAAAACAATCACAAGGAATCAAACTTCTCTTAGTATTCAATGCACTTTATATGGAAGTTTTTATTATATCCCTCTTGGATGCCATCATATTAGGACTAAATTTATAACCAAAGCAAATTACCATGCTGTTCTAGAACTCTCAAAATAATATAAGTGAAGCATGAGAGTTCATCAATTTCTTCAAAATAAAACCACCGCCGTGCTCTAAAAGGATATAAGTGAAGCACTAGAGCAAATGACAAACTACTCCGGTAGATATAAGTGAAGATCAATGAGGAGTCGAATAATTATGCAACTATGTGAAGACTCTCTAACATTTAAGAATTTCAGATCTTGGGATATTATTCAAACAGCAAGCAAAACAAAATAAAACAAAATGACGCTCCAAGCAAAACACATATCATGTGGTGAATAAAAATATAGCTCCAAGTAAAGTTACAGATGAACAAAGATGAAAGAGGGGTGCCTTGGGAAACCCCAAGCTTAGGCTCTTGCCACTCCTTATTCCATAGTCCACCGAATCTTTACCCAAAACTTGAAAACTTCACAACACAAAACTTAACAGAAAACTCATAAGCTTCGTTAGTATAATAAAATAAATCACCACTTAGGTACTGTTATTAACTCATTATAAATTCATATTGGTGTAATAACTACTGTATTGCAACTTCTCTATGGTTCATACCATCCGATATTACTCATAGATTCATCAAAATAAGCAAACAACACATAGAAAACAGAATCTGTCAGAAACAGAACAGTATATAGTAATATGTAACTCTAGAATACTTATGTAACTCCAAGAATCCCACCAACTTAGGAAAACCTTGTAAATTTGTGTGCCAATCCAGATCAAAAAGAATCAGATCAAAAGAATGTTTCTGCGAATTACCAAAACTAATTTACTGGGCACAAAAGTTTCTGATTTTCAGCAGGATCAACACAACTATCACCGTAAGCTATCCTAAAGGCCTTACTTGGCACTTTATTGAAACAAAAGCTATAAAACATGATTACTATAGTAGAATAATCATGTGGACACACAAAAAAAGTAAGGTTAAATATTGGGTTGTCTCCCAACAAGTGCTTTTCTTTAATGCCTTTCTAGCTAGGCATGATTATGACAATGATGCTCACATAAAAGATAAGAATTGAAACATAACGGGAGCATCATGAAGCATATGACTAGCACATTTAAGCCTAACCCACTTCCTATGCATAGGGATTTTGTGAGCAAACAACTTATGGGAACAAGAATCAACTAGCATAGGAAGGTAAAACAAGCATAGCTTCATGATTTGCAACACATAGAGAGGAAAGTTGATATTATTGCAATTCCTACAAGAATATGTTCCTCCCTCATAATAATTTTTAGTATAATCACGAATGAATTCAACAATATAACCATCACATCAAGAATTATTTTCATGATGCACAAGCATATAAATTTTACTACTCGCCACATAAGCAAACTTCTTCTCATGAATAGTTGTGGGAGGAAACTCAACAAAATAACTATCATGTGGGGCATAATCCAATTGAAAACTAAAATCATGATGACAAGTTTCATGGTTATAATTAATCTTTATAGCATACATATCGTCACAATAATCATCATAGATAGCAACTTTGTTCTCATAATCAATTGGAACCTCTTCCAAAATAGTGGATTCATCACTAAATAAAGTCATGACCTCTCGAAATCCACTTTCATCAATATAATCATCATAGATAGAGGCATGCTATCATCAAAATAAATTTTCTCATCAAAACTTGGGGGACAAAAAATATCATCTTCATCAAACATAGCATCCCCAAGCTTGTGGCTTTGCATATCATTAGCATCATGGATATTCAATTGAGCACAATTATCGGAATCCTTATTTTCATGGAGGACATTAAAAAGATGAAGCATATGAGGCAGCCTCAATTCCATTTTTTGTAGTTTTGTTTTATAGACTAAACTAGTGATAAAACAAGAAACTAAAGGGTTCGATTGCAAGATCTAAAGATATACCTTCAAGCACTCACCTCCCCGGCAACGGCGCCAGAAAAGAGCTTGATGTCTACTATGCAACCTTCTTCTTGTAGACGTTGTTGGGCCTCCAAGAGCAGAGGTTTGTAGGACAGTAGCAAATTTCCCTCAAGTGGATGACCTAAGGTTTATCAATCCGTGGGAGGCATAGGATGAAAATGGTCTCTCTCAAACAACCCTGCAACCAAATAACAAAGAGTCTCTTGTGTCCCCAACACACCCAATTCAATGGTAAATTGTATAGGTGCACTAGTTCGGCGAAGAGATGGTGATACAAGTGCAATTTGGATGGTAGATATAGGTTTTTGTAATCTGAAAATAAAAAAACAGCAAGGTAACAAGTGGTAAAAGTGAGCGTAAATGGTATTGCAATGCTAGGAAACAAGGCCTAGGGTTCATACTTTCACTAGTGCAAGTTCTCTCAACAATAATAACATAATTGGATCATATAACTATCCCTCAACATGCACCAAAGAGTCACTCCAAAGTCACTAATAGCGGAGAACAAACAAAGTGATTATTGTAGGGTATGAAACCACCTCAAAGTTATCCTTTCTGATCGATCTAATCAAGAGTCCATAGTAAAATAACATGAAGCTATTCTTTCCGCTTGATCTGTCATAGAGTTCATACTAGAATAACACCTTAAGACACAAATCAACCAAAAAACTAATGTCACCTGGATATTCCAATATCACCTCAAGTATCTGTGGGCATGATTATACGATATGCATCAGACAATCTCAGATTCATCTATTCAACCAACACAAAGTACTTCAAAGAGTGCCCCAAAGTTTCTACCGAAGAGTCAAGACAAAAACGTGTGCCAACCCCTATGCATAAGTTCACAAGGTCACTGAACACGCAAGTTGGTCACCAAAACATACATCAAGTAGACCACGTGAATATCCCAATGTCACCATGGATAAGCACATGCAAGACATACATCAAGTGTTCTCAAATCCTTAAAGACTCAATCCGATAAGATAACTTCAAAGGGAAAACTCAGATAGAGGGGGAGAAACATCATAAGATCCAACTATAATAGCAAATCTCGCGATACATCAAGATGGCCACCGGTGAGGGATTCCCCCCTCCGGCAGGGTGCCGGAACAGGGTCCCGATTGGTTTTTGGTGGCTACAGAGGCTTGCGGCGGCGGAACTCCCGATCTAGGTTATGTTCTGGAGGGTTCTGTATTTATAGGATTTTTTGCCACCAGGGCAGTTCGTAAGTACGGCAAGCACACCTTCTCACACAATACGAATTTCTGCTGCGTCAAGCAGCCGCCTGGCGGTCAAAAGGATGCCTACTACGCCCTCCATCACATGCGGGCGATCGTAAGGGACCATCATCAACTTCTGCTACCAGATAGTCTCAAAGATTGGGCCGCGAGGTTTTCGGCAACCCAGGACGCGAACCTCAGACAAGAATTCTTTCGCATCCAGTCGGAGTTTGCGGACATCATCCATCAAGATGTCCTTCATACCTCGGGGCAGTTCTACCTCAGATATCAACCGTCCAACAATGAGATAGATGGAACGCTACAAATGCAGGGTGACAACGACCGCGATTTCATGACCATCACGACAGACGACGACTTCATCCACGCTCCTGTCTGATGAGTCGAGTCGAAAGTAGTGATGTGTAGTTCTGAAACATTGATTGGATCATGTTGTAATTAAGCTTTAATGAATTCGTATGTCTCTTTGGTTTGGACAGTCATTCAACTTAGATGTAATCGATGCTATTTATTAGTAGGATCATGAATCGTGCTATTAATGTCTTGCTTTTCTCTTCCGATCCTTTTGTTGCATACTTACATATTACTTATGTATTGTCTGTTGTCTGTTGTTTGGCTTGTGCATAGAGATGTTGTCGTGTGTCATGTACAAGGGTAAGGTTCCCGGAGTCTACGACGACTGGGAGGAGTGTCGGAGACAGGTTCACCGTTTCAGCGGTAACAGTTACAAAGGGTACACCACTAGGGCGGAGGCCGAATCTAGATACGCCCGCTATCTAGCGGGAGAAAGGAGGGAGCGTTGGAGGAACCGGATGAAGACCAGTTTGATCGCGATGATGCTCATCGTGATGACCGCAACTCTCTTTTATGTGATGGTAGTTTAGATGATCGATATCGACTTGTAATGTGAAGACAAACTCGATACTCGCGGTCTTGAGACTTGTAATGTTTTATCTTTGTTCGGTCTTTTGAATTCAGAGACTAATATGATGAATTGTATTCGGAGACTAATCTTCTATTGTATTCGATGAATCTGCTGTTGCTGTGTGCTGCTGTCTATATTCTGTCCAATAATATATTTTGTAACCTGTGCAAAAATCAGAAAAGCAAAAAAAAACAAATATTCATACTAATGGCGCATCAAGGCAGAGTGCGCCATTAGTATGACAAAGCACATGGTTACATATGGCCCCCCGGGAGGCATACTAATGGCGCATGGTGTTACATACTAATGGCGCACTGCTTGGTGCGCCATTAGTATACCAGATACTAATGGCGCACCAGGGATGCGCCATTAGTAAAAAATTCTAGTGGCGTGCTACTAATGGCGCACCGGTAGTGCGCCATTAGTAGGCAAAACCGGTGCGCCATTAGTAGGCCTTTTCCAAGTAGTGCGTGTTAGCTTCGATTTCGTTCCGGAGTTGTGAGGATTCGTTCGACTACGTCCATTTGTCTTCTTCATGGACTCGTTCTTCTTCCTTGCGGGATCTCAGGCAAGATGACCATTACCCTCGATATCACTTCTATCTTTGCTTGCTAGTTGCTTCGTTCTATCGCTATGCCGTGCTACCTATCACTTGTTTACCATGCCCCCATATTGCCATGTCAAGCCTCTACTCACCTTCCTAGCAAACCGTTGTTTGGCTATGTTACCGCTGTTGCTCAACCCCTTATGCTATAAAAAGTAGTGATGATTATATTTACAAATCTTGTCATGATTATGATTACCCTTTTTCTGAACATTACTCTTTTAATGTGGAAACAATTTTTAGTGTTCAAGTCTCTTATGATACTTCCACTATTCCGAATGAGAAGAATTTTGCTTATGTGGAGAGTAGTAAAAATTCTATGCTTGTAGATCATTAAAAGAATACTTTAGGTGCTGGTTATATTGTTGAATTCATTCATGATGCTACTAAAAATTATTAGAGGGAGGAATATATGCTTGTAGGAATTGCAATAATGTCAAGTTTCCTCTCTATGTGTTGAAAATCTTGAAGCTATGCTTGTTTTACCTTCCCATGCTAGTTGATTATTGTTCCCATAAGTTATTTACTCACAAAATCCCTATGCATAGGAAGTGGGTTAGGCTTAAATGTGCTAGTCATATGCTTCATGATGCTCCCGTTATGTTTCATTTCTTATCTTTTATGTGAGCATCATTGTTATCATCATGCCTAGCTAGAAAGGCATTAAAGAAAAGCGCTTGTTGGGAGACAACCCAATATTTATTCTTACTTTTTTTGTGTGTCCACATGATTATGCTACTGTAGTAGTCATGCTTTATATCTTTTGTTTCAATAAAGTGCCAAGTAAGACCTTTAGGATAGCTTACGGTGATAGTTGTGTTGATCCTGCTGAGAATCAGAAACTTTTGCAACCAGTAAATTTTTGCATCTAGTAATTATGCACTTGTATCACCATCTCTTCACCGAACTAGTGCACCTATACAATTTGCCATTTGTATTGGGTGTGTTGGGGACACAAGAGACTCTTTGTTATTTGGTTGCAGGGTTGTTTGAGAGAGACCATCTTCATCCTACGCCTCCCATGGATTGATAAACCTTGGGTCATCCACTTGAGGGAAATTTGCTACTGTCCTACAAACCTGTGCACTTGCAGGCCCAACAACATCTACAAGAAGAAGGTTGTGTAGTAGACATCATCCTTCAAACACAGTGTCCGGGACGAATGGCTCGCTAAACACCTCGGCCAGGAAAAGCCAAGGACAATGGCCGCCTTAACTACACTCATGACCCTCTTTTGCACGGGTGAAGACAGCTGGTTAGCCTGTAGCAGCACCAGCAATCCCGACACCTCTGAGGTCAGGGATGTCAATGGGAACCATGCCTCAATAAAAACAAACGTCGGAACAATGAAGAAAGCCTAGACAACACAGTGGTAAACGCTGTATTCTGGGGCTCAAGACCCATTCAATGGAAGATGCCATTTAAAGGCAACAAGGACAATCCATCCAACCTGGACCAAATCCTAGACAGGCCCTGCCAGATCCACGCCTGATAAACCAGCTAATCATACCAACAGAGAATGTTGGGTCTTCAAGCAGGCCGGCAAACTCAACGCTGAACACAAAGGGAAGGGACCTCAGAGCAAATACGAGGATGAACCTCGCCAGCCGAACACGGGGGGACAGAAGAAATTCCCACCGGAGATCAAAACAGTGAACATGATCTATGTCACTCATATCCCAAAGTGGGAGCGCAAACGCGCACTCCGTGATGTCTACGCCATTGAGCCCGTCGCCCCCAAGTTCAACCCATGGTCGGCTTGTATCCGTCATGGAGGTTTAGCTGCCCTAGTGCTCGACCCAGTAATTGACGGATACCACCTCACTCGATTCCTCATGGATGGCGGCAGTAGTCTCAATCTGATATATCAGGACACTGTCCGCAAGATGGGGATAGACCCATCAAGAATCAAGCCAAGAAGCACTACCTTTAAAGGAGTTATATCAGGCGTGGAAGCCCGCTGCACGGGCTCTCTAACATTGGATGTTGTATTCGGCTCTCCGGACAACTTTCGAAGCGAAGAACTAATCTTCGACATTGCTTCATTCCGAAGTGGCTATCATGCACTACTTGGAAGAACGACCTTCGCCCGTTTTAATGTAGTCCCGCATTATGCTTATCTAAAACACAAAATGTCTAGACCTCGTGGCGTCATTATGGTCAGTGGAAATGGTGCGCTCTCTTCGCACAGAGGAATACACGGAGGCTCTAGCAGTCGAAGAACAAAATTGCCTATTCAAGCCGAACAGCTCATCAGTCATTAAGACCGCAGACACAGCTAAACATGTCCGATGCACACCTCAGTGCGGCAGCTCAAATATAAACCTGAGCTTGATTAGCAGCTATGCCCCCACTAACCGCCCCATAAAGAGATATACTCGAAATTCGTTGGGCGGCTTCGGGGGTACTCTGCACACAAAAGGTCCATAGTTCGGCTTGACCCTATTCGGACCCTAGAAGTTATCTTTCACGGTTCATTACAACGAACCAGCTCTACTTACAGCCACACCAGATTCTTCTACCTGGTTTTTTCTTTTTCCTTTTTTTTACGGATGGCCATCATACTATACCCTTCAAGGACACTTCACAATGGAGACAAAGGCGCAGACGTGCAGAAGGGCCCCGCATTAAGGTTTCTTTTTTAGATTAAGACCCTGTGTAAACCTTTTTTTACCTCTTGTTGTTTTATACTTTCCTAGCATATAAAATGTCCAAGAAAGATACCGGCATCATCTGTAAATATACGGCTCACCGTACTAAAGTGGATGTTATAGAAGCAGCCCGATTCGTACTGTGTTTTGAGATTTATGTTCTCGCCACCCGCCCTCTTCCCCAATGCTGGATTGCCACATGTGCCTTGAACCATGGGTCTATCACCAGGGGATGTATTCAGCCCGGTGTATATTGTAAAGTCCGAACAACTATAGGGAGTGTTCGGCGTCGCGAGTTTGGCCTTATATGCATCAGCTCCGAATCATGTCTTTGGTCAATAGTTGGGTTGCACGGCTCCTATGCTTACTACCTTATGTTCCGCTATATCGGCTAGGGTAGTAAAGGGAGAACTACTGCAATTGTATCCCGGCTAGCCAGGATGAGCACCTCAGTAGAGAAAGCCGAAAACTGACTGTCATGATGCGGCGAGAGCTGGTCAACCACTCGATGACTCATCGGAATCTTCACGATTCCCTCCGTATTAAACGTAGTACCGTTACTCTGGTCACCGTATGTAAACGCACTGTATTCAGATAACCGTGGACATACCAAACTCCTCTTGCTAAGTGAAAGTGTTAAAGCTCTATAGTCTGATTGCCTAGTTCGCCGCACTAACACCTCCTTAACGGACCAGGATGTTGGGTCAAGTGTGATCAAGTGCTTTTCCGAACACCCTGGCTTTATACGCAAGGGGGCTGAAGCCGACGACTGCAAACATATATATATATATATATATATATATATATATATATATATATATATATATATATATATATATATATATATATAAAGACGGCCGCACAGGAGGCACTAAGACTTTTCGGGCAAAAAGTATGAAAACATAGCCTTAAATATATCATAATATTGTTATTACATTTTGATACACTTTACTCGAACATAATATTTTTCTAGCACTGACCCTCTATTAAGAGGGCACACTCTAGGACATCTTCAAAGTAATGTTTTGGCATGTTAAGGTCCTTGCCTTCGGGTGGACTCTGCACCGCAATATCTGTGATGTCATCTTCGCCTAGTATATCTTGACACGGGGAAGGGCCATCCGTGCACCTTCTATGCACGTTGACCACTTCACAGCATCGATACGTGGCACCGCATTAACAAGTTGCCGCACCAAACCGAAATAACTATCTGGAATGGCTTCAGTTGGCCACAACCGGGCTATGACGTCCTTCATGGCAGTGCCGGACATCCTATGGAGCCCGGCCCATTGGGCCATCTGTTCATTCAACAGTGGACGCTTCGGCGTGTCAAATTGCGACCAAAACAGCTTCTCCATTGCATGTCCTTCTCGCGCGTGGAAAAACTGATTCGCATTGGCAGCACTCTTCGGCAGGTCCATAAAGGGATCCGGAGAACTCCACCGTTAATTCAGCGGCGCATACTTCGGATCGCCGAACTTAGTTTGCAATAAAAAGGGCTTACCAGCCGCGATCTCCCCAACTTGTCGGGTCTCCTCCCGAGCTACTCCAAACTCAGACCGGGCTTCCTTCACCTCTTGTAAGGCATTGTCCAGATCGGCTGCTTTGGCTTTGTTATCTCTCTCAAAATCTTGGCATCGGCTAGTGGTATTCTTCAACTCAAGTGCCATGGTAGATATCCTCTCCTCACAATGACGCCGAGCGGTCTGCTCTACTTTCAATTTGGCGGCTGCCTTTTCGGCAGCCGCATTACTCATCCTCGCTTGCTCCTTGGCCCGGGCAAGTTCTGTCCGAAGGGTCTCAACTGCGGCGTCACTATCTGCAGTTATGCATATACAAATTGTCAGTATCATGCTCATTTCACAATACTAGCATGTACTGAGTGCCCCAGAGACATACATTGCGCCTCGTCGAGCCGCCTGTTCATAAGCGTGATATCATCATCGGCCACATCAACTTTCTGCTTCAAATGTGCTACCTCGATAGCTTGAACAGTCCCCACGGACGTAACAACCTGTGGTTCAATTAGTAATATCATTTCCTGGGCATATATTTTTGATCCTCTGATCGCATTCCCTTAGATGTCAACTAGAGTCTCAGGGGCTACTATCTATACGTAGGTGCATTTCACACTTATAATATAATTGAAATTACACTACGTACCTCGAAGCCTCTTAGTAGCCTAGAAAAGGCTTCATTCAATCCGCTTTTCGCGGACTGAACTCTTTCTAACACCGTACCCATCAAGGTACGATGTTCCTCTGAGATGGAGGCATGTTGCAAAATGTCCATCAATGCATCCGGCATCCCTTGGACATCTGATAATCTGGGACTTTTGTTGTTCACTGTAGGGGTCGCACAACCCAGACCTTGGGTGGCCGAATTATTACCTTTGGCCCCAGTCCTCACTGTCCCTTGCGCCACTTGCAAATCGGGAAGGATCCTCCGGGACGACACCTCGGTGTTGTCTACCTCATCAGGCAGGGAGATCTTTGGACGCTGTCCATCATCTCCGGAAGTAGATCCCCCGAAGAGGAGGACTGTTGAGGAGGGTTGCGTGCCGGACTACAAACATGAGTTTAAAATATTACCCTTATAGCCAGGAAAGAACGGGACATGTTTGAAACACCCGGATTCACTTACGATGCGGCTGAGGGCCTATCTTTGCGGAGTGACTGTGTGTCAATATCACCCCCTGACTGGGATACCTTCCCCCACTTACAAGCTTCTTTTTCTGAGTCTTCGGAAGCGGCCCTTTTCTTCCCACAGGGAGAAGGGATGTCAGTTCGCCCTTCCCTTCCACCTTTGGAAGCAGGAGTTCTAATCTCCCTGGACGAATTTGTCGGCGTTCTGGGAACGGGGGTCCCCAGACTTGCCTGCCTATGGCCTGCAGCGTGGCTCACCAGCGGCCCAGTATGACCCGTCTTCATCAACCCAGGTTTAAGACCCTCGCGAGGGGCCAAGCCTCGCGGGGCGGACGACACAAGGCCTCCTCAGGGGCGGCCTCACCACGCAGGCTTGTGAGGACGCAGAGAGATCAAGGCGAGGGGTACCTCGCGAGGTGCTCATGACGCAAGCCATGACGATCAAGACCAGGCGGGCGCCAGCCTGCGCAGTGTCCTCGTTTCCTCTTTGGTGCAAAGGGGGCAAGCGCAGGCGCAGAGTACCAATGCATCAAGTAAAGGTTTCCATATCAGTGCAACGAGACCAAGACAAGCAGGATGGCAAGACGGAGGTCACCGTGGAGCCCAAGACGGCGTCATCACCAGTGCCTTTGGCAGTCAAAGACCACCTTTAGTCAGGATAGCTTGTGCTAGCTGTCCCCTTACAAAATGGCCGTTGGTGGCTCCCTTCCCGCTCAATATTTGGGAAGAGGACCAAGGCCTCTATAAATAGGGCTAGCCACCGCAGTAGAAGGCATCTCATCTAGAGCCAATAGAGACGAATCGATTCCTCTCCAAGCACACCACCACAAGAACACCTCTCCTCACGAGGTTGTTCTTCCTCTGTACTATTCATCATCATCCCAAGAGGCAATCCACCACACCACACACTGGATTAGAGTATTACACCACAAAGGTGACCCGAACCAGTATAAACCTTGTGTCTCTTGTGTTGTTCATCGTGCTAGATTAGAATCGCGGCGAGGTTCTGGGCGTGTTTTAATACGGAGAAGATCTTCGCGTGCACCCCAGAGTTTGAACCTTAAGGGTTTTGCCGGAACACGACATCCCACATTTGGCGCGCCAGGTAGGGGTCTGCCGAAATCTTCTTTCCGCTGATCTACGTCCCATCGCTTGGTCGCATCCATGGCAGGCGCTCGCCGAGCTCGCACCGAACGCCGGGTTGCTCTCGCCGCCTGCGTCGCCTAGACGTCTCCCGTCGGCGGGCCTCCTCGCCGTTTCATACATCTCCATCGTATCTATAATTTTTAATTGTTCCATGTGAATATTCAACAACTTTCATATACTTTTGGCAACTTTTTATACTAGTTTTTGGGACTAACATATTGATCCAGTGCCCAGTGCCAGTTCCTGTCTGTTGCATGTTTTATGTTTCACAGAAAACCCATATCAAACGGAGTACAAACGGGATAAAAATGGACGGAGAATTATTTTGAAATATTTGTGATTTTTCGGAAGTAAAATCAACGCGAGACGGTGCCCGAGGGGGCGAGGAGATAGGGGGCGCGCCCCAAGGAGGCGGGCGCGCCCTGGACTCTCCTGGTCCCCCCATAAGGTGGTTGGCGCTCTTCTTTTGCCGCAAGAAAGCTAATTTTATGAGAAAGATCTGGGCGAAAGATTCACCCCAATCGGAGTTACGGATCTCCGGATATAAAAGAAATGGTGAAGGGGTAGAATCTGAGAACGCAGAAACATAGAGATAGATCCAATCTCGGAGGGGCTCTCGCCCCTCCCACGCCATGGGAACCAAGGACCAGAGGGTAAACCCTTCTCCCATCTAGGGAGGGGGTCAAGGAAGAAGAAGAAGAAGAAGGGGGGCTCTCTCCCCCTTGCTTCCGGTGGCGCCGGAATGCCGCCGGGGGCCATCATCATCACCGCGATCTTCACCAACACCTCCATCATCTTCACCAACATCTCCATCACCTCCCCCCATCTATATTTAGCGGTCCACTCTCCCGCAACCCACTTTACCCTCTACTTGAACATGGTCCTTTATGCTTCGTATTATTTTCCAATGATGTGTTGCCATCCTATGATGTCTGAGTAGATTTTCGGTGTCCTATCTGTGATTGATGAATTTCTATGATTGGTTTGAGTTGTATGTTTTATTATTGGTGCTGTCCTATTGTGCCCTCCGTGTCAAGCAAGCGTGAGGGATTCCCGCTGTAATGTTTGCAATATGTTTATGATTTTCTTATGGAGGGTGGCGTGAGTGACAGAAGCACAGACCCGAGTAAGTAGGTAGTTTGCGTATGGGATAAAGGGGACTTGATACTTTAATGCTATGGTTGGGTTTTACCTTAATGAATCTTTAGTATTTGCGGATGCTTGCTAGAGTTCCAATCATAAGTGCATATGATCCAAGTAGAGAAACTATGTTAGCTTACACCTCTCCCTCAAATAGAATTGCAATAGTGATTACCGGTCTAGTAACATAGTCAATTGCTTAGGGACAATTTCACAACTCCTACCACCACTTTTCCACACTCGCTAGATTTCCTTTATTGCATCTTTATCTAAACAGCACCTAGGTTTTATTTACGTGTTCTTTATTATCTTGCACACCTATCCAAAAACACCTACAAAGTACTTCTAGTTTCATACTTGTTCTAGGTAAAGCGAACGTCAAGCGTGCGTAGAGTCATATCAGTGGCCGATAGGACTTGAGAGAATATTTTTTCTACCTTTAGCTCCTCATTGGGTTCGACACTCTTACTTATCGAAAGAGGCTACAACTATCCCGTATATTTGCGGGTCATTAAGACCTTTTTCTGGCGCCGTTGCCGGGGAGTCATAGCGTGGGGTGAATATTCTCGTGTGTGCTTGTTTGCTTTATCACTAAGTAATTTTTATTTGCTGTTCTTAGTTGTTCTCTATCTTTAGTTATGGATATGGAACACAAAATACCAAAAAAATTAGGTGTACTTGCTACTCATAGAGATGGGGTAACTCCTAAAACCCTTGATTCTCATTATGTGAAAGGTATTATGTACTACTTTGATAATCCTGAGAAAACCCCATTCAACTTTATAATGGGAGACACGTTGGATCAATGTGAATACTTTAGGGATTATCGCTCGACACAAAAAGGGAAACTATTATGGGATCAATTTATTATGTTGCGTTTGTATGCCCGGGATCTATGCTTGAGATATGATATTACTTGTTGCTCTACGATGAAGGCTCCACACCTTCCCTTTTCATGCAAATTTAATGATAATGAAACCTTAGCTTCTTATGATAATGGTATATATGATTACTATGATGTGGAACAAATAGAAGAATTTGTTGCTTTTAAGGCTGCTAATGAAATTGAATCTTTGTTTGAAAAGTATGAAGAT
The DNA here is from genome assembly GCF_002162155.2 of Triticum dicoccoides. Classification (NCBI taxonomy): domain Eukaryota; kingdom Viridiplantae; phylum Streptophyta; class Magnoliopsida; order Poales; family Poaceae; genus Triticum; species Triticum dicoccoides. Next base: position 275,387,251 of record NC_041385.1, on the reverse strand, counting down.
TTAGATGATGATGTTTATAGGCCTGAAAATCTTGCTATACTTAGATATTTCTATGAAAATTATGAATACAATTACTATATTAACGCATTTATTGAGAAAGTCTCCGCTGTCCAAGAAGAGACTAATATTTTGTAGGAAGCTATGGAAGAAAAAATTGATGAAATTGTGAGCTCATTGGAAGAAAAAAATGATGAGGAGAGCGAAGAATAAAAGGAGGAAGAGCGGATTGATCACCCGTGCCCACCTTCTAATGAGAGTAGCTCTTCAACTCATACATTGTTTAATTCCCCTTCGTCCTTACCAAAGGATGATTGCTATGATGATTGTTATGATCCCGTTGATTCTCTTGAAATATCCCTTTTTGATGATGCTTGCTATGCTTGTGGCCAAGATGCCAATATGAATTATGCTTATGGAGATAAACTTGCTATAGTTCCTTATGTTAAACATGAAATTGTTGCTATTGCACCCACGCATGATAGTCCTATTATCTTTTTGAAATATCCCAACTACACTATATGGGAGAAGTTTAAGCTTAGTAAGGATTATATTGATGGGTTGCCTTTTACCATTGCGCATGATGATTTTGATGAATGTGATATGCATGTGCTTGCTGCTCCTACTTGCAATTATTATGAGAGAGGAACTATGTCTCCACCTCTCTATGTTTCCAACACGATAGAATTGCAAGAAACTGCTTATACTATGCATTGGCCTTTACTTTGTCTGCATGAATTGTTCTTTTATGACATGCCAATGCATAGGAAGAGAGTTAGACTTCGTTGTTGCATGATATATGTTACTACTGAATTACAAATCATTGTTAATTAAAATTGGCTTTGATATACCTTGGGATCCAGGTGGATTCATTACTTGACCACTAAATGCCTAGCTTAATGGCTTTAAAGAAAGCGCTCCTAGGGATACAACCCAGAAGTTTTAGAGAGTCATTTATTTCTGTTTAGTGCTTTCATATAGGTTAAAAACAAAAAAATAAAGAGGGGAACCTAAAACTTTTCAAAAAGGAAAGTGAATGTGAGAAAGACAAGCATTGTTGAAGTGGGAGCTAGCCTTGAACTTTGTTCATGCTCACAGAAACTTTGTGAATCTTGATTACAGAAACCTTTCAACAAAAATAATTATCCCCTTGTACAATTCCATTGTATTATAAAAATAATGTGCTAAGGTTTGCCTTTAGGATATTTACAATGCTTGTTGGTTTGTACAGTGCAGGACAGAAACTTTGGCTGTAGTGCGCGATTTTACGTTTTTTGCTGGAACGTAAATTGGTTCTGATTCCTTTTGCACTGTCTTTCTGTACAAATTTTTTATTTTTCTAATTTTGGTAGAATTTTTGGGGTACCAGAAGTATGGTGGATGTTCAGATTTCTATAGACTGTTCTGTTTTTGACAGATTCTGTTTTTGATGCATAGTTTGCTTGTTTTGATGAATCTATCAATTTATACTAGTGGATTAAGCCATGGAAAAACTATATTACAGTAGACACAATGCAAAAACAAAATATGAATTGGTTTTCAACAGTACTTAGAGTGGTGATTTGCTTTATTATACTAACGGATCTTACCAAGTTTTCTGTTGAAGTTTTGTGTGGATGTAATGTCTAATCGAGGATGTCTCGATATGAGGAAAAGGAAGAGAGGCAAGAGCTCAAGCTTGGGGATTCCCGAGGCACCCCAAGTAAATATTCAAGGAGACTCAAGCGTCTAAGCTTGAAGATGCCCCGGAAGGCATCCCCTCTTTCTTCAACAAGTATCGGTATGTTTTCGAATTTGTTTCATTGATGCATTAGTGCAAGTCTTGGAGCATCTTTTGCATTTAGTTTTCAATTTTATTTTATGCACCATGCTGGTATGAGATAGTCCTTGGTTGATTTATAGAATGCTCATTGCACTTCACTTAAATCTTTTGAGTATGGCTTTATAGAATGCTTCATGTGCTTCACTTATATCATTTGAAGTTTGGATTGCCTGTTTTTCTTCACATAGAAAATCGCCATTTGTAGAATGCTCTTTTGCTTCACTTATATTTGTTAGAGCATGGGCATATCTTTTGTAGAAATAATTAAACTCTCTTGCTTCACTTATATCTATTTAGAGAGATGACAGGAATTGGTCAATCACATGGTTAGTCATAAAATCCTACATAAACTTGTAGATCGCTGAATATGATATGTTTGATTCCTTGCAATAGTTTTGCGATATAAAGGTGGTGATATTAGAGTCATGCTAGTGGGTGGTTGTGGATTGTAGAGACACTTGTGTTGAGGATTTCAAGTCCCGTAGCATGCACGTATGGTAACCGTTGTGTGACAAATTTGAAGCATGGGGTGTTTCTTTGATTGTCTTCCTTATGAGTGGAGGTCGGGGACGAGCGATGGCCTTTTCCTACCAATCTATCCCCCTAGGGGCATGCGTAGTAGTACTTTGCTTCGAGGGCTAATAAAATTTTGCAATAATTATATGAGTTCTTTATGACTAATGTGAGTCCATGGATTATACGCACTTTTACCTTTCCATCATTGCTAGCCTCTTCGGTACCATGCATTGCCCTTTCTCACCTCGAGAGTTGGTGCAAACTTCGCCGGTGCATCCAAACCCCGTGATACGATACGCTCTATCACACATAAGCCTCATTATATCTTCCATCATCATCATATACATGACTTGAGCAATTATTGTCATATTGCTTTGCATGATAGTAAGATAGCTAGCATGATGTTTTCATGGATTGTCCTTTTTTTATGTCATTGCTATGCTAGATCATTGCACATCCCGGTACACCGCCGGAAGCATTCATATAGAGTCATATCTTTGTTCTAGTATCGAGTTGTAATATTGAGTTCTAAGTAAATAAAAGTGTGATGATCATCATTATAGAGCATTGCCCCATGAAAAAAAAAGAAAAAAGAAAAAAAAGAAAAAAAGGAAAGGCCAAAGAAGCCTAAATAAAAAAGGGGGCCAAAGAAGCCCACCGAAAGAAAAAAAAGAAAATAAAGAAAATAAAAGGGGCAATGTTACTATCTTTTTTCCACACTTGTGCTTCAAAGTAGCACCATGTTCTTCATATAGATTGTCTCCTATATTGTCACTTTCATATACTAGTGGGAATTTTCATTATAGAACTTGCTTGTATATTCCAACAATGGGCTTCCTCAAATGCCCTAGGTCTTCATGAGCAAGCAAGTTGGATGCTCACCCACTTAGTTTCTTTTGTTGACCTTTCATACACTTATAGCTCTTAGTGCATCCGTTGCATGGCAATCCCTACTCCTCACATTGACATCAATTGATGGGCATCTCCATAGCCCGTTGATTAGCCGCGTTGATGTGATACTTTCTACCTTTTTGTCTTCTCCACATAACCTCCATCATTATATTCTATTCCACCTATAGTGCTATATCCATGGCTTGCGCTCATGTATTGCGTGAGGGTTGAAAAAGCTGAAGCGCGTTAAAAAGTATGAACCAATTGCTCGGCTTGTCATCGGGGTTGTGCATGATGGGGGCATTTTGTGTGACGAAAATGAAGCATGGCCAAACTATATGATTTTGTAGGGATAAGCTTGCTTTGGCCTTGTTGTTTTGAAAAGACATGATTGCTTTATTGGTACGCTTGAAGTATTATTATTTTTATGTCAAATGATAGACTATTGCTTTAAATCACTCGTGTCTTAATATTCATGCCATGATTAGACATATGATCAAGATTATCCTAGGTAGCATTCCACATCAAAAATTATCTTTTTTATCATTTACCTACTCGAGGATGAGCAGGAATTAAGCTTGGGGATGCTGATACGTCTCCGTCGTATCTATAATTTTTTATTGTTCCATGCCAATATTCTACAACTTTCATATACTTTTGGCAACTTTTTATACTATTTTTTGGGACTAACATATTGATCCAGTGCCCAGTGCCAGTTCCTGTCTGTTGCATGTTTTATGTTTCACAGAAAACCCATATCAAACGGAGTCCAAATGGGATAAAAACGGACGGAGAATTATTTTAGAATATTTGTGATTTTTTGGAAGTAAAATCAACGGGAGACGGTGCCCGAGGGGGCCAGGAGATAGGGGGCGCGCCCCAGGGAGGCAGGCGCGCCCTAGACTCTCTTGGGGCCCCCATAAGGCGGTTGACGCTCTTATTTTGCCGCAAGAAAGATAATTTTATGAGAAAGATCTGGGTGAAAGATTCACCCCAATCGGAGTTATGGATCTACGGACATAAAAGAAACGGTGAAGGGGTAGAATCTAAGAACGCAGAAATAGAGAGATAGATCCAATCTTGGAGGGGCTCTCGCCCCTCCCACGCCATGGGAGCCAAGGACCAGAGGGGAAACCCTTCTCCCATTAGGGAGGAGGTCATGGAAGAAGAAGAATAAGGGGGGGTCTCTCCCGCTTGCTTCCGTTGGTTCTAGAATGCCGCCGGCGGCCATCATCATCACCGCGATCTTCACCAACACCTCCATCATCTTCACCAACATCTACATCACCTTCCCCCATCTATATTCAATGGTCCACTCTCCTGCAACCCGATGTACCCTCTACTTGAACATGGTGCTTTATGCTTCATATTATTTTCCAATGATGTGTTGCCATCCTATGATGTTTGAGTAGATTTTCGTTGTCCTATCTGTGATTGAAGAATTGCTATGATTGGTTTGAGTTGTATGTTTTATTATTGGTGATGTCCTATTGTGCCCTCCGTGTCGCGCAAGCGTGAGGGATTCCCGCTGTAGGGTTTGCAATATGTTTATGATTTTCTTATGGTGGGTGGCGTGAGTGACATAAGCACAAACTCGAGTAAGTAGGTTGTTTACGTATGGGATAAAGGGGACTTGATACTTTAATATTATGGTTGGGTTTTACCTTAATGAATCTTTAGTATTTGCAGATGCTTGCTAGAGTTACAATCATAAGTGCATACGATCCAAGTAGAGAAAGTATGTTAGCTTATGCCTCTCCCTCAAATAGAATTGCAATAGTGATTACTGGCCTAGTAACATAGTCAATTGCTTAGGGATAATTTCACAACTCCTACCACCACTTTTCCACACTTGCTAGATTTTCTTTATTGCATCTTTATCTAAACAGCCCCTAGCTTTTATTTACGCGTTCTTTATTATCTTGCACACCTATCCAAAAACACCTACAAAGTACTTCTAGTTTCATACTTGTTCTAGGTAAAGCAAACGTCAAGCGTGCGTAGAGTCATATTAGTGGCCGATAGGACTTGAGAGAGTATTTGTTGTACCTTTAGCTCCTCATTGGGTTCGACACTCTTACTTATCGAAAGAGGCTACAACTATCCCGTATACTTGCGGGTCATCACCTTTCTCCGTCGCCTGCCGCCAACGCCGCTACCGGCCCGACAGGGAATGAGAAGCAAGCATCTTCACGGCACCCCTCGGTGCGGCGGGAAGGCCGGACCGCCACTCCGTCGCTGAACCCAGCTGGTTCGTCGTATCACGCTCGTCGCGCCCCCACGGACGCGCAGGGCGCGTTGCTCCTGGCACATGGGCTCCTGCACTACCGCCCTGTCGACGACCTCTACAAAGAATGGCTCGCTCGCATCAATGAGATCGTCAGCGCCGCGGGGGGCTCTCCTGCGCCGTCCCTCTCACCGCCTCGCCCTCCGTCCGGCATGGGCGACGCAGCTCAGGGAGCGCCTCTGCCACCTCCTCCCCAAGAAGGCGCCCTGGCTCCAAGGTGCGCGGCCCCTGGACGTGACCCACCACGTCCGACGCCCGCACGGCAAGAAAGAAGATGCCAAGAATTTCCTCGGTCTCAAGAAGGAGCTCACGTGCTCCCTGCACCAGCACGGCAAGACCGCATCCCTGCACCAGCACGCCAAGACCCCGCGCTGCCCCTGGCGGCAGCGCGTGGGAACCATCAAGATCAGGCCCTGCATCTGCAAAAGGCTTCGGTGGGCACAACAGGTTGCCGCGCCTTCACCACCGAGCTGCGTAGCGTCGCCTGGCCCGGCAAGTTCAAGCCGGACCTGCCTCCTCGCTACGACGGTACTGCCGACCCCGCGGAGTTCCTGCAGCTCTACGAGCTGGGCATCGAGGTGGGCAACAGAGACGAAAAGGTCATGGCGAACTGTTTTCCCATGGCGGTCAAGGATGGTGCCTGCACCTGGCTCCTGAACCTGCCTCCCTGCTCGATCTCCTCTTGGGACGAGATGCGTAGCCGTTTCATCGCCAACTTCCAGGGTAATCGCGACCGCCCTCCGGCCGCGGGTGACCTGCACCGCATCAAGCAGCAGCTCGGAGAGACCCTGCAGAAATACATCCAGCGTTTCAACAGCGCTCGCGTCAAGATCCCCAAGGTGACGGACGAGGTCATCATCTCAGCATTTTCTGATGGAATCCGCAACGTCAAGATGAAGGAGGAGCTCACCATTCGCGAGGATCTGTGCACGTCTCTGGAGCTGTTCAACCTGGCGACCAAGTGTGCAAGAGCTGAGGAGGGGCGCCTCTCCCTTCTCGAGCTTCCAGCTGCTGACCCAAAAGAGAAGAAAGCCAAGGCCAAGGATTTGAAGTGCAAAGGAGAAGCCGTGCTCGCAGCAGAGCTAGACACGAAGCACGGCAGGGACCATCCGGAGTCATCCAAGGGCAGCCGATTCTGCGCCTACAATAACCTCTACACCCACAACACCAACGAATGGCAAGAGCTCAGGGCCATTCGAGAAGGACGCATCAGTCGACGCCCCGAATGCAACGACTGGGGCTACGGCCGAGGAGGAGGCCGAGGCGGAGGACGATGGGATGACCGAGGCCCTCGCCAGGAGTGGCGTGACCGACCTCGCGAGGATTGCTGGCAGGACCAGCCTCGCGAGGGAGCCTGGAGGGATCATCCTTTCGAGGACCGCCCGCAGGGAAACACAGGCCTTCCTCCTCTACCGCCACCGCCAAGAAGGAATGATGACCACCACCAGGACGAGGGGGCTGGGGGTTTCTAGGAGCCGTGTGCTATCGCTTGCATCCTGGGCGGTGCCCAGGCCCCAGCCTCTCAGTGCATCTTCAAGCAGTTTGCTCACGAGGTGAATGCAATCCTCCCCAAGCTCGAGGCCACACGCCCTCTCAGGTGGTCCAAGTGCACCATCACTTTCAGCTCAGCGGATCAACTCAAGTGTGCGGCTACCGCTGGCGTCCTCCCAATGCTTTGTTCCCCAGTCATCAGCAACGTGAAAGTTACCAGGATCCTCATCGATGGTGTCGCAGGGCTCAACATTCTGTCCATCAAGATGTTCAACAACCTTCAAGTGCCATATGATCAACTCTAGCCTACCAAGCCTTTCTTAGGAGTTATTGACGGCTCCACTAACCCGATAGGGTAGGTCTGCCTCCCTTTCACTTTCGGGCAGCGCAACAGCTACCACACCAAGCTCATCTACTTTGACGTCGCCCACATTGGTCTGCCATATGTCGGTGTACTAGAATAGGGGTACCCTACTACCCCGAACTTGTGCACGAGCAGTTGCAGCACCCCGCGGCAAGGCTTGCCGGGCGAACGCCAAGATCCTCCGTGGTTCCCTTGGAGCCATTCAAGAACAAAGTATTTAAGCTCAGGAGACAAGGCCCCGGCAAGAGGAGCTTGCCAGGAAGGCCAACCAAGGCACTCCAAGGAACTTGCCGCGACGCGCCACGCGCTCCAGCAAAGCAACAAGGCCCCGGCAAGAGGAGCTTGCCGAGAAGACCAACCAAGGTACCTCGAGGCCCGGTGAGCGACAAGCTTCCGGACCCGACAAGATAACAGCAGTGGCAAGGCGCTTGCCGCGGCAGGCGGCCACTCTGTGCCCACGCTCCAGCGCATCCACCAACGTGTTGCTCTGGAGGCCTCTCCAGGCGCGCGTGGCGGGAGGCTGTGCAGCCAGCGGTGCGCAGTGGCATGCGAAGCTGACAAGATCGCCATCGGGGCGAACGGTGGTGCCCCTAACGGTCCTTTTCTGCATTGTTTGGGCGACTCAGACGGGCATTTAATGCCCTTGTCCCCTGCCGTCAGGGTTATGTAGGGTGCACTGTACAAGTAACTGTACCAACCACCTCACCTTTTACATTTTTACCCTTCTCTGCGTTGCCACCTGTCGATGACCCCTTTAGCGTATAAAAGGAGGCCCATGCGCAACGTAGAGGGGGTTCGAAGGTTCGAATTGTTCAGAACCCAGAAAAACACTACGCTCTCTCTCTGGAGCAAGAACACAAGATAATCAAACAAGCAGCAGTAGGAGTGTTATCTCTCCGGAGAGCTCCGAAGCTGGGTAAACTGCTCGTGTGCTTCGCCTCGATCTGCTCTTCATGTGACCTCCGCCCCCCGCCGAACCGAAAGGGGCTCGGTCCGCCGGCCCCATAGGTGTTCGTGGATCAGTTTCCCCCGACATCTTTGGCGCGCCAGGTAGGGGGCGTCGAGATTGTGTGAACCTGATCCGGCATTCACACGAGCTAGATCTTCATTCCCTTCATCAACATGCCACCGAAGAAGAAGACTTCGGCGGCAGCCGCTCCGTCCACGTCACTTCCGCCACCGTTGGAGCAAACGGGTGGTGGAATGGATGCCGGTGGAAGAATGGACGTCGATGAGGAAGCTTATGATGCTGCCAGGTCCAAGGACAAGGCTGCACAAACCTCGGCGATGTACATGTTCCGCGCCACTCTCAGGAGGCGCAAGACCAACAGCGTCATGGCACTTGTAGCGCCATACGCATGATAGGCCAAGACCAAGCTGGTGGATCTCGGGGCGCTCAAGACCAGCATGCAGGCCAGTGTGCTGGCGCGAGCGGGGCAAGGTCGCCTGGACGGGATACTGCTCCTTCTAACATAGTTAGAAGTCCGAGCACGTCCCGCTCCTCGCGCCGTCCGCCACTGCCACCCACCACTCCAGCAGAAGCTTTGGCGCGAGCTCAACTGCTCCTAGATTACCCTTCGACATCGGACAAGATCGACGAATGGAGGGCCACCATTCAGAGTCTCATCGGCTACGCCAACGGCGACACTCCACGGCGGCCGAGCGCGTCGCCGCGGCGGCAGGGTTGCCGGTGGCGACGAAACGGGTGGAGGTGCATCTACCATGCAATCACCACCTCGAAGGCCAAGATCGCCGACTCGCCGGATCCACCTCAACAGCGACTCCACCGCATCATCGGATCCACGAGCTCGTCGCGATCAGCGCCAAGTTCTTCATGATCGACAACAAGAAGACGCTCGAACTCGCATCGAGCGCCGAAGAGAAGCGCGACGTCAATCCGACAAGCGCGCTGGGCCCTCTGTTGACATGCATGCGCCAGGGGAACCAGGCGATCTGCCGTATGCGGTAGGTTGCCCTGCGTTCACTCGTGAGCTGCGGCAAGTCCAGTGGCCCAGCACGAAGAACTTCAAGCCAGACGTACCGGAGAAGTACGACGGCAAGACGCATCCGTCGGAGTTCCTCAGCATCTACACCATTGCGGTGCAGGCTGTCGGGGGACGGGATGACAAGATCCTTGCCAACTACTTCCCGCTGGTGCTCAAGCCCAACGTCAGGTCCTGGATCATGCACTTGCCGGATAACTCCATATCCTCTTGGGCTGATCTGTGCCATCAGTTTGTCGGCGCCTTCACAGGCGGACACAAGCCTCATGGCCAGGAGAGTGATCTTCATCTGCTCGCCCAGAAGGAAGGAGAGCCCCTGCGCAAGTACATTCAGAGATTCAGCAGTGTGCAGCACAACATCCCAAATGTCCACCCTGCCGCGGTGATCAGCGCGTTCCATCAGAACGTGCGAAACCGCATGATGCGGGAGGAAATGGCGATGTGCAAGATCAGGGACGTCAGTGAGTTATATGCACTGGCCGACAAGTGTGCACGTGCTGAGGAAGGGAGGAGACTCCCCGGAGAGAATGTAGGAGCGGGAGGATCTGACAGTGAAGATGCTGCCCCGGCAAGGAAAAACCGGCGGCGGAACAACAAGAAGAGGATGAAGAGAAAACCGCATTTATCACCCCGTGTGGCACGTACTGCTTCATACGGATGCCTTTCGGTTTGAAGAATGCTGGTTCAACATTCGCAAGGGTAGTCCACCACGCTTTTGAGCCGCAGATGCACAGAAATGTGGAAGCCTACATGGATGACATAGTGGTCAAGAGCAAGAATAGGGCGACCCTGATTCAAGATTTAGACGAGACATTTGCAAATCTGCGCAAGATCAACCTCAAGCTTAACCCCGAGAAGTGCATGTTTGGAGTCCCTTCCGGCAAGCTTCTCGGGTTCTTCGTGTCTCAGCGGGGAATTGAAGCCAATCCCGACAAGATCAAGGCCATTGAGCAGATTGAAGCACCAAAGCGCGTCAAGGATGTACGAAGGCTTGCCGGCTGCGTGGATGCTCTCAGCAGGTTTATCTCTAGATCTGCTGAGCGCGCCCTGCCATTTTTCAAAATTTTGAAAAAGGCAGGTCCAATAAAATGGACTCCGGAGGTGGAGGCTGCGCTGCAGGACTTGAAGAGATACCTGTCCTCCACTCCACACTTGTCGCACCTAAGCCGCAAGAGAAGTTGTTGCTGTATATAGCGGCAACCAATCAAGTGGTTAGTGCTGCGTTAGTGGCGGAGAGGGAGGCAGATGATGAGCCAGCAACCACGTTAGATGCATCCAGCGACAAGCAGGGGGCTTCACCGACAAGCTCTGGTCCCGACAAAGATGGATCTGCGCAGGAGCATGATAAGATGCAGAAGAGAATGGTGCAGCGTCCAGTTTACTTTGTCAGTTCCCTTCTACAGGGGGCTAGATCAAGGTACTCTGGTGTGCAGAAGTTGCTTTTCGGCCTCCTCATGGCCTCGAGAAAGCTGCGCCATTACTTCCAAGCACATGAGATCACAGTCGTCACTCGCTTTCCGCTGAAGAGGATACTGCAAAATCCAGAAGCGACAGGTAGGATTGTCGAGTGGGCGCTGGAACTGTCAAGCTTTGGCCTCAAGTTTGAGAGCACTTCAACTATCGAAAGCAGAGCATTGGCAAAGTTCATAGCAAAATGGACGCCAACACCAGATGAAGAAATTCCAGAGACGAGCATCCCCATCAAAGAGGTAAGCAAAGAGTGGCTGATGTACTTTGATGGTGTCTTCTCGCTGCAAGGCGCCGGTGCGGGCGTGCTGCTTGTCGCGCCCACTGGAGAGCACCTCAAGTACATAGTCCAGATGCACTTTCCCAAGGAGCAAGCAACCAACAATACTGCAGAGTATGAAGGATTGCTTGCCGGTCTCAGAATCGCAGCAGACCTTGGGATCAAGAAGCTCATTGTCAGGGGTGACTCACAGCTTGTCGTCCGCCAAGTGAACAAGAACTACCAGAGTCCATTGATGGAAGCATATGTTGATGAAGTGAGGAAGCTAGAAGAGCACTTTGACGGCCTACAGGTGGAGCATATCCCAAGAGCTCAGAATGGCATTGCTGATGGCCTGTCAAAGTGCGCCGCACTAAAGTTACCTGTGGAACCATGAATCTTTGTGCTCAAGTTGACTCAACCATCCATAACACCATCAACTGGACAAAGCAAGAAGAGGAAGTTGGTTTCTGGTGACTACTTTCCGGCAGAGCTCCCCGAAGCCGCCGCCAAGAAAGTCCCCAAGATCAACACCAAGGATGCTGAGGGGCAGTCTGCTCCGGCAAGCCTTATGGTTTGTTCCGTTGAAGCAGACGCTCCCGACAAGTTTTGCTCCGGCAAGCTTGCCGGGGAACATCAAGCTCCGGCAGGGCCGCAAGTCCTTGCCGTAGAAGCGGATGTTCCCGCAGCAGCAGATGTGCCTTTAGTCCTTGTTGTCGAGCCACAAGCTCCAGCATGGGCACAGCAGATTGTCCATTTCCTTCAGACAGGAGAACTTCCCGAAGAGCAAGAAGAAGCGGAAAAAGTAGCCCGACAGTCAAGTATGTACCAGTTTGTCGATAGCATACTGTACAGAAGAAGACTCAACGGTGTGAAATTGAAGTGTATTTGCCGGGAAGATGGACAAAAGCTGTTGGCAGAGATACATGGAGGCATATGTGGCCACCACATTGGCGCAAGAGCACTTGCCGGCAAAGCTTTCCGGCAAGGTTTCTTTTGGCCGACAGCCCTCCAGGATGCAACTTCACAAGTAACCAAGTGTGAAGCGTGCCAGTTCCACTCCAAACAGATACACCAGCCAGACGATCCCTTTATCCTGGCCATTTTTGGTCTGGGGGATCGATATCCTCGGCCCTTTCCCCCGAGCTGTCGGGGGCTTTGAGTACTTGTACGTCGCAATCGACAAGTTCCCAAAGTGGCCGGAAGTGCAGCCAGTGAGGAAGGTGACAGCACAGTCAGCAGTCAAGTTCTTCAGGTCAATTGTTTGCCGTTTCGGGATCCCTAACAGGATCATCACCGACAACGGCACGCAATTCACGAGCCGCACCTTCATGCAGTACGTCCAAGACCTTGGCGCCAAGGTCTGCTTCGCTTCTGTTGCTCATCCGAGAAGCAACGGTCAAGCAGAGAGGGCAAATGCTGAAGTGCTGCGCGGGCTCAAGACCAAAACTTTCGACAGGCTGCACAAGTGCGAAAGAAACTGGATCGAGGAGCTGCCGGTGGTTCTTTGGTCGATCAGAACGACGCCAAATCGAGCCACTGGCCAGACGCCTTTCGCTCTAGTCTATGGAGCAGAGGCAGTTCTCCCCACGGAACTCGTATACGGATCGCCTCGAGTGCTCGCTTATGATGAGCTTGAGCAAGAACAGCTGCGACAAGACGACGCGCTGCTCCTTGAGAAAGATCGTCTTCAGGCTGCTGTACGAGCTGCTCGATACCAGCAAGCTTTGCGCCGCTACCATAGCCGCAAAGTTAAGGCCAGAAGCTTCGAGGAAGGCGACCTTGTTCTTCGGCGCGTTCAGTCCGCCAAGAATTCCAACAAGTTGGCGCCGAAGTGGGAAGGCCCTTATCAGGTGAAACGAGTCACAAGGCCTGGCGCTGTCCGCCTTGAGACCGAAGATGGCATTCTGGTGAGCAACTCCTGGAACATAGAACGTCTTCATAAGTTTTTCCCGTAAGGCGCGGTTGCCGGAACCCGTTCCGGCAACCACCTTTTGTACAAGTCTTGTCGTTGTTGCATGTAATACTTTGTACAAAGCCGGGCGCAGATCCCGTTCATAAATAAAACCCCATGTGCTCCGCACAACTTGTCCATTTCATGCATTAGTTTCTTTCTTGCATGCGTTATCTGACACTTTGTGCAGCACCTACATCAGGTAAGCAATAACGAGCCGAAGGGCTCCATATCATTATTTTCTCTTCTATCTTTTTTTCTCAACAAAGGAAAAGAAGGTTCCCTCGCACACAAGTTTGCCGGGGGGGAAGGAGAAGATTGTGGTATGGACCAGGCGTCGTTCAAGCAAAGTTTTGCCTTGCCGGGAAGCAAACGACAGAAAAGCTAAGTTGCCAAAGTTTGAGCAATCAGTTTTTAAATTTTTGAGTTATCTTCCTCGAACGACCCTGCTTTGTATGGAAAACCTGTGCACGGAGGAACCAACTCGTGGCTAGTTGCGGCCTTACTTTGTTTCGAGTCCGCTCAACAACTTAAGTGTGCTGCATCTAGTCGCGACAAGGTTTCTTGTCGGAAGCAGCACCGCCAGTAGGCTGCTGACGTTCCGCACTCAGCGCTCGCGGCTCGGGTGCCTGCACCGACAAGTTCCCTAGAAGCGTAGGGTAAAAACATACAAAGGAAGGAATCTAGTAGAGGAAATAACATAGCAATTGATAACAGAAATAAAGTTATACTACAAGATAACTTGTCGCAGCTCTAACAGACTGTTTTCATAACATGGTTAGCAGCGACAAGGGAAAAGAAGAAATGGGGAGAAGATCGCCCGCTCCTTCCGCAGCGCCGCGAGCCGCTGCGCCTCGGCCGACTTCACGCCCTTTCCCTTGTCTGCTTTCGGAGCCATGGCGGAGGTGGTGGGGGAGGTCGACGGCGTTGGTGATGCTGGTGGCAATGGGGGCGGAGCGCTGCTCTCTCGGCTTCGAGAAGAAGGGGGGGGGATCGGCGGAGGTTCGTGAAGATGGAGTAGTAGCAACCAGCAAGGGGGAACGAACTGCCCCTGTTTCCTCTGCTTATAAAGAGGGACGGGGCGAACGTTTCGCCCTTCCGAATAAAGAACCACCCACGATCTCTCCCACGACGCCACATTCAACGCGTGCCGTTAGGGGAGAGCACAGTGGATACGGAGCGAGATTCGGCGTGGCCCAGTCCGCGTGTGCCCGTGCCCTGTCTTGGGCCTGGCCCAACAGCGCTCGACACCGTGTCTGGCCCAGGCCCGGGGGCTCCTATCGGTGTACTAGAATAGGGGTACCCTAGTACCCCGAACTTGTGCACGGGCAGTTGCAGCACCCCGCGGCAAGGCTTGCCGGGCGAACGCCAAGATCCTCCGTGGTTCCCTTGGAGCCATTCAAGAACAAAGTATTTAAGCTCGGGAGACAAGGCCCCGGCAAGAGGAGCTTGCCGGGAAGGCCAACCAAGGCACTCCAAGGAACTTGCCGCGACGCGCCACGCGCTCCGGCAAAGCAACAAGGCCCCGGCAAGAGGAGCTTGCCGGGAAGACCAACCAAGGTACCTCGAGGCCCGGTGAGCGACAAGCTTCCGGACCCGACAAGATAACAGCAGCGGCAAGGCGCTTGCCGCGGTAGGCGGCCACTCTGTGCCCACGCTCCAGCGCATCCACCAACGTGTCGCTCTAGAGGCCTCTCCAGGCGCGCGTGGCGGGAGGCTGTGCAGCCAGCGGTGCGCAGTGGCATGCGAAGCTGACAAGGTCGCCATCGTGGCGAACGGTGGCGCCCCTAACGGTCCTTTTCTGCATTGTTTGGGCGACTCAGACGGGCATTTAATGCCCTTGTCCCCTGCCGTCAGGGTTAGGTAGGGTGCACTATACATGTAACTGTACCAACCACCTCACCTTTTACATTTTTACCCTTCTCTGCGTTGCCACCTGTCGGTGACCCCTTTAGCGTATAAAAGGAGGCCCATGCGCAACGTAGAGGGGGTTCGAAGGTTCGACTGGTTCGGAACCCAGAAAAACACTACGCTCTCTCTCCAGAGCAAGAACACAAGATAATCAAACAAGCAGCAGTAGGAGTGTTATCTCTCCGGAGAGCTCCGAAGCTGGGTAAACTGCTCGTGTGCTTCGCCTCGATCTGCTCTTCGTGTGACCTCCGCCCCCCGCCGAACCGAAAGGGGCTCGGTCCGCCGGCCCCATAGGTGTTTGTGGATCAGTTTCCCCCGACACCATACAATGCCATGCTCGGGTATCCGGCCTTGGCCAAGTTCATGGCGATGACCCACCATGGCTACAATGTCCTCAAGATGCCAGGAAGCGGTGGAATCATCATAGTCCCTTGCAAGCAGAAAGATGCAGTGTGCTCCCTCGAGCGCACCTTCCAAGCTGCATCAATCAAGGAGCCGGACAGCAAGGGCGAGAACCCTCCTGAGGCAGTCCCCAAGAAGAAGAAGAAGACATCGCCTAGCTCAAGGCCGCTGAGAGGAAAATGTCTGAGCACTACGTCAAGAGCGGGAAGCAAAGGTAAGGCAAAGCACTTACTCGTTGTCGGTGATGTACGACCTCTTCCTGCTCAGGAGCGCGGCGCCCCCCAGCTTCCGGGGCACAAGCTTCACGGCATCTTCAGGGGCGGATAAGTGCACGACCGGCTCTGCGACGGTGGCGGACGACGATGAGGTGGAGGTGCCGCCCCGGGGAAGCAACGCCATCTCGTCCTTCTTCGGGGTCCCCTACTTCAGCCTCCTCAGAGGGGTGCCCCTAGACCTTGTGGCAACCCCGGTGGAGCGCGGTGACCCCTCGACCAGGCGCTCGCCGGTGTCGTCGTCATCAAAGAAGGCGCGGAAGAGCTTGCTCTGCCGCGGGGGAGAGGTCTCCCACCCCCTCCAAGGTCACCTCCGAGTCCTTGTTCCCCTCCTCCCTGGGGAGATCACCGAAGGGCACCGGCACCGGGAAGCTCGGGGGCTGGGAAGGCTTCAGCGACACGAGCCCCCGCTCGTGGATGACAGGCATGGCGACGACCACCTTCCCCCAGTCGTCGCGGTGGTATATCGAGAGATGGGATTCTGGGGGCCGCCCTGGTCCTTCTCGAGCAAGGTGCGCACGACCTAGCTCAGCTCCTCGTCAGACAGGACGTCTGGGCGCAACCCGAGGTCGTCTTCCGCACCCTTGAAGCTCCACAGGGGGTGCGAGTGCGCCTGGAGCGAAGCCAGGCGCTGTGTTAGGAACTCTTTAATGATCGTGGACCCTGTCGGCTTCTGTGCCTTCATGTCAGTTGTCATCTTCTCCAGCAACCGCTCCGCCCGAGGTTCGGTGTCGGCATTCTGGAAACGGGGGTCCCCAGACTTGCATGCCTGTGGCCTGCAGCGTGGCCCAAGCAGAGGCTCAGTACGGCCCGTCTTCATCAACCCAAGCACAAGACCCTCGCGAGGGGCCAAGCCTCACGGGGGGGACGACGCAAGGCTTCCTCAGGGGCGGCCTCATCAGGCTGGCTCGCGAGGAGGCGAAGAGATCAAGGCAGGGGTACCGCGCAAGGTGCTCATGACGCAAGCCATGACGATCGAGGCCCGGCGGGCGCCAGGCGGGCGCCATCCTGTGCAGTGTCCTCGTTTCCTCTTTGGTGCAAAGGGGGCAAATGCAGGCGCGGAGTACCAAGGCATCAAGCAATGGTTACCATTTCAGTGCAACGAGACCAAGACCAGCAGAGCGGCAGGATGGAGGTCACCGTGGATCTCAAGACGGCGTCATCACCAGTGCCTTTGGCAGTCGAAGACCAACTTTAGTCAGGATAACTTGTACTAGATGTTCCCCTTCAAAATGGCCATTGTTGGCTCCCTTCCCGCTCATTATTTGGGAAGAGGACCAGGGCCTCTATAAATAGAGATAGCCACCACAGTAGATATCATCTCATCCAGAGACTATCGAATCCACCCAAGTAGAACACCACACCAGCTCAAGAACACCCCTCGCGAGGCTGTTCTTCCTCTGTACTGTTCATCATCATCCCTGAGGCAATCCACCACACCAAAAACTAGAGTAGGGTATTACACCACAACTGTGGCCCGAACTAGTATAAACCTCGTGTCCCTTGTGTTGTTCATCATGTAGCTTATATTCACGGTGAGGCATTGGGACGTAGATCTTCGCGCGCACCCCAGAGTTCGAACCTTAAGGGTTTTTCCGGAACCCGATATCCGACATTTGGCGCGCCAGGTTGGGGTGCGCCGGAGCTCTCCCTTCCGTTGACCCGCTCTCCATCAACACCGGGCTTCATTCTCATGGCCGACGATGCACCGCCCGCTCTGGCGACTGACGCTAGCACTGGGGCGAGGGGGCTACGAGCCTCGGCCCCTGCCTTGCGACAGGTGTAGTGTCCACACAAGTTCAAGCCAGAGATGCCGCCGTGCTACGACAGCGCGACGGATCCGCTAGCTTTCCTGCTGGCATATGACAAGGTTGTCCTCAAGGCCGGGGGCAACGACAGAGTCATGGTTAACTGGTTTCCCATGGCCCTCACCGGTCTTCCACGCATGTGGCTACTCCACCTGCCAACGGCTTTTGTGGCCTCCTGGGAGGAGTTGCGTGACCTCTTCCCCGCCCATTACGCTGCACCGGTACCCCCGATCGTAGCAGCTCTCCTGGGTGGCTCGCAGGCGCCACCCTCGGGCCGCCACGTCAAGCCATTCGTACGCCAGATCGGCGCCACCCTCATGCGCCATGGAGCTCTCCCGGGTTGGGTGGCACCCAAGGACGACTTGACCTTCAGCTTGGACGATCACCCCGCCAACACCGCCTGCTCGGGTGCGCTCCCGATGCTTTGCACACCCACCATCTACCAGGTGGCCATCACTAGGACACACGGCGGTGCCAGCCTCAACGTGCTCTCGGTGGAGGCCTTCAACCTCCTCCACGTGCCGCTGGAATGACTCCGGCCCAGCAAGCCCTTCTCGGGCGTAGGAGGCAGTTCAACTAGCTCCCTCGGGCAGATCCGCCTTCCGGTGACCTTTGGCACCCACGGCAACTTCCGCACGGAGCTGGTCGACTTTGACATCGCCCACATCGGCCTCCCGTACAACGCCATCCTCGGCTACCCTGCCTTGGCCCATTTCATGGTAGCGACTCACCTGGCCTACAACCTCATGAAGATGCCCGGGAGCAGCAGCGTCCTCACCGTAGGTGGCGATACGAAAGATGCTCTGCAGGCGCTCAAGCTCGCCTTCAAGACAGTCACAGTGGCGCAGCCTACCAGCACAGACACCCCCAAGGCAAAGGGGGTTGCGCCAACCAAGAAGAAGCAGCTGTTCACCTAGGACAAGGCGGAGACTAAGAAGGTACCAGTTGATGAGGACGGATCCTCCGGCGCCACCTTCACCATAGGCGCCAATCTCGACCCCGACTAGGAAGAGGCTCTAGTGAAATTCCTGAGCGCGAACAAGGAGGTGTTCGCGTGGGAACCCAAGCAGCTAGCGGGGGTCCCAAGGAAGTTGATCGAGCAGCACCTAAACTGGTGCCCCAATGTGTGCCCCGTGAAGTAGAAAGCAAGGCGGCAGTCCACCGAGAAGCAGGCCTTCATCGTGCAAGAAACCCGCAAGCTGGAAGCTGCAGGTGTCATTCACAAGGTTTGCTACCCTGAATGGCTGGCAAACCCTGTTGTTGTGCCGAAGAAGGGAGGAAAGGAGCACATGTGCGTCGACTTCACCAACCTCAACAAGGCCTACCCTCAGGATCCGTTCCAGCTTGCCCGCATCAACCAAATCATCGACTCCACCGCAGAGTGCGATCTGTTGTGCTTCCTGGATGCCTTCTCTGGCTATCACCAAATCAAGATGGCGATAGAAGACGTGGAGAAGATGGCCTTCCTGACCCCGTGCGGGGTGTACTGCTACACCTGCATGCCGTTCGGGTTGCGCAACACGGGCTCAACCTTTCAGTGACTGATGCATATCGCATTGGCCCGGCAGCTCTGGAGGAACGCTGAGGCCTACGTGGACGATATTGTGGTGAAGTCTCGGAAGGCAAAGACCCTGATACAGGACCTGGAAGATACCTTCACGACCCTTCGTGAAGTGGACCTGCGGCTCAACCCAGAGAAGTGCGTGTTTGGTGTTCCCTCTGGCAAGATTCTGGGCTTCCTCGTGTCCCACAGAGGGATCGAGGCCAACCCAGAGAAGGTCAAGGCAATCGAAGACATGAGTCCACCGCAAACCCTCAGGGAAATGCAGAAGCTCGCTGGATGCGTAACTGCGCTAGGGCGCTTCATCTCTAAGCTAGGGGAACGTGCCCTGCCCTTCTTCAAGCTGACGAAGAAGAAGGGCCCGTTCGAACAGACACAAGAAGCTGACGAAGCATTCCAAGATCTCAAGAAGTACCTGTCCAGCCCTCCGGTGATGGTGGTCCACGCCCTCAGGAGCCCCTGGTGCTCTACCTCGCTGCCACACCCTACTCCGCTAGTGCAGCTCTGGTGGCGGTTCGGGAGGAGCGCTGGGTCAAGGCCGCATCGGTCGCAGCCCCGACCGTGGCAGCTCAAAGCCAGGAAGGCCTAGCAAGGGCCATGGCCTCAGCAGATGGGGACCAGCCTTGGTAGGAAAACGCCCCCAGGGCTGGGGGGACCTCACCAAGCAGTCAGGAGCTAGGGGATCCTACGTCTCAGGAGGCGCTCAACTCTCCGGAGGGTGCGGGCTCTGTCGGTGCACCCACCCTCGTCGAGCACCTTGTGTATTTCGTTAGCACGGTGCTGTGGGACGCAAGGGCACGGTACCCCATGAACCAGAAGCTCTTGCTCGTACTGTTGGTGGCCTTGCGTAAGCTGCAACACTACTTCCAAGGACACCCCATCAAGGGCGTCTCAGCCTACCCATTGGAGAGGGTGCTCAGGAGTCCCAACTCTGCTGGAAGGGTCGCTGAATGGAAAATCGAGCTGCAAGCATTTCAGTTGGAATTTAGCATGACCAGAGTCGTCAAAGGAGCCACACTTGCAGATTTTGTGGTAGAGTGGACAGAAGTGCCAGGGCTCGAGGCAGGCGAAGATCGGTCGCTTTCCCCAGGAAGCGAGGCATCGGACGGCTGGGTTATGCACTTCGATGGAGCATTCTCGCGACATGGCATGGGGGCTGGCGCAGTGCTTATATCCCCCACTCAGGACAAGCTTTATTACGCCGTGCAACTCTGTTTCCAGCAGGGTGAGAAGGTTTCCAACAATATAGCAGAATACGAGGGTCTCATAGCAGGCTTAAAGGTCGCGGCCGCACTGGGGGTGAAGCGCCTCATCCTCAAGGGTGACTCACAGCTCCTTGTCAACTTCTCCAACAAAGTGTACGAGCCCAAGGAAGAGCACATGGAGGCGTATCTTGCAGAGGTGCGCAAGATGGAAAAGCAGTTTTGGGACTGGAGCTGCAGCATGTGCCCCGCGGCACCAACCAGGAGGCTGATGACATCGCCAAGAGGGCATCAAGGTGGCTACCTCAGGAGCCTGGCATTTTCGAGGAACAACTCTTCAAGCCCTCAGCAGCACCGTTACTATCAAGCACATCGCAACCTCCTGTGGAACTCCCTCAACCGCCTGCCTCAGGAGCTTTGGCCTATGGCCCGACCTCATGAGTACGCTTGCTCCTGGTGCTGGAGCCTCTAGAGGGATGCTGGACGGTGGAGCTCAAGGATTACCTGATGCAAACTCTACCAGAGAAAGAAGAGGACACGGAACGTGTGGCCTACTGCATCCAAGATGGAGAGCTCTACCGGAAGCGGCCAAACGGTGTTTCCCTGCGTTGCATCTCCAGGGAACAGGGGAAGGAGTTGCTGGCAGACATTCATGGCGGAGACTGTGGACATCACTCGTCATCACGGTCCCTCGTCGACAAGGCGTTTCGCAGCCTACGGCACTCAACGACGCGATCGAGCTGGTGAAGGCTTGTGAAGCCTGTCAATTCCATGCCAAGCGGATCCATCAGCCAGCTCAGGGCTTACAGACCATCCCACTCTCGTGGTCGTTCGCAGTCTGGGGGATGGATATCTTGGGCCCGTTTCCTTGGGTGCTAGTGGGCTATCGATACATCTACGCCGCCATTGACAAGTTCACCAGGTGGGCGGAGGTGGAAGCTGTCCGCACCATCCCGGCTAGCTCTGCAGTCAAATTCATCAAGAGCCTCGTTAGCCGATTTGGGGTGCCTAATCACATCATCACCGACAACGGTTCGCAATTCACCAGCAATCTCTTCAAAACATATTGTGCTAACCTCGGAACGCAAATATGCTACGCTTCGGTGGCACACCCTCGGAACAACGGCCAGGCTGAACGCACCAACGCAAAGGTCCTGAAGGGCCTCAAAACCAGGACCTTCAAGAAGAAGCTGGAGGCCTGCGGCAGGGGCTGGTACGATGAGCTCCAGTTCGTGCTATGGTCCATCCGCACTACCGCCACTAAGTCGACCAGCGAGACCCCATTCTTCTTCGTCTACGGAGCAGAGGAGGTCCTCCCTCACGAGGTCAGGTGTCGCTCCGCGCGGGTACTGGCATTTGATGAAGTGCAACAGGACACCATGCGGGGGATGGACCTCGTGCTGGGGGAGGAACGCCATCGGGAGGCCGCGCTACGAGCAGCAAGATACCATCAGGCACTGCGGTGGTACCACTGCCGCAACATCCGCCCCAGGACTCTCAAGGTAGGTGACCTCGTGCTCAGGCGGGTGCTTGCTACGTCTTGAGCTTGCGTTGGTTCTCCTTGAAGATGAAAGGGTGATGCAGCAATAGTAGTGTAAGTATTTCCCTCAGTTTTTGAGAACCAAGGTATCAATCCAGTAGGAGGCTCCTCAAAAGTCCCACGCACCTACACAAACAAACAAAGAACTCGCAACCAATGCAATAAAGGGGTTGTCAATCCCTTCACGGCCACTTGCGAAAGTGAGATCTGAAAGAGATAGTATGGTAAGATAAATATATTTTTGGTATTTTATAATATAGATTTGAAAAGTAAAGATGCAAATAAAAGTAGATTGAAAGCTTATATGATAAAAGATAGACCCGGGGGCCATAGGTTTTACTAGTGGCTTCTCTCAAGATAGCATAAGTATTACGGTGGGTGACAAGTTACTGTCGAGCAATTGATAGAAAAGCGAATAATTATGAGATTATCTAGGCATGATCATGTATATATGCATCACGTCCGCAACAAGTAGACCGACTCCTGCCTGCATCTACTACTATTACTCCACACATCGACCGCTATCCAGCATGCATCTAGAGTATTAAGTTCATAAGAACAGAATAACGCATTAAGAAAGATGACATGATGTAGAGGGATAAACTCAAGTAATATGATATAAACCCCATATTTTTATCCTCGATGGCAACAATACAATACGTGTCGTGCAACCCCTGCTATCACTGGGTAAGGACACCGCAAGATTGAACCCAAACCAAACTGATAATTCGAAGAGACTTGCAAAGATAACTCAATCATACATAAAGCAATTCAGAAGAGATTCAAATATTTCTCATAGATAAACTTGATCATAAACCCACAATTCATCGGATCTCGACAAACACACCGCAAAAAGAGTTACATCAAATAGATCTCCACAAGAGAGGGGGAGAACATGGTATTGAGATCCAAAAATAGAGAAGAAGCCATCTAGCTAATAACTATGGACCCGAAGGTCTGTGGTAAACTACTCACAACTCATCGGATGGGCTATGGTGTTTATGTAGAAGCCCTCCATGGTCGATTCCCCCTCCGGCGCAGCGCCGACGAAGGCTCCAAGATGGGATCTCGCGGATACAGAAGGTTACGGCGGTGAAAATTGTTTTTTGTTGGCTCGCTGGATATTTTCGAGGTACGTGGGTATATATAGGAGGAAGAAGTAGGTCGGTGGCCGCCCGAGGGGCCCACGAGACAGGGGCGCGCCCTCCACCCTCGTGGACGCCTCAGCTGCTTCTTGGCTTGAACTACAAGTCCTCTGGATCACGTTCGTTCCAAAAATCATGGTCCCGAAGGTTTCATTCCGTTTGGACTCCTTTTGATATTCCTTTTCTTCGAAATACTGAAATAGGCAAAAAAACAGCAATACGGGTTGGGCCTCCGGTTTGTAGGTTAGTCCAAAAAATGATATAAATGTGTAAAATAAAGCCCATAAACATCCAAAAGGGGTAATATAATAGCATGGGACAATAAAAAATTATAGATACGTTGGAGACGTATCAAGCATCCCCAAAGCTTAATTCCTGCTCGTCCTCGAGTAGGTAAATGATAAAAACAGAATTTTTGATGTGGAATGCTACCTAGCATAATTCTCAATGTAATTTTATTTATTGTGGCATGAATGTTCAGATCGAAATGATTCAAAATGAAAGTTCATATTGACACAATAAATAGTAATACTTCAAGCATAGTAATCAAAGCAATCATGTCTTCTCAAAATAACATGGCTAAAGAAAGTTCATCCCTACAAAATCATATAGTTAGGCTATGCTTCATTTTAGTCACACAAAAATGTTCCCAAATTCTACACCCACGATGACAAGCCAAACAATTGTTTCTTACTTAAATAATCTCAAACTGTTTCAACTTTCACGCAATACATGAGCATGAGCCTTGGATATAGCACTATGAGTGGAATAGAATATGATGATGGGGATTGTGTGGAGAAGACAAAAAAGGAGAAAGTCTCACATTGACGAGGATAATCAACGGGCTATGGAGATGCCCATCAATTGATGTGAACATGAGGAGTAGGGATTGCCATGCAACGGATGCACTAGAGCTATAAATGAATGAAAGCTCAACAAAAGAAAACTAGTGGGTGTGCATCCAACTTGCTTGCTCACGAAGACCTAGGGCATTTGAGGAAGCCCATCGTAGGAATATACAAGCCAAGTTCTATAATGAAAAATTCCGACTAGTATATGAAAGTGACAACATATGAGACTCACTATATGAAGAACATGGTGCTACTTTGAAACACAATATATGAGACTCGCTATATGAAGGACATGGTTCTACTTTGAAGCACAAGTGTGGAAAAATAGATAGTAACATTAACCCTTTTTATTTATTTTCTTTTATTTATTTTCTTTTTTTTTCCTTTCCTTTTTTTCTTTGGCCTTTTCTTTTTTCTTTTTGGCATTTCTTTTTTTTCTTTTGTTTTCTATTTTTTTCTTGGGACAATGCTCTAATAATGATGATCATCACACTTTTATTGATTTACAACATATGAATTACAACTCGAAACTAGAACAAGATATGACTCTATATGAATGCCTCCGGCGGTGTACCGGGATGGTGCAATGAATCAAGAGTGACATGTATGAAAAATTATGCATGGTGGCTTTCCCACAAATACGATGTCAACTACATGATCATGCAATGACAATATGACAAAAGTAATGTGTGTCATGATGATAAACGGAACGGTGGAAAGTTGCATGGCAATATATCTCGGAATGGCTATGGAAATGCCATAATAGGTAGGTATGGTGGCTGTTTTGAAGAAGATTAAGGAGGTTTGTATGTGATAGAGCGTATCGTATCACGGGGTTTGGATGCACGGGCGAAGTTTGCACCAAGTCTCAAGGTGAGAAAGGGCAATGCACGGTACCGAAGAGGCTAGCAATGGTGGAAAGGTAAGAGTGCGTATAATCTGTGGACTCAACATTAGTCAAAAGAACTCATATACTTATTGCAAAAATTTAGAAGTAATTAAAAACCAAGCACTACGCGCATGCTCCTAGAGGGATAGATTGGTAGGAAAAGACCATCGCTCGTCCCCGACCGCCACTCATAAGGATGCACAATCCAAGTACACTTCATGCTTCAAATTTGTTACACAACTTTAACCATACGTGCATGCTACGGGACTTGCTAACTTCAACACAAGCATTCTTTAAATTCATAATCACCCAACTAGCATGACTTTAATATCACTACCTCCATATCTCAAAACAATTATCAAGTATCAAATTGATTATAGCATCCAGTTCACTTCATATGATAGTTTTTATTATACCCAACTTGGATGCCTACTATTCTAGGACCAATTTTATAACCATAGCAAATACCATGCTGTTCTAAGAGACTCTCAAAATAATATAAGTGAAGCATGAGAGACTAGCAATTTCTACAAAATTAAGCCACCGCCATGCTCCAAAAGATATAAGTGAAGCACTAGAGCAAAAACTATCTAGCTCAAAAGATATAAGTGAAGCACATAGAGTATTCTAATAAATTTCAATCAAGTAGGCTTCTCCCAAAAGGTGTGTACAGCAAGGATTATTGTGGAAAACTAAAAAGCAAATACTAATATCATACAAGACGCTCCAAGCAAAACACGTATCATGTGGCGAATAAAAATATAGCTCCAACTAAAGTTACCAATGAACGAAGACGAAAGAGGGGATGCCTTCCGGGGCATCCCCAAGATTAGGCTTTTGGCTATTCTTGAATATCTTGCATGCCATGGGCATCCCCAAGCTTAGGGTTTTGCCACTCCTTATTCCATAGTCCATCAAATCTTTACCCAAAACTTGAAAACTTCACAACACAAAACTCAACAGGAAATCTCATAAGCTCCGTTAGTGAAAGAAAACAAAACTACCACATAAGGTACTGTAATGAACTCATAATTTATTTACTGTGGTGTTAAACCTACTGTATTTCAAGTTCTCTATGGTTCATACCACTTAATACTAGCCATAGATGCATTAAAATAAGCAAACAAGACACGAAAAACAGAATCTGTCAAAAACAGAACAGTCTGTAGCAATCTGTGACTAACGCAAACTTATGGAACTTTACAAATCCTACCAAAATAGGAAATTTTGGGAAATTTGTCTATTGATCAGCATCAAAAAGAATCAGCGCAAAATCACGTTTCTGTTATTTAACAAAACTACTTTAGTGCACGCAAAAGTTTCTGTTTCTCAGCAGAATCAAATTAACTCTCACCATAGGTTATCCTATAGGTTCTACTTGGCACAAACACTAATTAAAACATAAAAACACATCTAAACAGAAGTTAGATGAAAAATTTATTACTAAACAGAAAAAAAACAAAAAAACAAATAAAATTGGGTTGCCTCCCAACTAGTGCTATCGTTTAACGCCCCTAGCTAGGCATAAAAGCGAAGATATATCTAAGTAGTGCCATATTTGGCACTCAATTCATAAGTAGCCCGCATGATAGATTCATAAGGTAATTTGACTTTCTTTCTTGGAAAGTTCTCAATGCCTTTACTTAATGGAAATTGGAATCTAATATTACCTTCCTTCCCATTGGAAAGTTCTAAGGAAAGGTCTACCAAGAATAATAGGGCAAGAAAGATTGCAATCTATATCAAGAACGATAAAATCTACGGGCACCAAATTTCTATTTGCAACAATGAGAACATCATTGATCCTTCCCATTGGCTTTTTAATGGTGGAATCCGCAAGGTGCAAATTTAAAGAGCAATCATCAAGATCATGGAAACCTAGAATATCACATAGAGTTTTTGGAATTGTGGAAACACTAGCACCCAAATCACACAAAGCAAAACACTCATGATTTTTAATTTTAATCTTTATAGTAGGTTCCCACTCATCATTAAGTTTTCTACGTATAGAAACTTCCAAATTAAGTTTTTATCATAAGATTGCATCAAGGCATCAACGATATGTTTGGTAAAAGCTTTATTTTGACTATAAGCATGAGGAGAATTAACAACGGATTGCAACAAGGAAATACAACCTTCTAAAGAACAATTATCATAATCAAATTCCTTGAAATCCGAGATAGTGGGTTCAATGCTATTTAAAGTCATGTCCTCTCCGATCCCACTTTTACCAAATTTAGCATCAAGATCTAAAAACTCCGAATTATTGGGACGCCTTCTAACTAAAGTTGACTCATCTCCAGTCCCATTATTAAGATTCATATTTCAAAACAAAGATCTAATAGGAGATACATCAATAACTTTAAGATCTTCATCATTATTTTCATGGAAACTAGAAGAACACGCCTTTACAATGCAATCTTTCTTAGCACGCAATCTAGTGGTTCTTTCCTTGCACTCATCAATGGAAATTCTCAAGGCTTTGAGAGACTCATTGATATCATGCTTAGGAGGACTAGATCTAAGTTTAAGAGAATCAACATCAAGCGAAAGTCTATCAACTTTCCTAGCCAAATCGTCAACTTTGAGCAACTTTTCTTCAAGCAAAGCATTAAAATTCTTTTGAGAGATCATAAATTCTTTCACACTATTCTCAAAATCAGAGGGCATATTATTAAAATTACCATAAGAATTGTTGTAGGAATTTCCATAATTATTAGAGGAATTACTAGGGAATGGTCTAGAATTAAAGTTTCCTCTATAAGCATTGTTTCCAAAACTATTCCTAGCAACAAAATCACATCCATAGATTCATTATTATTCTCAATCAAAGTAGACAAAGGCATATCATTGGGATCAAGAGGAGTATTTTTAGTAGAAAACAACTTCATAAGTTCATCCATCTTTCCACTCAAAACATTGATTTCTTTTATCGCATGCACTTTTTTACTAGAAGATCTTTTGGTGTGCCATTGAGAATAATTAGCCATAATATTATCAAGAAGTTTTGTAGCACCTCCTAACGCGATTTCGATAAATGTGCCTCCCGCGGCCGAATCTAATAGATTTCTAGAAGCAAAGTTCAAACCGGCATAAAAATTTTGTATGATCATCCATAAATTCAAACCATGAGTAGGGCAATTGCGAATCATCAATTTCATTCTTTCCCAAGATTGGGCAACATGCTCATGATAAAGTTGTTTAAAATTCATAATATCGTTTCTAAGAGTGATGATCTTAGTGGGAGGAAAATACTTAGAGATAAAAGCATCTTTGCACTTGTTCCAAGAATCAATACTATTTTTAGGCAAAGACGAAAACCAAACTTTAGCACGATCTCTAAGTGAAAACGGGAATAACTTCAATTTAAAAATATCATTATCCGTATCGTTCTTCTTTTGTATATCACACAAATCAACAAAGTTGTTTAGATGGGTAGCAGCATCTTCACTAGGAAGGCCGGCGAATTGATCTTTCATAACAAGATTCAGCAAAGCAGTATTGATTTCACAAGACTCAACATCATTAAGAGGAGCAATCGGAGTAGTAAGGAAATCATTATTATTGGTATTGGAGAAATCACACAATTTGGTATTATCTTGCGCCATGGCAACAAGTAATCCAACACACAAGCAAACAGAAAAAGGCAAGCGAAAAAGGGAGGAGAAGATTGGGAAAGAGAGGGCGAATAAAACGGCAAGGGTGAAGTGGGGGAGAGGAAAACGAGAGGCAAATGGCAAATAATGTAAATGCGAGGGAGATGAGTTTGTGATGGGTACTTGGTATGTCTTGACTTGAGCGAAGACCTCCCCGGCAACGGCGCCAGAAATCCTTCTTGCTACGTCTTGAGCTTGCGTTGGTTTTCCTAGAAGAGGAAAGGGTGATGCAGCAATAGTAGCGTAAGTATTTCCCTCAGTTTTTGAGAATCAAGGTATGAATCCAGTAGGAGGCTCCTCAAAAGTCCCACGCACCTACACAAACAAACAAAGAACTCGAAACCAACGCAATAAAGGGGTTGTCAATCCCTTCACGGCCACTTGCGAAAGTGAGATATGAAAGAGATAGTATGATAAGATAAATATATTTTTGGTATTTTATAATATAGATCGAAAAAGTAAAGATGCAAATAAAAGTAGATTGAAAGCTTATATGATAAAAGATAGACCCGGGGGCCATAGGTTTCACTAGTGGCTTCTCTCAAGATAACATAAGTATTACGGTGGGTGAACAAATTTCTGTCGAGCAATTGATAGAAAATCGAATAATTATGAGATTATCTAGGCATGATCATGTATATAGGCATCACGTCCGCAACAAGTAGACCGACTCCTTCCTCTATCTACTACTATTAGTCCACACATCGACCGCTATCCAGCATGCACCTAGAGTATTAAGTTCATAAGAACAGAGTAACACATTAAGAAAGATGACATGATGTAGAGGGATAAACTAAAGAAATCTGATATAAACCCCACCTTTTTATCCTCGATGGCAACAATACAATACGTGTCTTGCAACCCCTGCTGTCACTGGGTAAGGACATTGCAAGATTGAACCCAAAGCTAAGCACTTCTCCCATGGCAAGAAAGATCAATCTAGTAGGCCAAACCAAACTGATAATTCGAAGAGACTTGCAAAGATAAATCAATCATACATAAAAGAATTCAGAAGAGATTCAAATATTTCTCATAGATAAACTTGATCATAAACCCACAATTCATCGGATCTCGACAAACACACCGCAAAAAGAGTTACATCAAATAGATCTCCACAAGAGAGGGGGAGAACATGGTATTGAGATCCAAAAAGAGAGAAGAAGCCATCTAGCTAATAACTATGGACCCGAAGGTTTGTGGTAAACTACTCACAACTCATCGGAGGGGCTATGGTGTTGATGTAGAAGCCCTCAGTGGTCGATTCCCCCTCCGGCGGAGCGCCGGCGAAGGCTCCAAGATGGGATCTCGCGGATACAGAAGGTTACAGCGGTGGAAATTGTTTTTCGTTGGCTCCCTGAATGTTTTCGGGGTACGTGGGTATATGTAGGAGGAAGAAGTAGGTCGGTGGCCGCCCAAGGGGCCCACGAGACAGGGGGCGCGCCCTCCACCCTCGTGGCCGCCTCAGCTGCTTCTTGGCTTCAATCCAAGTCCTCTAGATCATGTTCGTTCCAAAAATCACGGTCCCGAAGATTTCATTCCGTTTGGACTCCGTTTGATATTCCTTTTCTTTGAAATACTGAAATAGGCAAAAAACAGCAATACGGGCTGGGCCTCCAGTTAGTAGGATAGTCCCAAAAATGATATAAATGTGTAAAATAAAGTCCATTAACATCCAAAAGTTGTAATATAATAGCATGGAACAAGCAAAAATTATAGATACGTTGGAGACGTATGAGTGCTCTCCAGGGAAGGGCTGCACAAGCTCTCGCCCATGTGGGAGGGCCCGTTCAAGGTTGTTCATGTTTCTAGACCTGGCGCCGCGTGCTTGGAGACCCAGGAAGGGGTGCCCATCCCGAACGCGTGGAACATTCATCACCTCTGGAGGTTCTACCCTTGAAGTAAGGCTCAGTGCCTGTAAAGAAGGCCAGGTGCCTGTGAAGTAAGGCCCAGTGCCTGTAAAGAAGGCCTGGTGCCTTCGAAGTAAGGCCCAGTGCCTGTAAAGAAGGCACGGTGCCTATGAAGAAGGCCCCAGTGCCTATAAAGAAGGCCCAGTGCCTGTGAAGCTCGCCGCTCCAAGAAAGGCCCGGTGCCTGTGAAGAAGGCCCAACGCCTGTGAAGCTCGCCGCCCGTAACACTCTCATGTAATAATGAGTTGGGAGTGTACACGCCCCGGAGTCTCTGGAGTGCCGCCCTTGGGCCTCGGGGGCTCCCGCCCACACCAGTTGCAGCACTTAGCTCCGCGCTGGTGAGAAGACGTCGAAGACTAGACTAGGTGCCGGACGCGGCTTTTCATTTGCTTTCCGCAGTTGGCTTGTTCTCCCTCGTTTGAACTTTTATTGGAGTTGCTTCTAGTGTTGTTTGCCATCCCCTGCCCCTGTACTCTGTTTCTGGCTTTCGCTCGGCCCGTTCTCCTTCTCGCTAGCCTCGCGAGGGGGCTACGTGGGCGCCATCGTGAGCCTTTTTTCTCTCCTGATTTCATGAGGTTTCCTCACCCAAGTTCACAGCGGGAGCAACCCTCCCGGTCCATGCCCCACGGGCATCACGACATGAAGCACGGGACCCAGTCTGGTCGCCCACGCAACAAAGTTTTGAAAGCTATTCCCGCGACTGATTTTGCAGACCTTAAGATGCCCGGCGAGGCCTCAGGAAAGTACCTCGCAAGGCGGAAACTGCAGTAAACCCCCTAAGCTAAGTTGTTCCTACATGCAACCACATAGCTGCAACACCACAACACAGCATGGGAATAGTAGAGATAGCATGATAATTAAGGGAAATAGTCTTGCACGCCCCCGGGGGGCTCCATACTTCTCTCATTCTCTCTCAATGCAGGAAAAGGAGGTAAACAAAATAAACGTAGCATGCTCGGCGACGGCTCGCGAGGAGGGATCCACGCTGCCCTCTCGAGCTCAATTAGACTCCTCCTCGCGCTTCACCGAGGCACGACAATGGGACGACCCGCTACCACCCTCGAAGCAGGCACGGAAGCACAGTGGTTGATCGCGGCCACCGCTGGAGGAGCTGTCACCAGAGGGGGAGCCACTGAAGCTTGGCGAGCTGCAGACGTCGCCAAGTCCAAGCACCTAGTCATCGTCATCATCTTTCGGGCAGCACCTGACACGACGACCGTCTTCTGCGGACACCCTCAAGTAGAGGTTCACGTCGCCATCAAACTTGAAGTGCAGGGTGCACCACTGGCCTAGGCTGCGCGCACGGGCAAACGTCTGCCAACCACGGGCCAAGGCCACGTTCCCAGCGATAGAGGTCTCCACCGAGACCCAGGAAGCCCTGTTGTAGCAAACGTCCGCCTGCAGCCAGAGCCCACTAGGACCAGCGGTTAGCAGTTCGCCGGCAAAGAAGCAGGGGAGCTGGAGCCAGCTGCCGGTCGGATCTGCCGACCACACGACAAACTTTGGTAGCACCTCTGCCGAGTGAAAGCATGGCCGGGGAGGCCGCGCGGCCACGACGCGCCTTCCCTCACACACCAGGCGGCCGTCACCGCGCGAAGGACCACCGCCGCGACCACGAGGAGCCGCTGCAAGAGTCGCGGGGTGCTTGTGGGGGTGACCTCGGCCGCGCTTGGGCAGAGGGGAGCCAGGCCCATCCGGCGAGCTTTCCCCGTCTCCACGACCGAGAACCTCTTCGTTGGCGCCATGGGACACGGCAGGCGACTGGAGCAAGGACGAAGAACAAGCAGGCGGGGGAAGGGAGATGTGCATTAGGGGCCTGCGCCCCTCCACATTTATAACCCAAGGGAGGCCAACCGTCGTCCCCCACGATTGCAGGTAATCATGACTCTTTTTGCATGCAGCAGGGACTTGTCAAATTGGGCAGTTGCCGAGGCAACCCGGGGAAGCGGAGACGCCCATGTCCAATCAACCGCCACGTGGCGACAAAGGCCGCAGGCTGTTGGGCCCCACGGTGCTCCGCACTTGCCCTTTCGCTTCACTGCTAAGCCAAGTCTGAGCGCGCCTTGGGCCCGGGAGCTACTCTCGGTGTTCTGGGAATGGGGGTCCCCAGACTTGCCTGCCTGTGGCCTGCGGCGTGGCTCAAGCAGAGGCCCAGTATGACCCGTCTTCATCAATCCAAGCACAAGACCCTTGCGAGGGACCAAGCCTCGCGGGGCAGATGACGCAAGGCTTCCTCAGGGGCGGCCTCACCAGGCTGGCTCGCAAGGTGGTGGAGAGATCAAGGCAGGGGTACCTCGCGAGGTGCTCATGACGCAAGCCATGACGATCGAGGCCTGGCGGGCTCCATCCTATGCAGTGTGCTTGTTTCCTCTTTGGTTCAAAGGGGGAAACACAGGCGCGGAGTACCGATGCATCAAGCAAAGGTTACCATTTTGGTGTAACGAGACCAAGACCAGCAGAGCGGCAGGATGGAGGTCACCTTGGAGCCCAAGACGGCGTCATCACCAGTGCCTTTGGCAGTCGAAGACCAACTTTAGTCAGGATAACTTGTACCAGATGTTCGCCTTCAAAATGGCCGTTGTTGGCTCCCTTCCCACTTAATATTTGGGAAGAGGACCAGGGCATCTATAAATAGAGATAGCCACCATAGTAGATATCATCTCATCCAGATAGGACCGAATCCACCAAAGTAGAACACTACACCAGCTCAAGAACACCCCTCGCGAGGCTGTTCTTCCTCTGTACTGTTCATCATCAGCCCCTGAGGCAATCCACCACACCAAAAACCAGAGTAGGGTATTACACCACAACGGTGGCCCAAACTAGTATAAACCTTGTGTCCCTTGTGTTGTTGATCATGTAGCTTAGATTCACGGCAAGGCGTTGGGACATGGATCGGTAGGAAGTAGATCTTCGCGCGCACCCCAGAGTTCGAACCTTAAGGGTTTTGCCAGAACCCGATATCTGATAGTCAGTGAGCTTCTCGTGAGCCCACCGGTCTAGCTTCGCCGGGAAGGTGGTCGGCAGCTCCAGCTGAGCGTGGGAGCGCTTGATGTCCATGAAGATCCACTTGTGCCGGATGTCCTCCACCTTCTTCCCGGCCCTCGAGATCATGTTGCTACCGTGAGCCATGACGAAGCTGGCGAACCCGGAGGACTGGGAGCCGACCATCCAGAGGTAGAAGAAGTGGCGGAAAAGCGCGACGGAGGGCATCACCTCCCCCAAACGCCTCACAATAGAAGGCAAATATCGACAGGAGGAGGATGGAGTTGGTATGAAGGTGAAGGGCGTGGATCCGGTAATAGTTGAGGATGGCGAAGAAGAAATTGGAGAAGGGGGGGCGAGCCCCCCGAAGACGTTGTGCAGAAAAAAGGGGTAAAAGATTTCACCCAAGCCTCCCGACTTTGCACAGCTGACCCGGAGCACCATCTCTCCTCCCTCGCTGCCGATGCACGCCGTCAGCGGGAGCACGACGGCAAGGTGCTTCTCCTCAACAATGGTGGACGCGCTCAGGGCCGGCTCAAACCAGGAGGTCGAGCGCGCGACAAGGCACTACAAAAAAAAGACACATCCGTGACATTTTGGGCCGAACGAATTTTTTCTGTCATACAAAAAAAAGGTTTCGGCGAGTTCCCGGTTACGGTAGGAGGTCGGGGGCCGAGCAATGCACGTTTCTCTCGTACACGTACGCGCGTGTGTGTGAGGCGTTGGCTCTAACTGAACCCGAGCGAGGTGTTGGGCTCTAACTGAACCCGAGGGATTGCACTGCAGGCTACACGTTACTAAACCGGAGCGATCGATCGATGACTATTAACTGAACCCGATCAAGCGACTCCTTCGCTACTGCTGCTAACTGAAGCCGATCGATGCTGCCTCTGGATGAACAGTGAGCGTTGCCGGGCGGTTTGGATGAACAGTGAGCGGTGGGGGTTGATGAACAGGACCCTGTGGCGTTGCCTCTAGATGAACAGGACCCCGATCGATCGAGCCGGTTGGGGCTGGATGAACAGGACCCCGTGGAGGGCTGGATGAATAGGACGACCCCGTGGAGGGCTACATGAATAGTAGACGGTGGAGGGGTGCCCATGGAGGGGTGGTTGAACAGGAGCCCGTGGAGGGGTGGTTGAACAGTAGCCGGTGGAGTAGCGCGCGGTGGAGGCTGGATGAACAGGAGCCCGTGGAGGATGGAGGAGGTCGACGGTAGCCCGTGGAGGCTGGAGGAGGTTGACGGTGGAGATGAATAGTATCCCGTGGTGTCCCGTTTTGCGGTACGCCACACCCCTCCCGATGAACAGGACCCCCGTTTCGACCGTAGTGCTCCAACACAAGTCCGTTTCATCCGTTTTGTGGTATGCCACACCCCTCCCGACCAACAGGACCCCCGTTTCGACCGTAGGAGGTCCGTTTCCTCCAGTTTGCGGTACGCCAGACCCCTCCCAATGAAAAGGATCCCGTTTTGAACGTGGCCGGTCGAACACAAGGCCGTTTCCTTTGTTCTGCGGTATGCCAGGCCTCGTTTCCATCGCCTCTTCCGTCCAAGCCGGTTGGCTCCCACGCATTCCGTTGCTTCCCGATGAACATGACGCATTTCGTTGCCTCCCCATGAACACCATCCATTATG
This sequence comes from Triticum dicoccoides, assembly GCF_002162155.2. Classification (NCBI taxonomy): domain Eukaryota; kingdom Viridiplantae; phylum Streptophyta; class Magnoliopsida; order Poales; family Poaceae; genus Triticum; species Triticum dicoccoides. The sequence goes on along the minus strand of NC_041385.1, from coordinate 275,352,435 downwards.
TTGCCTCGCCATGAACACGATGACGACACAGTTTCTCCATTCCGACCCAGCCATGTACATGAGCCCTGGCCGTACGTATGCGCGAGTACGCGTTCGAGACACCGCCCGTATGTACGTACATGGCCGTAATTACTTTCTTGCACCCTGGCCGTTGTACGTACGTGTACATGCTACATGCGCGCCTCTACTACAATACGTGCGCACCTCTACATCGACCAGTATGTACGTACACGTCCGCGACCAAATTGACAACGCTACGTACGCTTCGACTAGGTGGGTCCCGACTGTCAGGCAATTCCTTGCGTGCGAAGATGTACCTGGTGGGTCCCAGCAGTCAGGGGTGAAACATTTTTTTCGCGAAATACAGTGGCCCGTCCGGTGGGTCCCTACTGTCAGGTGGAGGTATCATTATTTTCCGCGTAATAAGGAGGCTCTTCCTTGCTACGGCCATGGACCCAGCTGTCAGCCTCTCCACGTACAGTCCACGTCCGATGGAAGTTGTTCCTTGACCACGTTGACCACGCCACGCCAAGAGCACCATGGTGGTGGACGATGGCGAGGCCTAGGAAGGGGACGACGCGGAGCTGGGGTAGACGCGGCACTGCCCACGCGGAGAGGAGTACGAGGGTTCACTGGTTGGACTGTGGTGTGAGGCTGTCGTCGCCGCAGAATAACAGGGGGTGCGGGTGAGTAGAGTGATGGCCAGGCCAGCAGTGGGAGTAGTATGGGGGCGGTGATGCCTCCGCGGCAGCACAGCCGGCCACGGGAGGCAGGAGCAGGCGACACGACCATTGCTGCTTTGGGCGGCTGGAGCAAGAAGACGAGAGGTTGAAGAAGCACTACGACCGTTGGATGGACATCATACGGTCACTAGAGTATTGACTAAGTTGACAAAGCCCTCCGTGCCTGTCAACTTACTAGGCCCACAAGTCAGCCACCCACTATGGTGGGTCCCAGCTAGCAGGGGGTATTCATTTTTTTATGCGTTATGAGGAGACACTTCCTTGTGTGCGAAGATATAGCTGGTGGGTCCGACCGGTCAGCGGGGGGGGGACGTTTTTTCGTGAAATACAGAGGCCCTTCTGGTGGATCCCAGATGTCAGCTGGAGGAATCATTATTTTGCACATAATAAGGAGGCATTTCCTTGTGTGCGGCCGTGGACCCAGCTATCAGCCTCTCCACGTATAGTCCACGTCCGATGGAAGTCGTTCCTTGACCACGTTGACCATGCCACGCCGAGAGCACCACGGCGGTGGACGACGACAAGGCCTAGGAAGGGGACAACGCGGAGCAGGGGAAGACACGGCAGTGCCCACGCGGAGAGGAGTACGAGGGTTCATTGGTTCGGCTGTGGTGTGAGGCTGTCGTCGCCGCAGAATAACAGGGGGTGCGGGTGAGTAGAGGGATGGCCTGGCCAGCAGTGGGAGTAGTATGGGGGCGGTGAGGCCTCCGCGGCAGCACAGCCAGCCACGGGAGGCAGGAGCAGGCGGCACGACTGGCGCTGCTTTGGGCGGCTGGAGCAAGAAGACCAGAGGTTGAAGAAGCACTATGGCCGTTGGATGGACATCATACAGTCACTGGAGTATTGACTAAGTTGACAAAGCCCTCCGTGCCCGTCAACTTAGTAGGCCCACAATTCAGCCACCCACTATGGTGGGTCCCAGCTAGCAGGGGTATTCATTTTGTTATGCGTTATGAGGAGACACTTCCTTGTGTGCGAAGATATAGTTGGTGGGTCCGACCTGTCAGCGGGGGGAACGTTTTTTTCATGAAATATAGAGGCCCTTCCGGTGGATCCCAGATGTCAGCTGGAGGAATCATTATTTTGCACATAATAAGGGGGCATTTCCTTGTGTGCGGCCGTGGACCCAGCTGTCAGCCTCTCCATGTACAGTCCATGTCCGATGGAAGTCGTTCGATGACCAGGTTGAGCACGCCACGCCGAGAGCACCAGGGCGGTGGACGACGGCAAGGCCTAGGAAGGGGACGACACGAAGCCAGGGAAGACACGGCAGTGGATGCCCATGCGGAGAGGAGTAGGAGGGTTCACTGGTTTGGCTATGGTGTGAGGTTGCCGTTGCCGCAGGGCCTGGCTAACGGTGGGAGTAGTAGGGGGCGGTGAGGCCTCAACGACAGCACAAACGGCCACTGGAGGCAGGAGCAGGCAGTCTCGTCGGCGCTGGTTTGGGTAGCTGGCGCAAGAAGAGCAGCACTTGAAGAAGCAGTAGGACCGTTCTATTCAAATCCAATGGTTACTGCTGCTACAATCATTTGTTGACTAAGTAGACAAGCCCTGCGTACGCGTCAACTTAGTAGGCCCATAGGTCAGCCTCCCAACCGGTGCGCCCCAGATGTCAGTGGGAGGAATCATTTTTTCGCGTAATGAGGAGGCAGTTGATTGCGTGCGGCCAGGCTAGTGGAGGGAGTAGGGTGGGCCGGGGAAGCCTGCGCGGCATCACAGCGGGCCACAAGAGGAGGGAGCAGGCAGTCCCGCCGGCACTAGTTTAGGCAGTTGGAGCAGGAAGATTAGAGATTGAAGAAGCACGTGGGCCGTTGGATGGACATGCAACAGTCACTGCTGCTAGAATCGTGTGTTGACTGACAAAGTCTTGCGTAAACAAGTCAGCCTCGAAATCTGTGGCATGTATAGCCCATTTGCTATTAATTTTATAATTTTTACTCATTTTCTAATTCATATGGAAATTATTGCAGCCCGTTTTCTATTTCTAGCATTGCTGACCATTTTCTGGTCAGTACCAGGGTTGAAAAAATTAACTAAATATGTGCGAAATTTTGAAATTTCGCAAATTTTGGCTAGGGAACAAAATATTCTTAATCCAAAAATTAGTAGCCATACTAAAACAAATTTAAAAATAAATTAGTACTATGTCATGTTAAATCCAATGAAGTACTATAAAATATCAGTGAAGAACAAAAACAAAAAAAGAAATTAATATCCCATTTGCTATATTTTTTTTGGAATTTTCAACCCCTTTGATATTACTTTTAACAGACACTGACCATACTCTTTGGCCAGGCCGGAATGCATCCCTCCTCATCTTGAAAGATTTGCAGCCCAGTAAGTCGAAGAAAACAAATAGGCCTAGCTTGGATATTCTTCAAAAAGAAATACTGGGCTACCTATTTTCCCAAAGAAAAACCTGCTGGGCTGGTCATGTTGTTAGACGGGCCACAGAGACCGCACAACCCAGATTATAGCCTACTCTTCTGAATTACTACTCAAAAAAAGTTGTGCAATTCTGTCGTTAATTGACTATACGTTAAAAATGATGTGGGTCCCGGATATCAGCAGGGTGGATTAGAGTAAAAAAAACTAGGGGTGCATCTGAGTAGTAAAAGAGGCGCTTGCTTGTGTTCGGGAGTGCACCGGGTGGGTCCGTACTGTCATACTCACGACTACAGTTCTCTTCTGATTCACTATGTTGACAGGGACCGTTTTGAGAAAAACTATGTTGACAGGGCCAGACGGCGGCGCCGCGGCGAGCGCACCAAGGCGGAGGATAAAGTGATGTTGCCAATGTGCTAGGCTGGGTTGGACATTCTTATTGAAAAATAAAAATAGGCCGGAACTATTTACGACGTTGACTATGATTTGCATGGGTCCGCTGGTTGTAGGAAGAAAATGCTGGGAGAAAGAAGACTAGTCGCTATCTTTGCCTAAGAATAATATCGACTGAATGTAACGACACTATCATAGGAAATAATATCCTCCTGTTAAATCATGATTTTAAAGAACTCGTGCATGAGCATTTATCTTTATTTATTTATTTATTTACTTATTTATGTTTAGGGGACCATGAGCATGTACCTGGGCCAGATTCATGTGAGAGCCTCCCTTCCAGTTAATTATGGGCTCCTCTATTGGGCCTTCATCAGTGGGCTACATGTTATCAACAAGTGAAAAATGTGTTCCGTACAAAAAATAGTATGCGTTACGTACGGTACAGGGCACTAAGGATCGAACCATGCAACGACATCCAAAACATTGTGTTTGTCATTCTAAAAACACATTTATTCAACCAACAGAAGAAATATACTACTGATTGTACATTGAAAACAGCAGCAGCAGCAACTAGGGCTGGGGGTGCAACAGAAGCAGTAAGCAGGCCAGAAGAGTGAAGACGCAGCTCTCTCTTCCAAACCAAACATTAGCCATTATTACAAAAGGGCTACCAAAAAAGAACAAGTGTATGCATCAAACTTAATAAAGATCATACTACAACAAGTGTACGCATCTAACTAATTGGCTCAGTTAGATGTTACTATTTATTAAACTGTGGAGATTGGCTAACGGCTTGAACCAGATGGGTGCCTGACGGGGGAAACTCCAGCCAGTTGGTCAAAGTTTGATACTTGCGACCCTCTCTCCTACTTTGGGCTGCAGTGCGTGGCGGCACATATCAGGGTATGGTGCATGCAGAGACGCATGGTATGCTATGTACACACAGTTTTTCCTGATGAACGAAACCGCGCTGCCATCATGATCCTTACCGTCGGTTATCTCCTGCTTAATCGGATAATTCAGTCCAACAAACAGAGAGCGTGTACCAAGGCTACTTACCAGCCTCCAGTAAAAAATTCCTGAAGGCCCAGAGAAGCTGGGATCGTGCTCAAAGACCTTGAAGTGACTGTGATTTTATTCCGCGAAACAACACGTCTGGTACGTGCGAACGATCATCAATCGTTTGCCATCGTCTGGTCGAGCCAGGAACCACCTGCAACTACCATGCCGCTTTTCTTTGAAAGATTCTAGGATTAAGAAGTGTAGGGACACCAGGCGGCATACAACATCATATCAAGTTGGAGTCAAATAAAAAAGGGCTCTTGATGTAGTCAATCTTAAGAACAACATGTTATGAGCATGAATATTTTTTTAGTGAATGCTGACAGTAACATAAGCAAGCCATCATGATATCATAGGAAAGTAACATACTGCTGTAACAGCCCATTGTAGCGATGACTGGAGTAGGCCAGCAATATGTCCAGTCATAGAAGGAGTCAACAGCGTAAATGAAGCCCTTGTGTTCAATGGCATCAGAGAACCATGGAGGATGTATGATCCTGTGATGGACGTGCAGATTTATCCACTTACCGCAGAGACCTATCAGATAGGCAAGACCGTGGTTGAAGAACGCAATTAGCCTGAAGTCTTTATAATTCGCAGATCTTGTGGGCACTTGGTAGATTACAACTTTGAGCAAATCAAACTTGGTATCATGTTGGCTACTGTAAGATTCGAAGTATTTTGGGCCGCGGTGCCAAAGCAGTGCAGTGTTAATCGAAGGAATGGGGATCAATCGCCGAGTGTAGACCTCTACGAGCATCCAACTGCCGCGACCGTCGATGAGCACCATCCAAGATGTGTTCATGCCGACTGAGTACATACCGTTAATGTAGTTGAGGGTGACGGGGATCGTATCGCAGTCAAGGGGGTTGATGCTCGCCACCCTACAATTGTTATGCTGCGTGACACGCTGTTTATGAAGATCAGGCGGCATAAATAAGCAAGGAGCTAGCTTAAAAAGCTCCGACCTGAGGGCTCTGAGTAAACGGTACAGCCCCGACGAGCATGCGGCGAGCGGCATGGTACTGAGATTGTACACACGCGAAACAATGAGCTTGATTACCTCTGTGGGGAGCGAATTCAACCACTCTTTCGCCGGACGCTCCTCGGTTCTGCCATTGTTAGTGCCTGAGTTTCGGACAAGGGGGCGGGAGGCGCCTTAGCAGGGATGGAAAATTGGACGAGATTATGTGCGGATAAAGATGGAGAAGCGAATATGTGCTGCGGAAAGTGGACAGGTGATGATGACTACAGCATGCCGCTTGACTTACGAGACACATATCAGCAGCATAGGTTCATATCGATGCCAGACAACTTGCTTGAGTGATCACAGTACTGGTACTCCCTACAGTACCTACTACTATGCCCTAACTTGCTTGAGTAGAGTAGTAGAGTAGGACTCTGCTCTACTACTAGCACCGGAGGATTAGTATATTTAAATCTAAAATAGTTACAAACTTCAATGCCCGAGCGTGGAACGACTACAAACCATGCTCAAAGACCGTGTCTACGTGGTGTTTTGAATTATATGCAAAAAATAGCAAGATGCCCGTGCATTGCATGGCACACCATCATCACCAACTCGGTTTTTTCTCTACTCCTACTCCTTTAAAAGACTCAGTTGGTGATGGTGGAGGCGAGGAGACGTGTTCAACCGGGCGTGCAGCGGACGGCGCAGTACTATTCGATTTGTTATCAAAAACAAAGAAGAGTACTAGAGATAGAGATTTAGGGAGGAGCACGAGGTTGTGGGAGATAAGGATGAACAAGGCAAGGCCTTATCTATAAATGTGGAGAGAGGTGCGGGTATCTTTTGTAAAATTGTCATAGTTGGCTTTCTATCCGTCATATATAGATCGAACGGTCTATATTAGAAGATGGTAGGCATACCATCATCACCAACTCGGTTTTCTATAAGAGTAGATATATATAGATAGAGACTAGGGAGTACTAGTAAGGACACCATCTACTGCTTCGTGTGCTACTCCTGCGCTCCATTCGGCGGCCGCAACGTCCCCTACAGCCACTCACTCATGCGCTCCATTCGGCGGGCGCTGTTGAAATTTGGGGAGCACACTCTCGCGACTGCGGGAAGCCACGACTGCTTCGACGATGACTTTTTCCCCGACCTCGGCAACCTCTTCCTCAACGACATGGGCGACAACCTCAACGCCAACGGTGCTGCTCCCGTTGCACCGTATGTGTTTCTGTCCTTCCTATTCGAAATCATAGTAGAATTCATGTTTCTACTCTGTATCCTACTACTAGGCTAGTCCACGTGATTAGTTTCATCTCTGCTATAGCCGTCATGATTTATTTTGTGCTTATTCGGATTAAATCTCGTAGTAACTTGCTCATATATTCAACTGGTGCAACATCCGCTACAGCCACTCCCGTTTCATGGATGGCCTGGTCGATGCCTCCAAGGAGCCCTTTGTCTACTGCTATGAGTGCCCGATGCCGTTTTGGGGCTCGCCGGCGGACATGGTGCATCACCTCACGGATGCGTGCAGCCGTCACTACTGGCCCTTGGCGAAGAACATCAAGTACGAGACGTGCTACCCGTTCACCATGCCAGAGTCGCTAGAGGATCACCGCAGCCTGCTAGTCTCGGAGGAGGACGATGATAACCCACAAGTGTAGGGGATCGCAATAGCTTTCGAGGGTAGATTATTCAACCCAAATTTATTGATTCGACACAAGGGGAGCCAAAGAATATTCTCAAGTATTAGCAGTTGAGTTGTTAATTAAACCACACCTGGATAACTTAGTATCTGCAGCAAAGTATTTAGTAGCAATGTAGTATGATAATAATGGTAACAGTGGCAAAAGTAACTATAGCAGTTTTTTAGTAATTGTAACAGTAGCAACGGGAAAGTAAATAAGCAAAGCACAATATGTGAAAAGCTCATAGGCATTGGATCAGTGATGGATAATTATGCCGGATGCAATTCCTCATGTAAGAGCTATAACATAGGTGACACAGAACTAGCTCCAGTTCATCAATGTAATGTAGGCATGTATTCCGAATATAGTCATACGTGCTTATGGAAAAGAACTTGCATGACATCTTTTGTCCTACCCTATCATGGCAGCGGGGTCCTAGTGGAAACTAAGGGATATTAAGGCCTCCTTTTAATAGAGTACCAGACCAAAGCATTAAAACATAGTGAATACATGAACTCCTCAAACTACGGTCATCACCGAGAAATATACCGATTATTGCACTTCGGGGTTGTCGGATCATAACACATAATAGGTGAATATAGACTTGCAAGATAGGATCAAGAACTCACATATATTCATGAAAACATAATAGTTTCAGATTTTAAATCATGGCACTCGGGCCCTAGTGACAAGCATTAAGCATAGCAAAGTCATAGCAACATCAATCTCAAAACATAGTGGATACTAGGGATCAAACCCTAACAAAACTAACTTGGTTACATGGTAAATCTCATCCAACACATCATCGTCTAGCAAGCCTATGATGGAATTACTCACGCACGGAGGTGAGCATCATGAAATTGGTGATGGAGGATGGTTGATGATGATGAGGGCGACGAATCCCCCTCTCCGGAGCCCCGAACGGACTCCAGATCAGCCCTCCCGAGAGAGATTAGGGCTTGGCAGCGGCTCCGTATTGTAAAACGTGATGAAACTTTCTCTTTGATTTGTTTCTCCATGAAACGGAATATATGGAGTTGGAGTTGAGGTTGGTGGAGCATCAGGGGGCCCACGAGATAGGGGGCGCGCCCAGGGGGAGAGGGCGCGGCCCCCACACTCGTGGACAGGGTGTGGGCCCCCTGGCCTTGATTCTTTCACCAGTTTTTTTAATATTTTCCAAAAGTTATCTCCGTGGATTTTCAGGTCATTCCGAGAACTTTGTTTTCTGCACAGTAAACAACACCATGGCAGTTCTGCTGAAAACAGCGTCAGTCCAGTTAGTTTCATTCAAATCATGCAAGTTAGAGTCCAAAACAAGGGCAAAAGTGTTTGGAAAAGTAGATGTGTTGGAGACGTATCAACTCCCCCAAGCTGAAACATTTGCTTGTCCTCAAGCAATTCAGTTGATAAACTGAAAGTGATAAAGAAAAATTTTTACAAACTCTATTTGCTCTTGTTGTTGTAAATATGTAAAGCTAGCATTCAAGTTTTCAGCAAAGATTATGAACTAACCATATTAACAATAACACTTAGGTCTCATGTTTACTCATGTTAATGGCATAATAAGCTAGCGAGCAATAATAATAAAACTTGGATGACAACACTTTCTAAAAACAATCATAATATGATATAACAAGATGGTATCTCGCTAGCCCATTCCGAGACCGCAAAACATAAATGCAGAGCACCTTTAAAGACCAAGGACTGACTAAAGATTGTAATTCATGGTAAAAGAGATTCAGTCAAGTCATACCCAATATAAACAAATAATAATGAATGCAAATGACAGTGTGCTCTCCAGCGGGTGCTTTTTAATAAGAAGGTGATGACTCAACATAAAAGTAAATAGATAGGCCCTGCGCAGAGGGAAGCAGGGATTTGTAGAGGTGCCAGAGCTCGATTTCAAAATAGAGATGAATAACATTTTGAGCAGCATACTTTCACTGTCAACGCAACAACTATGAGATGGCGATATCTTCCATGCTACATACATTATAGGCGGTTCCCAAACAGAATCATAAAAGTCAATACTCCCCCACCACCAACAAGCATCAATCCATGGCTTGCTCGAAATAACGAGTGCCTCCAACTAACAACAACCCTAGGGGAGTTTTGTTTAATTTTTTTGATTTGCTTTGATCGTTTTGATCATGGGATTGGGCATCCCAGTTACCAGCCATTTTCTCCTGAATGAAGAGCGGAGTCCACTCCTCTTGAGAATAACCCACCTAGCATGGAAGATACAGACAACCCTAGTTGGAACATGAGCTACTCGAGCATACAAAACAGAATTTCATTTGAAGGTTTGGAGTTTGGAACATACAAATTTACTTGGAACGGCAGGTAGATACCGCATATAGGAAGGTATGGTGGACTCATATGGAATAACTTTGTGGTTTATGGAGTTTTGATGCACAAGCAGTATTCCCACTTAGTACAGGTGAAGGCTAGCAAAAGACTGGGAAGCGACCAACTGAGAGAGTGACAACAGTCATGAACATGCATTAAAATTAATTTACACCAAGTACAAGCATGAGTAGGATATAATCCACCATCAACATACATATCGTGACGGCTATGTTGATTTTGTTTCAACTACATGCGTGAACATGTGCCAAGTCGAGTCACTCAATTCATTCAAAGGAGGATACCATCCCATCATACCACATCATAATCATTTTAATAGCATGTTGGCACGCAAGGTAAACCATTATAACTCATAGCTAATTAAGCATGTCACAAGCAACTATAGTCTCTAAATGTCATTGCAAATATGTTTACTTCATAATAGGCTGAATTAGGAACAATGAACTCGTCATATTTACAAAAACAAAAGAGGTCGAGTTCATACCAGCTTCTCTCATCTCAATCAGTCCATCATATATCGTCATTATTGCCTTTCACTTGCACGACCAAACGGTGTGTATTATAATAATAGTGCACGTGCATTGGACTAAGCTGGAATCTGCAAGCATTCAACTCAAGAGAGATGTCAAAGTAATATGGGCTCTAAGTTAAATCAACAATGATGCATATGAGAGCCACTAAACATTTTCAACATGGTCTTCTAATCTCGACCCCCAAAGGAAAGAAAATAAAATAAAACTATTTACACGGGAAAGCTCCCAACAAGTAAAAGAAGAACGAGAAATCTTTTGGGGTTTTCATTTAATTACTACTACAAGCATGGAAAGTAAACTAACTGATTTTTTGGTTTTTCTTAAGGTTTATCAAACACACAAGAAGAAAGCTAGAAAAAGGAATTAAACTAGCATGGATAATACAATGAAAGAGTATGAGCACCGACAACTAGAATAGTGTGTGAACACATATGTTAAGTCGGTGAGAAATACATACTCCCCCAAGCTTAGGCTTTTGGCCTAAGTTGGTCTATTGCCAAGGATAGCCTGGCTGATATCCGAAGTTACAACTGGGGTCATACTGAGATGCAGCAGCAAATGCATCCTGAGCTACGGCATGTTGGCGAGCCACCTCCACTCTCCCCTCGTGTTCAGCTGCCTCCTCCATGGTAACAACATATCTTCGTTTTGCCTAGTAATCCAAAAGGGAAGGAGCAGGGAGAGTAACATGGACAGAGCTATGTCTATCAAAGATTAGTCGATACTGGAGGAATTGTTCATTCCTCAAAAGAAAACAATGTTTGACCATCGCGTCATAATCTAAATAAGCAGGAAGCAACTCCATATCCTTCTCTCGTGGTGCTATACCAAGATAATTAGCAACACGGGTCGCATAATTCCCTCCAAATAAATCTCTAGATATACCATTATTATGCAACCTACGAGCAACTATTGCCCCCAAGTTGTAATCTTTATTACCTAACACAGCACTCTTGAGGACACAAAGATCAGGAAAACACATGTGACATGCTTCATCTTTACCGTTAATGCATCTACCAATGAAGAGAGCAAAATAATGTATAGCAGGAAAATGAATGCTCCCTATGGTAGCTTGTGCTATATCCCTAGACTCTCCCACAGTAATACTAGCAAGAAAGTCTTTATATTCAGATCTGTGGGGTTCATGAACATTGCCCCACTGCGGGAGTTTGCAAGCAGTTGTAAAATCTTCTAAGTCCATGGTATAAGATTGATCATAAATATCAAACATGACATTCTGAGAATTATGCGAAGATGTAAATTTAAATCTTCTCACGAATGAATCTGTCAATTGGTAGTACTTAGGACACTTATCTTGTATGAAGTCCTCAAGATCAGTGTTATGCACATACGCGTCAAATTCATCCTTGATGCCTGCATTAACCATAAAATCTTCTGATGGTCACTCACAAGCTCGCGCTTCGGCATCCCTTGGTAGTCCATCGTCTTTCTCACGCATAGCACGCCTAGGTCCTCTCTTTGTTGAGGAACCACCTTGGTACATTCTCCTAGACATATTTCTTTCTCTGAAAAATTTCTGAAATTTTTTAGTAACTTGAAAATAAAAGTGAATAAAACTAAACAAGATTGGTAGCAACTACCCCTACAAGTGCCTAGAGCCTATATCATGCGTTAGAATTACTTGGGACCTCATAAATTTGGCATGCAAGCTCAAGAACAGGGTCACCTATGCAGCAAAAATTTGCAAAGAATAAAGCACTAGAACAAAAACTAATTGGACCAATGGAGGAGTCACATACCAAGCAACAATCTCCCAAAGCAGTTTTGTGAATGGAGCTTTGAGCAAGGAGATCGAAAATCGCAGCAAAATGAGCTAGAACTCGTGCTTGAGATGGATGGGGATTTTTTGGAAGAAAATGGAGTGTGTGGGTGCAGGAATAAGTGGAGGGGGCCACCATGGGCCCACGAGATAGGGGGGCGCGCCCAGGGGAGTGGGCGTGCCCTCTACCCTCGTGGCCAGGCGCGCCCAGGGGAGTGATTCTCATTTGACTGGGATTATGTGAGTTTGAGCATGTTGTGAAGTACTCTAGACCTTGTATACATCTTGGGATTCGACAATGATTGTAACTATTGAATTGTATAGACCATTACATTCGAAGTAAATAGCCTAATATATTTATTTCACAATTTCAAAAAATGATTAGTTCACTACAAACTAAGAAATCAAATGTGTACTCCCTCGTTTTTATTTAAGTCCGTGTATTAGCATTGGTCAAAGTCAAGTTTTGTAAACTCTCAGAAAGCTTATAACAAAAAATATTAACATATACAATAACAAATAAATACCATTAGATTCATTATTGAATGTACTTTCACATCATACATATTTGTTATGGTAAATGTTTATATTTTTCTATAAACTTGGTCAAACTTTAGGAAGTTTGACTTCAGTCAAACCTAATATGCAGAGTTTACTACTACTACTCGCTAGTTGCGTAGCCGAATCACTCAACACGCCACACGGGGAGTTTAGTGTCAGAAAATTTTGAGGTCGGCGGGAAAATCTCCCGCGACCCTGATTCAAGTAGTGGGAAGTTACCATCATAGCCTTCGGAACAGGACTACATATGACGCTTGGTAGGGGGCTGTTTTTGTAACTTCAGGTTCACCCTACCCAGCCAACCCCACTCCGGCACCTAGAGTAGTACACCTGAATACTTCCCATTTTCTATCCCCACCGCAAAATAGACTTCTCCACTGCACCGCAGCCTTTGCGCTCCTCCCCTTTATATCGGCACACTCATCCACCGCAGCGCATCTGCCTCATCGACGACCTCGTACACTGCACTGGAGTCGGTCCACCGTCGTCGTCGTACTCAGAGCCTCTTCCCCGCCATTGTCTTCCATGGTCTCGGATTTGCTTCCCGGAAGCCGACGCCAAGCGCATAAATACCACCATCGTGGACAATGAACTGACTCCCGTTGCCGACCATGACTCACAGAGGGCGCCGCGACCATCGTTCTCCTCCTCGATTGGTAATGTGTGTATTGAATCACTTAGGAGTACATGTGCAGTTCCAATTTTGTTCATACCTACGGTTCAAATTTCCTGGGTGCTATTGTTCCCGTAAAAGTAATTGGTTATAGCCTCCATTGTCCAACAGAATATCAGCTTGTAATTGTAGCGTCGCTCCTGTATCGCGCTGTGCTTGGTTAGGTTTTTCATCTGCAACCAGTATTGTGGCAAATGATGGAAAGTTTTTTAGAACTAGCAAGATGCCCATGTGTTACACGCATCAAGATGCATTTGTATGAGTAGTCTATCTTGTGGGAGAAAAGGATAAATGGGGGAAGGCCTTATTTGCAAATCTGGAGAGGGGTATGGGTATCTTTTAGCAAAATTCCCATTTGTTTCCTTCCTATTTGTCAGATATAAATCGGACGGCCTATATTGCAGGATGGCAGGCACACCATCATCACCAACTCTATTTTTTTATAAGAAAAAAAAGTATAGAGAAAAAAAAGTAGATAGTAGAGAAGTAGAGATAAATATTAAATATTAAATAAATATAACAGTAGAGAAGAGAGTAGAGATAGCCGAGACGTCAGGAAAGGATCGCGTGCGCGTGGGAAAAAGCGGTCGGGCGTGCGCTAGTTTTGGTGCACTGCGTCCGGCGCGCTATATAAAATCCAACGCCCTCCCACTGCTCTGTGCCTTGCCACCGCTCTCTCCCCGCTCTATGCCTCGCCACCGCTCTCTCCTCGCTCTTTCTCGCCACGCCGCCGCCGCGTCACCGGGAAACTTGGGGATACCGCGGCGTCCGCGCGCGCCCCTCCAGCGGCTTCTCCGCCGAGATCTGGTTCCGCGGGATGCGCCTCGGCCTCGGCAATTTCGATACCACCGACGAGGCCGCCCGCGCGTATGATGCGGTGGCGTGGCGCCTCCGGTGGCCTCATAGAACATTGAACTTCCCCAACATGCCGACGCGGGAGCGGGCGCAGGAGCTCGCGCCTCTGCCGCGGCTTAGCACCGACGAGGATCGTCGCGACAACCGAGCATTGTCTCGGCATCATCGGGACAAGGAAGCCATGGCGCTATGGAGCCAACACTTCCCACAGGACATCATCAAAGAGCACGAGTTGTACGCGTAAAGGAGGGCGGATAGGGATATAAGAGGAGGGCGGAGCGAGCCGCCTATCGCGAGGACAAGCATAGGCGAAAAGTGGACGCTCAATTCAACATGAGCTGGGAGCAGCGTCGCCCTGGGAATCCGACGACGATCGGTATCTTCACGCCTACAGTCAGATGTCGGAGGAGGGCATCACCGAGGAGGAGTCAGACGACGAGGAGTAGTTGAATTATCTTTTTTTATCTATCTATGCTGAGAACTATCCTCTATTCTCTAGTCTCTACTTCTCGATCTCAGCACTGTAAATGCTTTTTTAAAGCGCCGCGCGTTGCGATTCTGTTGGAGATTCTCTAACATGGAAGACGAGTGCTTTAATGTTGCGCACAAGATGTGCCAGTATTACTAGTAGTATCTTTTTGTTGCCATGTTGAGATTTTAAAACCACGAGTGCGGACATGCAGCGGAGCAATGAAGACCAAACACAGGATATTGGGGACATCTTCAAGGAGCATGGCAAGTTAAAGAGGAGCTGCACCGAACCTGTAAAACGAGCTTTGGTAAGTAACACCCTTTCAATTACTTTCGTTTAGCCTCGTGTTCTTCGATGTGTATATGTTGTTGTTTCTGTTTCAATTAAGCCTGGTGTTCTTCGATGTGTTATAAGAAGAGTCTTAATCATCATAATGCTTTTGTTTTTTAGCTTGATGTAGGAAGTGGGTGTTCTCACCTTGTAGTCTGTTTTTATAATTTTTTTCATTTTGAATTCACTTCTCCGAGTTCTATTTATCTGGCTTCTACTAAATGGATCTAGGTTGCTCTGAGTATTGATCTAAAAAAGAAGTAACTTCATGTCAGGATGCAGTTCCTGTGAGGAGGGAAGTATGGTCAACCTCGAGATCGTGTTTCCAAAATGAGGCTAGATTACACACAAGGTGCCATTTCTCTAATGATGCTGGATTAGACACAAGGTGCAAATACCCAGATGATGCTGGATTACGCACAAGCCAGGTGGAGTCTTCAGCTATTCGTGTCCTCGTGGCATTAGTAAAGGCTGAAAGAAAGCATGCAGTAGCCCTTGAGAATATAGCTGAGTTCCTGAAGAAGCGAAAAGAGCAATTAGATGCTCTCTTCACCCAAGAAAAGAAGAGATAGAAGAATCCAGAAATAAGCTAGCAGAGGCAGAGCAGGCTAGGCGTCTCCTGCTATATAAAACTGTTGTCAATACAAAATTTCCTTCATAATAGCTAGGTTCAAATGTTTATCCAGTCAGCATGCATGTTGTGATGTGTGCATCTACTGATGTGGCACAAAATATTTTTTTCGGGTCATGTAATAACAGCAATTACTTTCCAAACAATAATAGACGAAGCATTGGACATGGTATAATTCACGCGCAAGCCCGACATTCCAAGTTGAACTTCCACATCAAACTCATGTTCACAGATACCTGCACATTCATACATAATGTCCACAACCATGATTCACTTCAAAGCCAAAAAAATGTGAGGACAGTTATAAATAAAGAAAAACCTCTACTAGTTCCTGCTACCAGGGCGAGCAGAATAAGTCATGACCATGCGTAAATTAATTATATTTTAGTCATAAATTAATTATATTTTAGTCATTTTTTGTGTTCTAAAATGCCTGCTGGCTCACGGAAGGACGTGTTGCCGGCACACGCACAGATTCAATGAAGGCAGGCGGGGCAGTCTTAAGTTGGTTGCACGCGGCGAGGAGGCATGCTCAGCCGGGCCTGCAGCGAGTGCGGCCCTCTTGGCCGGCGCCACGGTTCAATGCCTGCGCTATGAGAGGTCGCGTCTGTGTCAGAGCAATCACTCCCTCCAGTCCTTTTTTGTTTGGGTATAACAAAATCTCGTTTTCCATTCACATTTTACAAGTAAAATTCATGGACAAACTTTGACCCAAAATACGATGGGGACTAGTAAACCAGAATGTAGGTAGTAGTTTTTTTTAATCAAAGAAGGGTTTCCCCTTCCAATTTTCATGACTGAAAACCAGCATCTAAATCTAAACCATAGTATTTGCCCTAGAACTACCAGGTTCAACATATCACAACATAAACCCATACAACCATACACCAAGGAGGTACGTAGTACTATGAATTCCATTTTTGCTCCATGCCAATCGTTCTAAAAACTACTTACTACTTATAACGCGCCATTGAAAATCGAAATACTTAACCCCGCTAAAAACGATATTTTAAACATGGCTACTCGATATGTGGCAACTGGCGAGCCACCGCGCTCCAAGTCGTTCAACTGTGGTCCCGACCATCAACTCCTATGGATAAAACTATCACGCGAGCTGACTATTCCTACAAAGGTGCTCCACCACGTACCCGGTACCCGCGAATGCAGCAATCGTGCACCTAGGGTTTTAGGGTTTATTTGTTAACATCGCCTTTACGTAACACTCATGTTTGCGAGAGAGTGAGAGGCCGACTGCGTGCGTGCGCCTCTTCTCTTCATATATGTACTCCACCGTTTGTCTTGTGTCCAAAAAATTATAATAACTACTAGCAATGTGCCAATGTGTTGCCACACGATCAAAGTAGATTGATACATATTCACCGATTTGATAGAAAAAGAAGTCTAGTTTTGAAATACATATATCACTAAAAATATGTTATGTTTCACTCAAAATATATTCCTTTGGCGGTTTTGATGAGATAAGGGAGGAATGTTGTTGGTTTCAAGATTCAAGAAGTGGTATATGTCTAATTTCTACTCTTACTAGCAAGATGCACGTGCGTTGCACAAAACATCAAGATCTTGTGGGAGAAAAGGATGAACGAGGGAAGGCCTTATCTGCAAATGTGGTGAGTAGTGCGGGTAAATTGCCATATTTTCCTTCCTATCCGTCAGATATAAATCGGACGACCTACATTGCATGATGGCAGGCCCACCATCATCACAAACTCTATTTTTTATCCCTACTCTTATAAAAAGCATTGTCGGTGATGATCGTGTGCCTGCCATCCTGCGATATAGGCCGTCCGATCTATATCTGACGGATATGAAGGAAACTATGGCAATTTTGCAAAAAGATACCCACACCCCTGTCCACATTTGCAAATAAGGCCTTCCCTCGTTCATCCTTTTCCCCCACAAGATAAACTACTCATACAAATGCATCTTGATGTTCCGTGAAATGCATGGGCATCTTGCTAGTTGTTGCTAAAAGCCCATGTGTGTGTGAGAGAGAGGGAGAGTAGAGGAGGACGGAGTGCATGTGTGACAAAGACACAAGGAGTGTGTGTGCGATAGGTATCAGCTTAAAATGAGGCGATAGTGTGTATGTGCATGATCGAGAGGGCGTGTCGCAAGAAGGGAAGAAATATCTACATAGATACAATGAGCGGGAGAGAGACATGTAAGCGATAGTGGAAGCACGAGTGTGCGGGTGTATAAACCTATCTAGAGGCTAGTCGATAAATGTTTGTGAGTGAAATACGAGTCGGGGTGCGAAAGCGAGAGTTTTGTGTGTGTGTGTGTCTGTGAGAGAGAGGGGGGTTGTCTGATCGGTAAACAAATGAATAATGTCAGTCTGGGATGGAGACGAAAAGGAGACCACAACAAATGTTGTGTCTACAGGAGAGAGAGAGAGAGAGAGTAATTTTAGTGGTATGAGTCATATGTAGAGACATATAGGGTGTGTGAGAGAATCCCGTAGAGAGAAAGACAAAGTGAAAGACGAGTGGAGACTGTGTGTGTGGCGGTGAAAAAGAAAGCTTAGGTACTGAGTGATACCAGAGAACAGTAGAGACGTGAGAGATAATGAAAACCGTGTAATGTATAATGATAGGAAGAGTGTGACACTTCTCAAGGGAGACGTCGAGAGACCATGTTTGCGAGGATAGGAGAAACATGAAGTCAGCGTGCGGGTTAGCTGGAGAGAAGAGAGTGATAGCTACATGAAGGAGCATGCATGCGAGAGAGATGGGCGTGAAAGGAGTGAACATAAAAGGGATTCAAATATTTGAATTCGAGATGATGATACATGTAATCCATACTCGAACCAAAATGCATGTTTGATCTATCAAACATGCATACTCATATGAATTCACACGCATCTATGTTATTTAATATGTAGATATTATTGATCCATACATTTTAGTAGAACATAATTTGGTTAAATTTTTTTGAATTCAACCTTAAGATTTTGAGATCATTGTATTTGTAAATCATATTATACATATAAAGGAGCAGAAATCTTTGTTGTGCTTTTGAAAGTATATATAAAAATCATGTATATATAATGCAATTCCAATTGAAAATGGATCCCGCCCGAAAAAAATAGAATACAAACGGGATTCAAATGGAGTTGGCACGGTAAATGTGCACTCTACAAAATTTGAACGAAGCGGGGAAAGTCACAGTAACCGCCCGAAACCAAAATCTGCGAGATGGAAATTACTACTGCCTATCCCTGCCACGCAATGCCTATCTGCTGGATTTCTATAGGTTTCCATAGGGGTAGGTTTGTAATTTCACCCAAACATGACATAACCGCCTCTCACCCAGATTCATACACGGTGGGCGCCAAAACACAGTGTGTCCTCGGCCGAGATCGACTCCCTCCCCGATTCATATTCATACACGATGGGCGCCAAAAACAAACTCTCGTCGGCAAATATTCGGTGTATGCGAGATTACCGTCCTATCCCCAACCGACTAATATTGCTGTGATGTAGTAGAAATTTGAAACAGGGGCTAAGTTTGTAAATTTCCTCGCATTTGAGACAAGCGCGCCCTGAATACATGGTTCCCCCCTTCCTCTCTACCTCCCTTTTCCCCCATTCGTACTCCATGGGCGCCAAAACACCCTCTCCACCCCAGCCTCCTCCGCCCGCCGCCATCCGCCACCCCATCCACCACCGTCCTCCTCCACCATGCCGGAGCTGATACGCCGACGCCGCCGTCCATTACAAGAGAAAGACTATCTCATCCACGGCTTCGGACCGGGATCCTTACATCCCGTCCTCTCGCTTCATGCCCGCTGTCGTCCACCCTGCCGGCGTCGCTCCTACAACCGTCTCGTCCACCGCGCCCTGCCGCCACCGTCTACCCTCCTAGATCTGCTTCCATGCTGTCGACAGTCATCGCTACCGCAACACCATCAAATTCTCAGCAGATGCATACACGGCGCCGCACCAAGGGCGGTACTCTTTCGTATCTGCTCAACTTATTTATCACAACAAGAAAATAGATCGCCACTGCTTTACTCTGATTTCTTGTCTTGGTTGTGAAGTTTCCTTTGTCTGGTTTGCACCTTCAGATACGCCATGGCACGCTCAACACTATACTCCCAATGCTTATGGTTTTCCCCTTTTATATTCCACACTAGTTAAATCACAGTAGACTAAATTTCAAAATTGGGTCAGTCGATTTTTTCAGAGCTCGCCGGAGTTCTTCGGTGCGAACGAAGGGGCTCGGGTGGTTGTCAGGCCTCGCCGAACAAAGAAAACTTGACGTGGGTGGGGGTGGGGGTGGGGGTGGCGGAGGAACACAGGAGGTGGGGGCCGGTGGTCCTGCCGGCGGCCCGTGCGGTGTTCTGTATGGGATGAATCATAGATGAGGAAGAAGAATGGTTAGGAGGCGTAGGATCTTCATCCAACTCCCTTAAATGGTCTAGAGACAGCTGGGAGTTGCATTCTTAATGCGCTCTGGTTCATCATGTGTGGGCACTGCACAACCAACATTTTATTATCCAAAATCTGCTTGCTCTTCTTTACCATGTTCCTCTTTCGTTCTTCTTTAATATGTACTCTCTACGTTCCTAAATACAAGTCTTTGTATAGATTTCACCATGGACTACATATGGAGCAAAATGAGTGAATCTACACTCTAAAATGTATCTGGATACATCTGTATGTGATCCATAGTGGAAATGTCTACCAAGACTTATATTTTGGAATGGAGGGAGTATGATAGTAGTACAGTATGTTCCTTGTACTGAAGATGAGCAGGGACATTTGCAGTGTAGAGATCTATACGGCCGGTTGTGATGGAGAACTGGTATCCGAAGCCTTTCTAGCCGTACCGGCAGTACTAGCACATATATTCTAGCAAGTTACACTTTGCTGATTTTACTCTGATGCTTACGGTTTTCCCCGTTATATCTACACTATGATCTGTGTAGCTGCTTTAAGTCACACTAGCAGCAATCCACTCTTGAAGCTAAACACTGCAACGACTTACAAAATTGGCACCAAGGCATTGAGTGCCATTCTGGATGCAATGAAACTCATACGCTCCCCACCTGTTGATTCTTGTTCAGAATATGATCCTAATGACTATTCTAACCTCGAGGAGTCAAAGGCAAATGGCATGTCCTGTTCACCCATCAAGGTGATTGTTCTAATTTGGTAAGGTTTTATTGATTTCATGTGTCTTGCATATGTTGTCTTGCATTTCTTCTACTTTGTTGCACCGCCATCTGCTTAGTTTACTCATCATATATGTCTAGATGCCATGCCCATCCATTATCAATACAAATTCCATTTGTCATCATACCATGTTTTTCCACTCAAATGTTTTTCTTGTGCATTAGACATCAAAAAGGAAGAGGGTAATTGCCGAACCTGAAGGAGCACCAGCAAAGTCCTTGAAAAATGTGGTGGTGCTGGAGAAATCAGACATCACCCCACTTATATTGGCTGTACAACCAGTGGCACAAAACATAGGACCGACTCCAGCAGACTGTACCCATACTTCACTGGCCACTCCACTAGCCCCACCACACAGGACCTGCACTCCAGCAAAAGATATACCGATTTCATTTGCCATAGCACCAGTCGTACCACGGAAAAATCCCACTCCAGCAAAAACTATAACAAGTCCACCGGCCGAAGACCTATCCCAACTGTAGGGACGGCCAATTCCTGCAGATTGGAACCCCATTCCATTTATTCTCAGTTTAAAAAAAATGCTTTCAATGTTGTTAGGGACTACGTGCATATATTCCCATCACGGGAAGATTATAGTGAATACAAACACCATTTTCACATCTTCCTGTCCAACTTATGTGTAAGTGCTATTATTCATGGTTATTATTTTCCTGTTTTCTGCTGATTGAACACATCAATGATTTACATTACATTGTTGTAACTAGGCGAGGGTCAATCTGGATAGTCATGACGAGCAAAGCTTGCTTGTGCTTTGCAAGGAAGCACTGCAGCAGTATCGGTGTTACCTGAGGAAATCACACTTTGATGGAAAGTCTATAAATGAATTTCCGGTGAAGTCTCATGTGCTAAATTTAGAAGACATTTGATGGAAAAACCTTGTTATGCACTGGTCTTGTTCCCAGGATGAGGTAGTGTCTATGAAATCACATGACAATTTGAACTTCTACTTTTCTGCATGTGCCTTACGGAGCTTTTTTGTAGGAAACTGCTCGAAGAAGAACTCCGGTTTGGAAAGAACGATAGGATATCGCAAATATGGTGCCCGCTGCTTTGTTCTTGTTAGTACCTGTTGTCCTGTATCACTGTACTTGCATACATACCTGGTTCATTATGTGACAGCAGTATGCATGATAGCTTGCTTATCAATTGTTTGCTCCAAATTATCTGATCTACATGAATGGTTACATTAGTGTAGAATATATCCAATGCCAATGATCTTTTTTAGCTTTGCATTGTTCTTGTAAGTACATGTTGTCCTTTATCAGTGTACTTATAATGACAGGTAGTTGTTCATGTACCATCACTCTGCAACTTATTTTCCTTTGCCCTCCATTTCTACACATCAGATCTATATTTACTCTTACCATAAGGTTGGTACCGAAGAAGTTTAGCTATGCATTGCTCTTGGCTGTACCTTTTGCCTGTATCGCTGCACTTACATTTATAGCTACTTGGTTATGTAGCATCACTCTTCATCTTATCT
>NC_041385.1:275215987-275329873 GCF_002162155.2 Triticum dicoccoides | reverse complement strand
GAGCCTGTCTTCACAAATAATGTAAGTTTGTCCTTCTCAAGCCTTTAAACTTTGTTGTGTATGTTTGGTTAGGCATGATTGGAACAACTGTTTATTTTTGGTGTTTGCATCAAATTGCATGTTTAAAGTTTATTATGTAGTTCATAAACAAAAGTTTGTCCTTCTCAATTTAAGTTTTCAGTTGTACAATCAAGTTCCTTCTTCATACCATGTAAATTAAACTATACAGAGCAAGTGATCTTCTTTTGCACTGCATGTATGCTTCTGTTCTTCATCCCTAATCCAGTGATGTGGTGAACCTACCCAGTACAACACAATGTCATATTCTGCAATGTCTTAACTATGAACAATGTCATATCATTCTACTATTATTTAAACCATCTCTTTATTTGCCAATCTCAAATGGGATAAATTGACAACACACTAACCATTGATACTTATGAGTTCTTGATCTGTTATCTAGTGGTGTCGTGAAGCTGCCAACTCCTTCACAATGTCATTTCCTGCCATGTCTTGACTTGAACAATACCATATTGTTTTAATGCAATTCTAAATTATGTCACTTTATTCGTCAGTAAGAAATGTGATGAATTGTCAGCACTGATACTTTTATGTGCAAAACCTATCATCTGTCTTCTTGTTTATCTTTCAGAGTGAGGAAGATATAAGTGTTGAACAAGCGCAGTCTCATCATCTTGCTCAGCTGCTTGCGCTGCAGCTCCCCAGCAGGGCTAACATTTCTTGAACTCTATTGAAGTGATGTCAGTTTTGTATATTATTTTGTCGGCGTGTTTATTTGCACTGATGGCGATCTTTGATGCCCAGTGTATGTAATCTGTTGTCTCCTTGTGCTTTATTATCATAGTGGCGAACTTTGATGCCCAGTGGAGATAATATGCCATAATTTCTTTATTGTATAGTCTAGGTTTTTTCTTATTCATGATGCTGCAGTTATTTTACTGTATATATATCCTGTGTTCGTAGTAAACCGGCCAAACCGTAAAATTACGGTACATAATCGGGCCATCATGCAATGACGATGTATGATCCGCATCATGGGCCCCATCATCTTGGTCCGTTAAAAGGCCAAAAGTAAACTGGCCCACTAGTAGATTCGGGCCTTTAATAGGCCGAGTAACCCCCGACCCTCTTTTCGCAAGAAAACTCAATGGGCTTTTAGGAGGCTGAGAAGTAGGTTGGGCCTGAAACGTGCCGAACACCTCACAGGCCGGCAACAGCCTGAAATGGAGCCCGGCCCATGATTGTGAGAATCAAATCATGGGGTTTTAACAGGTCAAAATTGTCTCAGTCCTTTTTTGTCCCAATCAGATATCGGCTGCGAGCAGGCCGGATGCAAACTGGGCCGTAGTTAGGCCCAACTATATGACAGGCTTTTAACAGGCCAAAAATAATATAGGACCGAAATGTTAAATGGGCCCTTAACAGGCCGAAACTAATATCAGGCCGAATTACTAAATGGCCTTTAGCAAGTGGGCCCAAAAGCATAGCGTCCAGTTGACGGGCCGAATCTGATATGGGCCATAATTTAGCCCAAAGCCTCTTAAAGGGCCGGACCTGATCTGGGCTGTAATTTGGCCCAGAACGTGGTTGGCTTTTAATAGGCCGGATCTCATATGGGCCATTATTAGGCCTGGAACATGGCAGGCCATCAATGGACCGGATCAAATATGAACCGGCATTTGGCCCAAAACATGGCAGCCAGTTAATGGGTCGGCCTTCTTGGGTCCTCAAAATCTTGTGGGCCTACAGCTGGGCCGGCCCATTAATGTCAGTGAAATCTCATGGGCCTTTAGCTGGGCCGGCCCATTTTGATCTGCAAGAATCTTGTGGGCCTTTACCTGGGCCGGCCCATTATGGCACACAAAAAATATGTGGGCCTTTACCTGGGCCGGCCCATTATGGCCCGCAAAATCTTGTGGGCCTTTACCTGGGCCGGCCCATTATGGCACACAAAAATCTTGTGGGCGTTTACCTGGGCTAGCCCATTATGGCCCACAAAATCTTGCGGGCCTTTAGCTGGGCCAGCCCATTATGGTCCGCAAAATCTCGTGGGCCTTTAGTTGGGCCGGCCCATTATGGTTCGCAAAATCTTGTGGGCCTTTAGTTGGGCCAGCCCATTTAAACTTGATGGGGCGGTTCACGTGTCAACATATCATAGGCGCGTCTCGCCCATTGGATGAGTGACACATGTGCCAACACGGACATGACACGTGTCTCCTCCAGCCAATGATGATTTTTGCACGTGGAAAATCCCCATTGGTCGGGGATGTTAACGGGTTATCGGATCCAAAACCCGACCCGATAGCTTAGCAGCGTCCGTTATGGTGGATGCCACATGTCGGTCACCCTTGACGAAAGCACTTCTGTGACGCATGATTTATCGTCATGGAAGTGTACACTTCCATGATGATAATTTTGGTAATGTCATGGAACACTTCTACGACAGCACAGGTATGACTATCTTGATTCTATCATAAAATCATCATGGATGTACATGCATGACAAAAAACGTGACATACTATAACAAACACGTATCATCACGGAAGTGTATTTTTTTGTAGTGAGGGTTGATGACTTTGCCTTGTCGGTGGCCATCGGTGGCGAGCTCGGGAAAGGATTCAACAGATCTGGAGGCACTTTGAGCAGAGGGAGAAGGGGATCTAGAGCAAGACAAAGGGAAGGAAATGAAGTCTCGGTGGCAGGCGCCAACCTTTTTCTCGTCCCAGGAAAGTTGCCGAGGCCACGTGGGTAAGCAAAGACACCCACGTCCCATCAAGAGCCACGCATCAACCAAGGCCGCAGGCGGTTGGGACCTGCGATGCTCCGCCATTGTCCTTTGGCTTCGCCTCGAAGCCAAGTTCGAGCGTGCCTCGGGCCCGGGGGCTACTTTCAAAATTCTCGGACCCGGGGTACCCAGACTTGCCTGCCTGAGGCCCATGGTGTGGCTCCATCGGCGGCCTGGTACGGCCCATCTTCACCACCAACAACTCAAGACACTCGTGAGGGGCCAAGCCTCGCAAGGCGGACGACACCAAGACCTCTAGAAGGAGCGGCCTCCTTAGGCCGGCTCCTTAGGAGCGGAGATCTCTATGCAAGCCTCACCTCGTGAGGTTAAGATGACATGAGCCGTGACAACCAAGGCCAGACGGGCACCAGCGGGTGCAGGACATCAGTTTCCTCTTTGGTTGTAAGGAGTCAAGCGCAGGCGCTGAGTCCCGAGGAATCAACCAAAGATATCCATTCCCATGCAACAAGACCAAGACCGCCAGGACGGCAGGACGGAGGTCATCGCCGAGCCCACCATGGCGTCACGACCAGAGGCTTTTGCAGGCGAAGACTACTTTTGTCAAGATAAGATGTACTGGTTGTCTCCCTTTGAATTTGGCCATTGTGGGATCCCTTCCCGCCTCCATTTTGGGGGAAGAGGACCAAGGCCATTACAAATAGGACCCAACCACCATCGTAGAGGGGGATCCAGATCATTCAGATCATCCTCTCCCCGCCAGCTCAAGAACACACCTCTTGAGGTCGCCCTTCCACTGTACTAGTTCATCCCTAGCCCACCTCCAGGCCAATCCACCACAAAGCAGGAGTAGGGTTTTACACCGCAAGGTGTCTGGAACATGGGTAAACTGTTGTGTCCTCTTTCCTTTTTTTTCGTCGTGCTAGGCCATGGGATCGAAGGGTTGGCAGGCTGGGGAGGTTGAGTTCTTCTCACGCACCCCAGAGTTCGAATCTATCCAGGGTTTGCGGAGCCCGAAATCCGACATAGCATGGACCTAAGGGTCCATAGCTAGTAGCTAGTTGGCTTCTTCTATCTCTTTGATCTTTAATACAATGTTTTCCTCGATGTTCTTCGAGATCTATTCGATGTAATCTTCATTTGCGGTGCATTTGTTGAGATCCGATGAATTGTGGATTTATGATTAGATTATCTATGAATATTATTTGAGTCTTTTCTGAACTCTTTTATGCATGATTCATATAGCTTTGTATTTCTCTCCGATCTATCGATTTGGTTTGGCCTACTAGATTGGTTTTTCTTGCAATGGGAGAGGTACATTGTGATGGGTTCAATCTTGCGGTGTCCTCACCAAGTGATAGTATGGGTAGCGAGGCACGCATTGTATTGTTTCCATTAAGGATAAAAAATATGAGGTTTATATCATATTGCTTGAGCTTATCCCTCTACATCATATCATCTTGCTTAAGGCGTTACTCCGTTCTTATGAACTTAATACTATAGATGCATGCTGGACAACGGTCGATGTGTGGAGTAATAGTAGTAGATACAGGCAGGAGTCGGTCTACTTGTCATGGACATGATGCATATATTCAAGATTATTGCCTTATATGTCGTCATAACTTTGCGTTTTTGTATCAATTGCTCAACAGTAATTTGTTTACCCATCATATGTTTTCCAAGAGAGAAGCCTCTAGTCAAACCTATGGCCCCCGAGTCTTTTTTATATTATATGTTTTCAGATCTATAAAACAAAAAACCCAAAAATACCTTAATGTAATTTATATTTATTTTATTTTGCCTTTTACTTATCTTTTGTATCTATCTCTATTAGATCTCACTCTTGCAAGTGACCATGAAGGGATTGACAACCCCTTTTTTGCGTTGAGTGCAAGTGTTTGTTAGTTTGTGCAGGTGCATATACTTGGGACTTGCTTGTGCATCCTACTGGATTGATACCTTGGTTCTTAACTGAGGGAAATATTTATCTCTACTTTGTTGCATCACTCTTTCCTCTTCGAGGAAAAAATCAATGCAAGCTCAAGAAGTAGCAACTGGCAGCTCCACCATTCAATCTAAATGTGTATCCGGTTTGCGACTTAGAGTCATCCGGATCTGTGTTGAAGCTAGCATCAATGTAACCCTTTACGACGAGCTCTTTGTCACTTCCAGGTCCTTTTCAGGTACTTTAGGATATTCTTGACCTTTGTCCAGTGATCCACTCATGGATTACTTTGGTACCTCCTTGCCAAACTTATGGCAAGGCACACATCAGGTCTGGTACACAGCATGGCATACACTATAGAACCTATGGGTGAGGCATAGGGAATGACTTCCATTCTCTCTATATCTTCTATCGTGGTCAGACTTTGAGTCTTAATCAATTTCACACCTTGCAACACATGCAAGAACCCTTTCTTTGACTGGTCCATATTGAACTTCTTCAGAACTTTGTCAAGGTATGTGCTTTCTGAAAGTCCAATTAAGTGTCTCGATCTATCCCTATAGATCTTGATGCCCAATAAGTAAGCAGCTTCACCATGGTCTTCCATTGAAAAATTCTTATTCTAATATCCTTTTATGCTATCCAGAAATTCTATATCATTTCCAATTAGCAATATGTCATCCACATATAACAGAAATGCTACAGAGCTCCCACTCACTTTCTTGTAAATACAGGCTTCACCGTAAGTCTGTATAAAACCAAATGCTTTGATCACCTCATCAAAGTGTATATTCCAACTCCGAGATGCTTGCACCGGTCCATAGATGGATCGTTGGAGATATCACACTTTGTTAGCACCCTTACGATTGACAAAACCTTATGGTTGCATCATATACAACTCTTCTTTAAGAAACCTGTTAAGGAATGCAGTTTTGACGTCCATTTGCCAGATTTCATAATCATAAAATTCGGCAATTGATAACATGTTTCTGATAGACTTAAGCATCACTGCAGGTGAGAAAGTCTCATCATAGTCAACCCCTTGAACTTGTCGAAAACCTTTTGCGACAAGTCGAGCTTTGTAGACAATGCTATTACCTTCGGCGTCTGTCTTCCTCTTGAAGATCCATTTATTCTCAACGGCTTGCCGATCATCAGGCAAGTCCACCAAAGTCCACACTTCCCTATCTCAGATTTCATGGCCTCAAGCTATTTTTCAGAAATTGGGCTCATCATAGCTTCTTCATAGTTTGTAGGTTCGCCGTTGTCTAACAACATGACTTCGAGGCCATGATTTGCAAAGACAATTAGGTTCGCCGTTTGTAAGTTCATGATAAATTTTAGTTTATATAATCAAATTACTAATGAACTCCCACTTAAATCAACATCCCTCAAGTTGTCTAAGTGATACATGATCCAAAATCAACTAACCCATGTCCGATCATCACGTGAGATCACTACCAAAAAAAGACATAGCCGTGACATTTTGGGTCGAATGATTTTTTTTCTGTCATACTTACGACACTTCTATGACGGTAATTATGACAAAACCCAGTATCATCATTGATGTGGTGGGCTCGTACTTCTATGACAAAAAATCATGACAGAAAATGGGCTTTTCATCCTGGACGGGCCGAAAACGCACCTGCATGACATTCTTTGGGCCGTCCATGAAGGAAAAAATCATGGTAGAAGCGAGGGCGAGGACAATTTCGGGGAGTTCCCAGTTATGGCGGGTGGTCGGGGTCGAGCGATGCACAGAGGTTTGCGCGTTTCTCTCGTACACGTACGCACATGGGTGCAAGGCATTGGGCTCTAACTGAACCCGAGCGAGGCGTTCGCCTACTGAACCTGAGCGATTGCACTGGCTACGCGTTACTGAACCCAAGCTATCGATTGATCCATGGCTGTTAGCTGAACTCGATCGAGAAATTCCTTCACTACTGCTGCTAACTGAAGCCGATCGACGTGCTGCCTCTTGATGAACAGTGAGCGTTGTTCGGGGTTTGATGAACAGTTCCTGGTGGGGGATGGATGAATAGGACCCCATGGGGGTAGAGGCCATTGCCGCCGGATGAACAGGACCCTGATCAAGCCGGTTGGGGGTGGATGAATAGGACCCCATGGAGGGCTTGTTGAGCAGTAGCCGGGGGAGGGCTGGATGAACAGTATCCTATGGAGGGGTGGTTGAACAGTAGCCGGTGGAGTTGGATGAACAGGAGCCCATGGATGAACAATAGTTGGTGGAGGCAGGAGGGAGACGTCATGGATGAACAGTCGCAGGTGGAGGCCGGAGGAGATCGACGGTGGTTGAACAGTAACCCGTGGAGGGTGGAGCGAGGCAGTAGACGGTGGATGAACAATAGCCCGTGGAGTCCTGTTTTGCGGTAAGCCACACCCCTCCCGATGAACAGGACCCTCATTTCGACCGTAGGAGGTCGAAGAGAAGTCCGTTTCCCCCGTTTTGCGGTACGCCACATCCATCCCAATCAACAGCACCACATTTCGACCATAGGAGATCAAATACAAGTCCATTTCCTCTGTTTTGCGGTACGCGAGACCCCTCCAGATGAACAGGACCCCGTTTCGACCATAGGCGATTGAACAAAAGGTTGTTTCCTCTGTTCTGCGCTACACCAGGCCTCATTTCAGCTGTTCCGTCCAAGACGGTTGGTTCCTGATGAACATGACGCATTCCGTTGCCTCCCGATGAACACGGCGACGCAGTTTGAGCCGGTTGGCTGCCAATGAACAGGATGCCATCGCTGCTCTCCGCTGCCTCTCCATGTACACGAGTCCTAGCCGTACGTATGCACGAGTAGACATTCGAGAACCCGCCCGTATGTACGTACATGGTTGTATTTACTTTTTTGCACCCTGGCTATACGTACGTGTACATGATATTGAGGGGACTGTGTGACATGCTACGTCCGTGCCTCGACTATGACACGTGCCCTTCCTTACTCGGCCATGGTTCATCGCTGCAGCCTGCAGACACAATGATCGACCAGTATGCACGTACACGTTCACGACCAGAATGACAATGCTACGTATGCTTCGACCAGGTGGGTCCCAACTGTTAGGGAGGGTAAGAAGGCACTTCCTTGCGTGCGAGGTTATTGCTAGTGGGAATCATTTTTTTGCCCGTAATATGGCCACACTTCCTTGCGTGCATGTAGCTGGTGGGTCCTAGGCTCCTAGCTCTCATGGTGGAAACGAAATACGGTGACCCGTCCGGTGGTTCCCCGCTATTAGGTGGAGGAATAATTATTTTACGCATAATAAGGTTGCACTTCCTTGCTGTGGCCATGGACCCAACTATCAGCCTCTCCACGTATAGTACTCTTCCGCACCATGCCGCACGTATAGTACTTGTTCCTTGGCCACATTGACCATGCCGCACCGAGAGCACCAAGGCGATGGACAACGGCGAGGCCTAGGAAGGGGATGACGCAGAGCCAGGGAAGACGCGGCGGTGGATGCCCATGCGGAGCGGAGTACGAGGGTTGCCGGGTTCGGCTGTGGTGCGAGGCTGCTGTCGCCGTAGAATAACAGGGGTTGTGGGTGAGTAGAGGGATGGCCTGGCCAGAGGAGTATGGTGGTGCAGTTAGACCTGCATGGCAGCAGAGCCGGCCACCGTAGGCAGGAGCAGGTGACACGACCGGTGCTGGTTTGGGCGGCTAGAGCAAGAAGACCAGAGGTTGAAGAAGCACTATGGCCGTTGGATGGATATCGTATGGTCACTAGAGCGAGAATAATTCATATTGACTAAGTTGAAAAAGTCCTTCGTCCGTGTGAACTTAGTAGGCCCACAAGTCAGCCTCCTAGTATGGTGGGTCCTAGCTAGCAGGGGGAGTCTTCATTTTTTTGTGCGTAATAAGGAGACACTTCCTTGCGTGCAAAGATACAGCTGGTGGGTCTGAGCTGTCAGCGGGGGAATGTTTTTTTCGCGAAATACAGAGGCCCTTCCGGTGGGTCCCTGCTGTCAGGTGGAGGAATAATTTTTTTTACGTGTAATAAGGTTGCACTTCCTTACTGCGGCCGTGGACCCAGCTATCAGCCTCTCCACGTACACTACTCTTCCGATGGAAGTCGTTCTTGACCACATTGACCACGCTGCGCCGAGAGCACCAAGGCGCTGGACGATAATGAGACCTAGGAAGGGGATGATGCGGAGCTGGGGAAGACGCGGTTGTGGATTCCCACGCAGAGAGGAGTACAAGGGTTGACGGGTTTGGCTGCGGTGTGAGGCTGATGTCGCCACAGAATAACGGGGGTTATGGGTGAGTAGAGGGATGACTTGGCCAGAGGTTCGAGCAGGGTGGAGCGGTCAGGCCTGCCGGCAGAAGAGCAGGCCACCAAAGGCAGTAGCAGGCGGCATGACCGACGCTCGTTTGGGCAGCTAGAGCAAGAAGACTAGAGGTTGAAGAAGTACTACGGCCGTTGGATGGACATCGTACGGTCACTTGAGCTAGAATCGTTCATATTGACTAAGTTGAAAAAGCCCTCCGTCCGTGTCAAGTTAGTAGGCCCACAAGTCAGCCTCCCACCATGGTGGGTCCCAGCTAGCAGGGGACTATTCCTTTTTGTGTGTGTTGAGCATGCCGCGCCGTGCGCATCCAAGGTGGTGAACGACAGCGAGGCCCCGGATAGCAATGAGCCAGAGATGGGAAGACGCGGGAGTGGAGTCGCTGACAGAGAGGTGTACGAGGGTTAATTGGTTCTGGTGCCGCGTGGTTTGGCAGTTGGTGGAGAAGAACAGGAGGTGTGGAGGGGTGGAAGGATGGCCTGGCCGGTGGTGGGGTAGCGCTTCACAGCAAAGCATTCTAAGCAGAGCTGCTAGCAGCAGGAGGCAGGAGCAGGTGGTCCCGGCGGCGCTGGAGGAAGAAGACGAGAGATTGAAGATGGATGCTGGTCGTTGGATGTAAATCCAACGGCTGTCAATGTCAGAATCATTTGTTGACTAAGTTGGCAACGACTTGCGTTGGCTTCGACCTATTGGCCCACATTTCAGCCTCCAAAAAATGTGGCACATATTCAACCCATTTTTTCAGAATTTATAGTCCATTTGATCTTTTTTTTAGAATTACATTCCATTTGCTGGGCTGGGTGAACAAATAATGCAGCGTCCATGCGGCCCTTTTTTTTAAAACTACAACCCATTTTCAATTTTTCGAAATACACGAATTTACTGGGTTGCCGAACAAATAATGTAGTGTCCATGCGGCCCATTTATTTTTTTATAAAAAATTACAGCCCATTTGCACTTTCTCGAAATACACGATTTTGCTGGGCTGGTTCTAATTATAATGTTGGGTTGGGCGTAGCAATATTATCAAAAAATAATCAGGGGCTGAGCATTTCGTATTAAATATATTTAAATAATAAGTGCTTTATTATTACACTGGTCCTTCAATGTTAGCAAGCTTTTGTAAGCATTCACCAGGATTTTCGTTGCCTTAATGTAAAAAAATTCTGGATTTTTTTGTTAAAAAATTATTTTTATAAGTTAGTAAGATGTGGGATATTGTTTTCTCATATATATATAAGTATCTGTTAAGTGTATGATGACAATAAAAATAATATATAATAACATAAAAAATAATATAAATATATATAATATAGTTAGAGGCGAAACATAAGTTGGACCTGCCGTTCCTATTCTTTTATAAAAAATTAAAACAGACCTCTGCATTTTCTTCAAAAACATACATAAGTTGGGCTGGGGATGTTTCAGGAAAAATAAAACCTAAGATGGGAGGTCCATAAGCCCGTCCATACATGACGACCCTCAAGAAAATACAAACCGGCATGTCGTGGGCTGCGCACCTTAAAAAAGGCTAGATGGGGCAGCCCACAACCCAGCTGATACTTGCTGGCCCACTGATAATAAATGATACCTGCCAGCTCCCCGGCTTCGTTGTAAATTTATCTCCTTTAGTAACTACGTTGAAGCACCTAATTTTTTTTAACTATGTTGACAAACCCGTGGGCCCCAACGTCAGTATAGCATTAGGAGGAAGTATTTTCCTCAATGATGCACTTGCTTGCGTATGGCCATAGACCTGGTGGGTCCCGACTGTCCGCCTCTCCACGTGCAGTCCTCTCCAGGTTCCTCTCGTTTGTTTAGCATGTTCACAATGTCAGACAGCGGCGCCGCAGTGAGCGCACAAAGGCAGAGGACGAGAACGAAGCACCGGAGCCGAGGAAGGCATGCTACAGTAATGGTAGATGTTGTGCCTTACCTCTACCGAAACAACTGAACTAGCCTAGTGGCCAAGTGACACTACACGACCGCTGTTCCGCCCAGGTTCGATTCCACCTGATGTAGTGAAAATATCTCCAATTTTTTTGCCTCTGCCATTCTTGAAATGTGGGTCCCCACGGTCATCTATGCACACCACGTCCAACACTTGCCAAAACTTTATCCCTGGTTTTCTCTATTTTTTGCACACTTGGCATTATGTGTGCATTTTGAAAATGGCATATCTTTTAGACTGTGCATCATATGAAGATGTGCTATGCATGAATGCTGACAATCATGATGTTAACTGGTTGGTAGTTCCATTTTCGACCATGAATAAAACTTCCAACGTGATGTTATCCCTGTTTGAAAAGGGCGTGTTAATATAAATGCTTTGCCTCTGAAACTTGCTATTTCTTATCTGAAATTGAAACTTGTAGTTTCTTCTCTAAGAATCACATTGTCTCCACTTTTATATGAAATTACATGTTTTTAAGTGCTAAAAATAGATCTCTAGAATTCATAAAATTCTACATATGCTCAATACTGCAAATCTGAAATTCAAAAGACATTCATATATGAAAGTACTATCAAAATACACAACACAAAACACAATTCACAACCTGCAAATACTAACAACCCTAAGCTCCTCCTGACAATTCACTACCTGTCGGACTATTTTTTGCCTCTGCCATTCTTGACATGTGGGTCCCCAATGTCATCTGCACACACCACGTACAACACTTGCCAAAACTTCGTCCCTTGTTTTCTCTATTTTTCGCACACTCGACATTGTGTGGGCATTTGGAAAATAGCATATCTTTTTGATGCATCATATGAAGTTGTGCTATGCATGAATGTTGATTATCATGATGTTAACTAGCTGGTAGTTCCATTTTCGACCATGAATAAAACTTCCAACATGATGTTATCCCTGTTTGAAAAGGGCGTGTTAATATAAATGCTCTGCCTCTGAAACTTGCAGTTTCTTATCTGAAACTGAAACTTGGATTTTCTTCTCTGAGAATCACATTGTCTGCACTTCTATATGAAACTACATTTCTCTAAGTGCTCAAAACAGATCTCTAGAATTCATAAAATAGTTCATATGTTCAAAAGCGCAAATCTGAAATTCAAAAGACATTCAAATCTGAAATTACTCTCAAATCTGATAGACAAAACATAACCTGCATATACTGACAACCCTAGGCTGCTCCTCAGACTATTTGGGGGCAGACAGCTACCCCGTGGGATGAGGTGAACGGTGAGGGAGAGGATGGCGGGGAAGCGTCATTGCGCCAACTGTTTTTCTCCTCCTCCAGTTGGTTTCGGTCGACGAAGACTCAACCAGCTCGCTCTGCCACAACACACTCACAAACAACATAGTGTAGATGCTCGATCCTTCAATCTCAGGTGGATGCTCCATCTTCGATCGATACTCCCACCATCGCAGTCTCACGGTCGGATCTGGTGAATCTGTTTGCTCCATGGCTCAGAGGAGCAGCTCTATGGACTCCAGCGCGACTCCCTGCCGGTGTATCGCCTCCTTTTCGCTTATTTCCGGATATTTGGCCATCGCTTTTGCCGTTGCCGCTAATTGCTCCAGGTTGTCAAACCAAGACTGTATCTCCAACATCCTAGCTACCTTCACAGGGTCGCCACCTAAGAGCCACATGTATCGGTTGTACTCCTCCATCGATCTACTTCTCCGCAGCACCTTCACTCATTGGTGGTTTTTGAATGGAAGAGGAGAGGAGCTGCGCTAGTTTTGGACTAGAACAGGAGAGGATCGGCGGTGGTATTGAAATGGAAGAGGAAAGGGGCGGCGCTAGTTTTGGATTGGAACAGGAGAGCAGCGGCAGTGATTTTGAAATGGAAGAGGAAAGGAGCAACACTGGATTTGGATTGGAACATGAGAGGAGCGGCACTGGTCTTGGAAGTATTTTTTGTTTTGTGTATTTTGGGTCAAAGTTTGACCAAGTACTCTATTTGAAGAAAAATCTGAATGCATGTCACCAAAAATTGTATTGGCTGGTTCATATCTGAAAGTACTTTCAAATTATATTATTTTTGCAACATATAACATGGATACAAAATTATATTATCGGAGAGCGGCGTGCCAGACCGACCGACCGACTGTCTGGGGTGCGACACGAATGCGACGGAATCCTGTATACATATGTGCCGAAGTTTTCTTGAGGCTTCGCTCCATGGGCGCAATCCATGGATACAAAATTATATTTAAAAGTCGAGGGTGGGGCTTTTCCCACGTGGTAGGCGGCGCAGTACCGCCTAGTTGGTTTGACAGAGAGGCGAGAAGATGAGGGAGTAGGCTGCTGGAAATGTAGGGCTATGTGATTTGATGGCGAGTTACATCTCGACAGGTGGGGCCCTGTGATTTGACTTCTAATTATCATTTTAACTGTGGAGCTACGACCGGCGTGGGTCCCCTGATTCCTGACCACCTCCATGGTATATAGGTGCCAAGTACTGTGTGCTCCTTTTGGCAAATGCAATAAATACTACTCCCTCTCTGTCAGTTTACAAGGCGTGCGCATACCCATAGGTCGTCAATTTGACCAACCTTATAGAAGTCATATACAGTATTACAAAAAATCTGAATGCATGTCACCAATAAATACTACTCCCTCTCTATCAGTAAAATTATAAATTTCAAACGTTCTATTTTAAAACGATATAATTTTTGTGTTATATAGTTTATATTACGGTGATAAAATTGACAACCTAGGTATACGCGTAGGACTTGTAAACTGAAACAGAGGGAGTACGAAGAAAGAGATAGAGAGAAGAAAAAAAATTACTCTTATAGTCAACCTTACAGCAAACCTTGTTGTATGAGTGACTAAGTGATGACTATGAAAGACATGCCAACATTAGATAGCCTAACACACCTGGACGGAGGAAGTGTTTCATGCATGCGAAGTAGGCCAAAAAATGCTCATTTATAGCCATCTGAAATCTCCAAGGCGCGATTGCGTGAGCGAGGTGACGGTCTTGGTAGGCGCGACCATGATACGGGCTGCTGATGACCCTTGGATCTGAGATCAAACGGCCGCATGCTAAGTTGCTGAATTTACAGAATAACCCTCCAGGATAGGATATTCACCCATAGGTCTAGAATCACGCCATGCAACCGTTTGATCTCAGATCCAAGGGCTCTCGGAAGCCCGTATCATGGGAGCATGGAAGGCCTGCCATTCGCACGCCTCACTCAGCATTTTTACAATCGGAAAACCACTAGTAGTTTGCTCCTACTCGTCCTCGGTCGTCCTTTAACATTACGGCAGTTTGCTCCTAGTCGTCCTGTCCTTTCACATTATAGCAGTTCCACTAATCCTAACCCTCCTCCCAATCCATGGCCTCCCAAATCTCCATGATCGGCGGTGAGTACAAGGTTAGAATCATCACCGGCGATGAGTTCGATGTCATCTACACCCGTTCTTCCACGACGGTGAAAGGATGCCTTGCTCGCTTTAGATGCATGTTCGAAAACTCAAAGGCAGACTGGGTCGCTGGGCTAGATGTTGAGCACACCATAGTCCTGGGAAAAGAGAAGGATCTAAAGGAGGAAGAGAAGAATAAGCCCGTCGTGATCTAGGTTTGTGTGCATAACTTGTGCTTGGTCTACCACATATGCCATGTCGACGTTGAGTGCGAGGAATTTAAGAACTTCCTCGCGGGCGGCCTAGTCAAATTTGTGTCAGGACCCCGACTCAATGCCACATCGATCTAGCATGTAACACCTCATATCACTTTGTGGCCTCAAGCACGGTATCCCCACGGGTGTCGCCTTACCTTCGCTCGGGACCGTTTGCGCCTTTTGGCACACGTATATGATAGTGTCGCTAGCATCCATATGATAATGAGCCCGGGCTGACATGGCTAGTCGTAAACCCAAAGTGGCACAAACTTACAGGGACAGGCATCCATAACCCAGCATCGAACATGTCGGTCATCAGCGAGTGAATCCAGGCTGTAGCACTGGGCTAGCAGGACTCCGGTGAACCGGGCTGTAGCGGGCTAACAGGACTCCGGTATTCATCGTGTGACATTTCCCCGAAGGGACAGACACAGGAACGAAGAAGGACACATGCCGGCCAGCCTAAGTGTTCCGGAGCAGTAGCAAGCTACCATGGCTCAGTGGAAGCACTAGGAGACAATTCCCGGTAAGAGAGGCTACTAA
Organism: Triticum dicoccoides; assembly: GCF_002162155.2. Lineage (NCBI taxonomy): Eukaryota > Viridiplantae > Streptophyta > Magnoliopsida > Poales > Poaceae > Triticum > Triticum dicoccoides. Next base: position 275,314,716 of record NC_041385.1, on the reverse strand, counting down.
GGATAAACAACTAGATAGTCAGATCCCACACATACCAAGCATTTCAATAACATACACACAATATGCTCGATATGTGCGAATACAACATGGCATCACAACATGACTCTACAACTCAAGTATTTTATTCAATAGGCTCCAAGGAGCGAGATATTACAAACATGGGTCTCACGACCCAACATTCAGAGCATACAAGTCAAAGCACAAGCGGAAGCTTAACATGTCTGAGTACAGACATCTACAAATGAAAAAGGCTGAGAAGCCTGACTATCTACCAGAACCTGCTGAGGGCAGAAGATCGTAGCTGAGGTAACAAGCTAAACGTCGAAGTCCACCAGGAACTACTAATGAGACTGAAGTCTCTCTGCAAAAACATAAAATAGGCAAACGTGAGTACAAATGTACCCAGCAAGACTTACATTAGAACTATCTACATATGCATCATTATCAACAAAGGGGATGGTGGGGTTTAACTGCAGCAAGCCAACTTTGACTCAATGGCTATCCTAAACTATGACTGCAAGTAACTCTTTTGAGGTGGCGCAAACGAGTCCACATATTCACCATATCAATACACCACTATGGATCCGCTCCCGTCTCCCTACGAGAACGCCATCCATAGCACACCCACTTATCTTGTGCATTTCAGAGTATCCTCTTTCACTTGTCTATGAACTATACAGGCAACCCAGAAGTCCTTTTCCGCGGACACGGCTATTCGAATAGATCATATTAACCCTGGAGGGGTGTAATTCTTCACACACGCTCTCGCCACTTACCACCATGTACACCTCGTGTATCTCGGCAACCTTCAAGCGGAAGCCTGGCGAGGGAGTCGTCCACGACCTGACTAACCACACAAGTCTCTCGTCCAGGTTTATCGCCTATTCGGGTTCCATCCGCAAGGAGATCCGGCCGGGGTGTCGCTCACGGCCCCAAACGATGTGAGCAGGGTTCCCAAGCCCACCATCCGGGTGCCACTTGGTACACCGTGCCACTGTGCCTAGTCTGTCCCAAGCCCACCTGTATCGGGTGCCACTTGGTAGACTACTAACACTACCTACAAACACCAGAAACTAGTTGCAACTCCTGGACAGAGATCAGGTTGATTAATAAGTCGAGAGAGCTTGGAGCGCCCGAAGCCCAATGTGTGGTAGTAACTGTTCATGGATCACAAACACAGAACTTAGTTCCTAAGGACGACTGCAATGAGACATCCCACCATGTACTCCTACATGGCCTCCCACCGCTACCTTTACCAAATCATGTTCACACACTTAGCTCTGAACAGTAGGACATGTTCACCACATTCCAATTCATCCCCGATGAATCAGACCTGACTCAACTCTAAGCAGTAGCAGGCATGACAAACAAGCATGAATGAGTAGGCACATCAGGGCTCAAACAACTCCTCCTCATGCTAGTGGGTTTCATCTATTTACTGTGGCAATGACAGGTCATGCAAAGGAAAGGGGTTCAACTACCACAGCATGTAACAGTTGATTCGTTGTTGTCCTAATGCAGTAAAAGAGAGCGGGAGCGAGAGAGTGGGATTGTATCGGAATGAACAAGGGGCTTTTTCTTGCCTGGCACTTCTGAAGATAGTATAGTTCTTCATCGGTGTCATCGATCACATCGTCGGTACACGTCTACTGAGAGGGGACAAGCACCGACAAACAAAGAAGAAACACAATCAATGCAATGCAACAATATGATGCATGAATGTGACATGGCAATATGATGTGGTTTGTGCTAATGCAACTAAAACAAGATTAAATGAAGTTGGTTTGAATCCAAGATTCAAATTCAAACTCCACATGTGGTTATTTAAATGCCATTTAATTGAATTGTCCTAAACAGTAGTCATAAATTGTTCTAACATGCATGAAAATGGTACAGATGGATAGATTGGATTTTTTTGATAATTTTTCATATATAAATTATTTCATTTGGAGTTACGGTTAAATTTCTATGAATTTTAGAAGTTTGGGATATTTTCTGAATTAAACAAATCATTTAAGATTTATTTAAATTCCGAAAAGGATTACTGCGTCAGCCTGATATCACCATGATGTCAGTAGGTCAACGGGGCACGGCCCGGGTCAAACCTGACCAGTGGGGTCCACCGGTCAGTGACCCAGTGTTGTTTGTGTCACTGACAGGTGGGGTCGGGTCAACCGACACGTCAGCACAGTCAACTCTGACTTGTGGGCCCCGCGTTATTAAACTAATCTAAATAGAAAATAAACTCGGAGTTAATTAGGCGCGGGGCCCAGCTGTCGGTGTTATAGGAGGGGTTAGTTAGTGGGTCATTAGCCACTAATGATGCCCACGTCGGCGGCTAACCGCCGGTGGCGCACAGACGCGGTGGCGTCGCTCATCCCGGCGATTCCGGCAACGAGAAGAGGCAGGGTTTGGCTCATTGGAATGCTCGCGAGGTGGCGCGTCAAACAGTGGTGGTGGCAGGTGCTGGGGTGGCCGGAGACGACGGCAGCAAGCACGTCTGCGGCGGCCGGAGTTCGGACGTCGACCATTCCGACGTCGCAGGGCACGAAAGGAGCGACGGATGGTTGCTCCGGTCCTATGGTGACGCGCTGAGCGCGGTGACGCACTCAGTTTCGAGCTCCAGTGGGCGTGGCCATGGCGGTGAGGAGCTCAGGCGGCGGCGCGATTAGGTCGGCAAGGGGGCGACGGCTACAGGGTGTAACGAGCTCGAGGGAGAGGGGTTTTCGACGTGGGAGCTCACAATGGTTGCAGAGGGCGTCGACACGGGCTCGGAGAAGGCTAGTCGGCGACGTACGGGCGGCGGCAATCCTCGATGGCCGAGGAGGGGAACGGGGGAGCTGGCGACATCCAGGGCTTCCCGGCACCTTCTGTCTTGGTGAGGAGGAAGAGGGGGACGAGACGGGGCTTCTTGGCGCGTCGGTGAGGTGAGGGGAGCACGGTGGCTGCAGCAATCAGCGTCGGCGGCGATGGTGGTGTGTCGGTGGTGCTGCGGGAGAGAGCAGAGGAGATGAAGGGATCCAGGGAGAGTGAGAGAGTATCGAGGAGCTGCGTGGCGCTCGTCTAGAGCCATCCAAGAGGAACCAGGCAGGCAGGGAGGGAGGAGGTGACCTGGGCGTGGGCGTGCGGGCGTCGGGCACGCGCTCATCCTTCTGTCCGACGAGGAAGACGACAGGAGGAGCTGCGGTGGTGGGCTGGGCCAGTTGGCTGGGCCGGCCAGCTGCGGTGCTGGGCCGCACAAGTAGGTGGGCTGCTCAGGTGAGGCCAGGTAAGCTCTCCCTCTCTTCTGTTTTCTAATTTGTTTTTGTTTTCTAATTATTTGCGTCTGCTTTGAGCTTAGGAAAAATACCAAGGCATTTCCTAAAATCGTGAAAATATTCATGGACACTTGCTGAATTATTTCAGTGGCCCAAAAATAGTTCCAACATTATTGGAACATTTAAATTATTTATAGTATTTAAATGCCCAAAGTCAAATACAATAAGATTTAATTCAAAAATCCAGAATGGCCTAGAAATATGTGCATCATTTTTGGCAGAGGTTTTCACCTTTAACAAAAATCATGAACTTTTCTAAGGAGCATTTTGGGTTTATCGAAAATATTTTTAGTTGAACCTAGTTGAATTCATTAGGTGCTAGGGTTTGAACATCCCCAATTCAAATTCTGAGAAATTTAAACATGATGCAACACCAGATGCTAGCACTAAGCAGTACCAGAAGCTAGGGATGTGACAATTTGTTTCTATAGACTTTACGAACGGCAACGAAGTCCTGGGCTGGATAGGCCTTGTTGTAGGCCAGCCCTTCGACCTCCAGAGGAATGTTCTGGTATCCTCCCATCGGCCTTCAATGCTGACCCTGGCAGCAGCCATGGTTGATCCTTCGTATGATAAATTGATGAAACCTCTGTACAAGTTTCATTGTGCGTGGGAGTGGAATGTACTAGATAGAGAGCACATCAATTATGCTACAATGGATGCGTACCTTTGTTTCAATATCTACAAGGGTTGGATGAAGAGCGAGAGCCAAGTTTGTGGTTCAAGCAAAGAAGTGTCGGCCAGAGGAAGAGGGACAAGGACAAAGTCGAGCACGTGGATGAGGAGTCCGAGTAAGGTGGCCGTGTAGTTGCTCATGGTGGTTGTAATGCAGTGTCTACCAGATTAGTGGCTTAGTTTAATTTCAGGGTGCTTCGTTTTATTTGTGGGGTGTGTTGTGCTGAGCCCCCAACAGAACTATATTATGTTCCTTCTTGTTACTTTAACTCTTCAGTACGTACATACTAGTATTTCTTATAGTTCATCTTGTAGTTGGTAGTACTACCACTCGTTTCTTCACATTATATACGTACAATACATATAGCCAACATCATATAGCCGACAGTTTAGTTATCAAAGAATTTCTGGGTGCTTAGTTTTATTTGAGGGGTGTGTTGTGCTGGATACCATTATTGTGACTCGAATCTCTTTTTCCATGTTATAATGACCTAGTAAATACATATAGACCAACATGCCAGCTCTCCCTCTATCTCACTACAGTACAATAAAGTGTGGGGCCTACTTGATCCCAACGGCGTTCTTATTTTCCCATAAAATTATTCCCTTGGTTACTCCTGACACAAGCGGGGCCACACTCATCATTGTGAGATAGAGAGAATCAACATGTGGGTCTAGGCTTACTTTTGTCATATAACGTGGTCAACGGGTTTGACGTGAAAATAAAAATGTCTAATGGCATTTTGGAGCAAACATCTAACGGAACGATGGCATTTTTGAGATATCTAATTGCATTTTTTGAGCAAGCATCTCATGGATCGATGGCATTTTTGAGTAGTTGTAACTTCTAATGGCAAAACTGAGTAGTGAGACACAACTAGTGGCATAAATAATAAAAACCCAAGAATTAAATAGGTATGCTAATTTCTTTAATAGAATTTAGCACCCCATCTAAGCACGTACTAGCTTTTTTAATAGTACTTGTCGGTGTCAAAACTGGCGGATCTCGGGTAGGGGGTCCCGAACTGTGCGTCTAGGCGGATGATAACAGGAGACAAGGGACACGATGTTTTTACCCAGGTTCGGGCCCTCTCAATGGAGGTAAAACCTTATTCCTGCTTGATTGATATTGATGATATGGGTAGTACACGAGAAGATCTACCACGAGATCAGAGAGGCTAAACCCTAGAAGCTAGCCTATGGTATGATTATTGTTCGTCCTATGGACTAAAACCCTCCGGTTTATATAGGCACCCAAGAGGGTTAGGGTTACACAGAGTCGGTTACAATGGTAGGAGATCTACATATCCGTATCGCCAAGCTTGCCTTCCACGCCAAGGAAAGTCCCATCCGGACACGGGACGGAGTCTTCAATCTTGTATCTTCATAGTCCAGTAGTTCGGCCAAAGATGATAGTTCGGCTATCCGGACACCCCCTAGTCCGGGACTCCCTCAGTAGCCCCTAAACCAGGCTTCAATGACGATGAGTCCGACGCGCATATTGTCTTCGGAATTGCAAGGCGGGTTCCTCCTCCGAATACTTCATAGAAGATTTTGAACACAAAGATAGTGTCCGGCTCTGCAAAATAAGTTCCACATACCACCATAGAGAGAATAATATTCGCATAAATTCAATCTGCTGACGCATTTCGGGGTGTGACATCACACCACGGCCAAGCCTTTATTCGAATCGTTTTTACTGTTCCACCTCAGCGCCTTTAGCGAGGCGGTTTCCATGGCACGTCTTGTCAAAGCAGAGATCGTGTCCCCTTATTCCGGGATTCTCATCAATACGGGCGTGGGTAACCCAACCGCGCCATTGGTTATGGTGCTTGGGAGATAAGCGAGTTTTACCAGGCTGGTGGGGACACATAGTTTCGTCCGTCCATATAAGGGGATAAGGATCCACCTTTTTACCTACGCCTTCTTCCTCCTTTGCTTATCCATTTCCGCGCACTCGAGCTCTAGCGCCCAAGTCTACACATCTTGCCTCGACCTTCCTCAGCCATGTCTGGAGTGGGAGGCAAGTGGATGGCCTCCTCCGTCACGGAGGGGCACATCAAGAGGCTGCGAAAGGCCGGATACTTGTCCAGCGACATCGCGCATCGGCTCCCCGACAAGGGGCAGCTCATCCCCACCCCCGGGCCCCATGAGAGGGTGGTGTTTCTCACCCACTTCCTCCATGGACTAGGTTTTCCACTTCACCCATTTGTCCGGGGGCTCATGTTCTACTACGGCCTGGATTTCCATGATCTGGCCCCGAATTTCGTCCTCAACATCTCGGCGTTCATCGTCGTGTGCGAGGCCTTCCTCCACATCAAGCCCCACTTCGGCTTATGGTTGAAGACCTTCAATGTGAAGCCGAAGGTAGTGGGGGGCCAGCAGGCGGAGTGTGGAGGCGCCATGGTGGGCAAGATGCCCAACGTTACATGACTCGACGGCTCCTCCGTGGAAACCATCAAAGGGTGGCAATCGGGGTGGTTCTACATCACCGAGCCGCGTGACCCTGAATGGGCAGCGGCCCCCGAGTTCCGATCTGGCATCCCCACACGGCTCACCTCCTGGAAAGAGAAGGGCCTGACATGGGGTAATTTGGAAGAGCTGACCGGACTCCAAACCTGCATCCAAAACCTTGTGAATAAGAAGAGAAAGTTCGTCAACGTAGTCCAGGTCATGCTCATCCGCCGGATCCTCCCGTGCCAACAACGGGCCTCCAGCTTGTGGGAGTTTGATCCGGCACAGCACCAAACCTTGAGCAGGCTCTTCAACACTACGTACGAAGATGCCTGGAAGGTGCTGTTCAAGGGCGCCGAGGCTCCCGCATCCGCTACCGAAGATCGAGGATTCAGCTCGCAGCGTCAAGCCGGCGAGGTAAGCTATTTCACCCTTTACATGACACTTATTTTCCATAGTTTGACTCTATGCGGGATCTAAACTCCCTTACCTTTGACAGGCCTTGCAAAAGAAGTTCGGGCAGGTTAACTGTCCGGCTCCCTTGCCTGAATACCCAGCGGACGCCCGATTGATGGGGCTGCTGGTTCCGGCACCATACGTGGTGCCGGAGAAGAAGGCCAAGAAGAAGGCCACGGGAACCCGAAAGAGTTCCCGGCGTCAGGTGTTATCGGGCTCATCGTCCGATGACTCCAAGGTGGACTCCTCCCACGAAGACTAGGAGGAGAAAAAAGAGACCTCTCCCCCAACGGGGGGAGAGAAGAAAAGGAAGGCCTCCCCAACTAGGGAGGCCGGAGGGTCCAAGGAGGGAAGGACCCTTCATCCGGACTACTCCACCAACACCGACGACGGTGAAGAGGAGTGGCCACCGAGGACTAAGCCCCTGGCGACGTCGTAAGTGCCCAGATACCAGAATAACTCATGGTGTTTCGTTTGTCGCATGGAATCTCCTAACGCCGAATACAATCCTGCAGCCCGCCCAAGGACGGGCTCGACACTTCCACGAGCGGCTCCCTGGCTCCGTCGGACGTGAATAACACTTCACTTCCGACCGCCTCCTCTCCTCGCACTAACAACATCGAGGTGGGGTCCCAAAAGGGGCCCAGCCAGGAGGAGGAGGTCCCGGAGGTGCCGCAAGGCAACCTCCCGGAATTTGGGTACGAGGCGGATCAAACCCCGAAGGGTTCTGAGTTCGGCCATGGGCAGGACTCCATACCGGAACCTTCAGTGGTTCCGGAGTCCGGCGGGCGGCCCCTTCGTAAGAAGGGCGAGACTGCGACACCGGTGACCTCCGTCCAACCGGAGGCGCCGGATAATTTGCTGGAGGCGCTTAACGGCGCCTCCATCGACGAGGAGCACCGCACTGTTATGAGTGCAGTGATCCAGAAAGTTCAGTCCGCCAAGAGCGGGTTGACTGAGGCATGTGCCAACTTTCTAACAGGCTTTGAGGTATGTAGTTAAGATATGTAAAAAACATTACCGCATAGACAGTAGCCCCTGATGCTCAGTTTGGTGTTCGGAAAGAAAAGCCGAATTGAGGATCTTAAAAAAGATGTACGCAGGAGTCTAACATAGGAATGTCAATATGGGAATGCAGGCTGCGCTGCTGACCTCTGCCGCACTGACTCTGGAGGTCAATGCATTGAAGCAGAGCCTCGAGCGGTCCGAGAACGAGCTCGGCCTTGCCAAGAAGCAGCTCGAGGACAAGGAAGGTAAGTAATACCTTATGGGGGTATATATAAAAAATGTGGTTGCAAAAAATAACAGGAATAACGCAAAAATTGCAGGGGCCACGAACGAGGTGGCGACCCTGAAGGAAGCAGTGTCCAGGGCTGAAAGCGATGCAGCCATGGAACGCACCGAGCAAGAGAAGCAGGAGGCGCGGGTGGCGGAGGTGCGCCAAGAGCTCCAGGCTCTCGTGGAAAAACACGAGAGTTTGGAGCGTGACTCAAAGACTCGAGAGTCCGAGCTCGCCTTGGCTCTTGAGAGCGCCAAAGCCGCTAAGGCCGAAGCCCAAAAAGCCCTCCAGGAAATTGAGGCAATAAAGAAGATAGCAGCGGGTAAGGCATTATTCATGCAAAGCAAGCACGTGAAAGTGAATTACTTGTTACTTACCCGAATCCTGAGCTCTCCAGGAGCATTCGCAGATCTGCCCTGTAGTGTGTCCGACGCCGCCGCATTCTACCAGGTCGAGGAAGGGACCTCGACGGAGAAGGTGTTCTGGTTTCAGTATGCTGAGGCCGGACATCCGGTGCCCCTGAGCGACTAGCTGAAGTAGCTGGTTGAGCTCCATAAGGTGGCCGAACAGGCCATGAAGGGCCTCATAGTTCGGCTGTGGCCCGAGGAAACCGTACCTGGGAGCTACTTCGGGCTGGTGAGGCGGCTGGTGGACGCCTGTCCATGGATTGAAGTCGTCAAGCGCTCCGTCTGCATCGAAGGTGCCCGTTGGGCCCTTGCCCGTGCTAAAGTGCACTGGGGCAAGATGGACGCTGAGAAACTTGTGACGGATGCTCCACCGTCGGGCAGGGAGTATCGCAAGCCCGAGATGTATTATGAGAACGTCCTGAAGGGTGCCCGCCTTATAGCGGGTGAATGCTCCAAAGATGTAATTTTTGAGTAAACTCACATTTGTTATCCTGTACGCTTGAAAACTTGTTCATATGCGCTAAGCAACGCTTGTGAATTTAAAATATTACCTTCTGTGCGGTCGTTTACTAAATTTGAGAGATGGCGAGTCGTCGGCTTCTGCACCCATGCCACGAGTGCTGGGGTGTTCGGGGTAAACTTGAGCGCTCTTTTTTCCCATTCTTGAGTCCTTTGAGGGAGGCGCTCAACGCAACGAACAAGGCAACTAGACTATAATGCTTGAACACTCTCACATAGCCATAGAATTCTATAATTTTAAATTTCGGCGAAGCCCCTAGTAATCGGAAGACCGAGTTCGGGGCGCTATCCACGCCTGGGCCGGACAAAGCCGACTCCTCGCTCTAAGCAGCATAAGTCTTTAGGAACTCGAAGAAACCTCTCGAATAGTGACCAGCTCTCGCCCTATCATGACGGTCAGTTTTAGATTTATCCACTGAGTTGCTTAACCCAGCTCAACCGGGGCACAATCGCAGTGGTTCTCCCAGCGCTACCTTAGCCGATATAACGGAACGTAAGGTACCAAAACATGGGAGCCGGGCAAACCCAGCTATTGACCCAAGACATGATTCGAAGCCGATGCATATAATGCTATAACTTTGGGGTGCTGCACTTGTGAAAGTGTTCGGACTTATCACACCATATTTTTGGGTTCTTAAGCCCCTGGTGTTTTTGTTCGTACCAAAGCGTACGGGTGCAACATGTCGTAAGTGAACATATATAGATAGAAAAAGGAATGCAATAATAGGCAAAAAGCTATGCATTGTTTATTCAAAAAAGCTGCGGTAAAAGCAGAATGATACAAATAGTGTGATAAGCAAGGGACAGGACTATTTGACATGTCGCCCTCCAGGAGCGAGCTGCGGGATAATGTGTAAAACAAGTATACTGCTCGTTATAGAGACCACCTGGACACGCGTCGTAGCTTTCTGGTTCCCTGGCTGTTGCATCGTGTGTTCGGCAATTCTACTACCGGACAGGGCTTCTTGAGAAAGGAGTCCTGAAAGTAAGAAAAAAAAGAATGACACAATTGGGAGCCCCTGGTGCGGTTGAGCCGCCCCTCTGGGTTTCCCATGGTCGTGCCCCTCTCCCTATGCCCATGGTATTTCCAGAGCGTAATTATGTATGCGTAGTACTGGTTTCACAATGTCGCGAGGGCTGGGGTTGGGGCCGCATTGCTACGCATGCTCGGAACGTGCCAGGCGGTCTTGTTGTTGGTTGCTTCGGGCGCGCTTGATGGTGTCCGGCCGTTTAATAGCTGGACTCAAGAATTGCCTTAGGAGGCTGCTTTGTACTTCTGCCGCGAGGGCTGCCGTATGCTCCTCCGTTCGGAGAGAGCATTCGGTGTTTCCGTTGACCGTAATGACTCGTCGAGGGCCTAGCATCTTGAGCTTGAGGTATGCGTAGTGCGGTACCGCATTGAACTTTGCAAATGCGGTTCGTTCGAGCAGTGCGTGATAGCCGCTACGGAACGGGACTATGTCGAAGATTAACTCCTCGCTTCCGAAGTTATCCGGGGATCCGAAGACCACTTCAAGTGTAACTAAGCCTGTACAGTTGGCCTCTACACCTGGTATGACGCCTTTGAAGGTCGTCTTTGTGGGTTTAATCCTTGAGGGGTCTATGCCCATCTTGCGCACTGTATCCTGGTAAAGCAGGTTCAGGCTGCTGCCGCCGTCCATCAGGACTCTAGTGAGGTGAAATCCGTCAACGATTGGGTCTAGAACCAATGCGGCGAATCTGCCATGGCGGATGCTAGTGGGGTGGTCCCTTCGATCAAAAGTGATTGGGCAGGAGGACCACGGATTGAACTTTGGGGTGACTGGCTCCATCACATATACGTCCCTTAGTGCACGCTTCCGCTCCCTTTTGGGTATGTGGGTTGCGTATATCATGTTCATCATCCACACTTGTGGGGGAAAGACCTTCTGTCCTCTATTGTTCGACGGTCGGGGCTCCTCCTCTTCATCGCTATGCAGCCCCTTGTCATTGTTTTCGGCAGCTAACTTGCCTGCCTGCTTGAACACCCAACAATCCTTGTTGGTGTGGTTGGATGGTTTTTCGGGGGTGCCGTGTATCTGGCACAAGCGATCGAGTATTCGGTCCAAATTGGACGGGCCTGGAGTATTTCTTTTGAATGGCTTTTTCCGCTGACTGGGTTTAGAGCCTCTGAATCCAGCATTGACTGTCGTATCTTCAGTATTATCACCATTAATGCGGCGCTTGTGCTTGTTGCGACGCGACCTGCCGTTGCTGTCCTTATTATCCGAACTACGAGGGCTCTTGGTCATGTTGTTACTATGAGCTAGCCAACTGTCTTCTCCCGCGCAGAAGCGGGTCATGAGTGTTGTGAGGGCTGCAATGGATTTCGGCTTTTCCTGTCCTAGGTGCCGGGAAAGCCACTCATCGCGGATGTTATGTTTGAAGGCTGCAAGGGCCTCCGCATCCGGACAGTCGGCGATTTGATTTTTCTTGGTTAGGAACCGTGTCCAGAATTGTCTGGCCAATTCATCTGGCTGCTGAATTATGTGGCTTAGGTCATCGACATCTGGTGGTCGCACATAAGTGCCCTGGAAATTGTCGAGGAATGCTGCTTCCAGGTCTTCCCAACAACCAATTGGCTCTGCTGGCAAGTTGTTAAGGCAATGCCGAGCTGGCCCTTTAAGCTTGAGTGGGAGGTATTTGATGGCGTGTAGATCATCATCGCGGGCCATGTGGATATAAAGGAGATAGTCCTCGATCCAGACCGCGGGATCTGTTGTGCCATCGTATGATTCAATATTTACGGGTTTGAAACCCTTGGGGATCTGATGATCCATTACTTCGTCTGTGAAGCATAGTGGGTGTGCGGCGCCTCTGTATTGGGCTATATCACGACGTAGCTCAAAAGAGCTTTGTCTACTGTGTTCAGCCCGGCCGTAATTGCCATATCCGGTGTGACGGTTATCATCACGCATCATGGGGCGCCCACACGATCCGTAGATCGATCTTGTTTGTCTTGCATTGTCCTCCAATATATCTCGCAGGTCTGGCGCATTTCCCCGCGCCTTGGTATTTTTTGAGCAGCGCTGGGGTGCGGCTTGAGTGTAGGGCCGAGAGGCCTATCTGTCGCGGCCACGAGGTGGTCGGTCGGCCGTATTATGCGCTGGTGATGTAGGTTTAGGTGCTTCCTTCTCTAATCGGGGTAGCAACCTACGTTTTGGGTAGCTCTTGGAGGGACGTTCGAGTTCATACTCTTCGGTCGCAAGGACTTTAGTCCATCTGTCGGCTAGCAAGTCTTGGTCAGCTCTAAGCTGTTGCTGCTTTTTCTTGAGGCTGCTTGCGGTGGCCATAAGCCTGCGTTTAAAATGCTCTTATTCGACGAGATCCTCAGGCACGACAAATTCATTGTCGTCGAGGCTTGCCTCGTCTTCGGAGGGAGGCACGTAATTATCGTCCTCTACCTCTCTGTCTGCCGCTCTCTCATGAGGGCTGGCTTATCCATCCTGCTGCGTTGAATCCTGCTAGAGGGGGTTGTCTTTGGCACTGTCCGGGGTGTTACTGTCTTCGGTGCCGGAATCTCCGTTTTTGCTGTGGCGGGATTTAGAGCGGCGCCGCTGACGCCGGCGCTTAGGCTGTTTCTTGGAGGGGTCATCCTCCATTGTTCCATCACCATTCCCATCTTTTGGGATGTCCACTATGTAAATGTCGTATGACGAGGTGGCCTTCCAGTGCCCTGTAGGCGCTGGTTCTTGGTCGTCTCCTGCATCGTCGTCCATACTGTCGATGTCTTCGGAGTTGAAGTCGAGCATGTGAGTTAAATCATCGATAGTGGGTACTAATTGGGTGGTGGGTGGGCTTTGAATTTCGTCCTCCGCATCCCAACCTTCCTGACCATAATCCGGCCAGGGCTCTCCTAATAAAAAGAGAGGCTTTAGTGAATTCAGGATGTTGCCAAAGGGCGAGTGCAGAAAGATGTCCGCAGCAATGAACTCCATGATCGGTGCCCAATCGGCTTTGATTGGCAAGGGCGCGGAAGGTTCAGAGTCTGGAGAGGAGTCTGGCACCTTGGAGTCACGAGCTTCGCAAAGGACAGGGTTGGTGTTCGGCTCAATCGCCGTAGGGATAGCAGCCCCCGAGGCGGTGTCCAGCCACCCATCCTCGATCGGTGCCAGTCGGCTCTGAGCTAAGGTTCGAAGTGGACACTTGTGCAGCCTCCAGGGCACTGTCCGGCAGCAAAGCTAGATCACGCCCATCGTGACAGTGCGGCGCGCTTGGCTGTGGCTTGAACCCATCGAAGATCAAGTCTCCACGGGCGTCAGCCGTGTAGTTCAAACTTCAAAATCTGACCTGATGGCCAGGGGCGTAGCTTTCAATCTTCTCCAGATGGCCAAGCGAATTGGCCCGCAGTGCAAAGCCGCCGAATACAAAGATCTGTTCGGGGAGAAAAGTCTCACCTTGGACTGCATCGTTGTTGATGATCGGAGGAGCCATCGGGCCTAAAGATGACGACACAGAGGAACTCTCAATGAAAGCACCAATGTCGGTGTCAAAACCGGTGGATCTCGGGTAGGGGGTCTCGAACTGTGCATCTTGGCGGATGGTAACAGGAGACAAGGGACACGATGTTTTTACCCAGGTTCGGGCCCTCTAGCTGGAGATAAAACCCTACTCCTGTTTGATTGATATTGATGATATGGGTAGTATAAGAGTAGATCTACCACGAGATCAGAGAGGCTAAACCCTAGCCTATGGTATGATTGTTGTTCATCCTATAGACTAAAACCCTCCGGTTTATATAGGCACCGAAGAGGGTTAGGGTTACACAGAGACGGTTACAATGGTAGGAGATCTACATATCCGTATCGCCAAGCTTGCCTTCCACGCCAAGGAAAGTCCCATACGGACATGGGACAGTGTCTTCAATCTTGTATCTTCATAGTCTAGGAGTCCGGCCGAAGATGATAGTTTGGCTATCCAGACACCCCCTAGTCCGGGACTCCCTCAGTACTATATGCATAATTTGGCGACGAGCGCTCTCTATATGTATCACCTTTTTTTAATTTCATCTTGTTAGTTTTGCTCCATGGCGCAATCCATCGATACTACTACTGTACAAAAGTATACATTTTTTAAAAAGCTAGAGGTCGGGGCAGTCTCGCTTGGTCGGTTTCACGAGAGGCGAGGGCCTTTGTGATTTGATGGCTCATTACTGCTGGAAGGCTGGGCCTTGTAATTTCACTACTCTTATAAATGTTGCCGACGACCAGAGGAGGAGCAAAGAACCGTGCGGTATAATCAAGTTTTCCACTTGAGTAGTAGTACGACAGAGGAGCACGAAACACGGCAGCCCAGTGAGATATGGTGATAAAAATGACCTTATTTTCTAGTCATCGATCCCACGACGCCGCACATCGTTAGCATTGTTCTATTCATGCCTCACAGAGAGCGTGACACGTGCGTTGAAACACCTGAAGAAAAAGAATAAACACATGAGAAAAATAAGAAGGAAGGTTATCACCCAAAAAAAAGAAGGAAGACGCACACACAAGTCTGGGGCGCTGCTCTCTACTAGTACAGGATGGGTTGCTGGTCGCAGAGTCGTAACTGCTTCTTCATCGTATTCACGACCTCCATCTCCTTGCATGTCTCCTCTGCTCTCTTCTTCATTCTATCCATGACACGGGATTTCTCGACACAAGCCTTTATCATCTGTTCCACGGTCGCATTACGTACCTTGACAGCAGTCGGGTGCTCGATGCGGAGCTTCCCCAACTCCTCCTTCTGTTCTCTCGGTGTTCTAGATATGGGGGTACCCAGACTTGCCTGCCTGCAGCCCACTGCATGGCTCCATCGACGGCCTAGTACGACCCAGCTTCGGCATCAACAACTCAAGACCCTCGCAAGGGGCCAAGCCTCGCGAGGCGGATGGCCCCAAGACCTGCAAGGGGATCGGCCTCCTCAGGCTGGCTCCCGAGGGGCAGAGAGTTCTATGCAAGGTGCACCTCACGAGGCTCAGCTGATGTAAGCCATGACGACCAAGGCTAGGCGGGTGCCAAGCGGGCTAGCAGGCGCAGAGTACCAGTTTCCTCTTTGGTGCAAAGGAGGCAAGCAGCAGGTGCGGAGTCCCGAGGAATCAGCCAAGGGTTTCTACACTGGTGCAACGAGACCAAGACTGCCAGGACGGCAGGACAAAGGTCATCGATGAGCCCATCACAGCGTCACGACCAGAGGCTTTTTGCAGGAGAAGACCACTTTAGTCAGGATAGGATGTACTTCCTGTCCCCCTTCAAATCTGGCCGTTGTGGGATCCCTTCCCGCCAACATTTGGGAAGAGGACCAAGGCCACTATAAATAGGACTTAGCCACCACCATAGAAGGGGTCAAGGGACGGATCAAGAGAGAAAGAGTAGAACAGGGATAGGATCCTTTCTCACCCGACCACCTCACCACCTCTCCTAAGCTCAAGAACACCTCACCTCCTGAGGCCAGTTCATCCACTGTACTAGTTCATCCTCAGCCCCTCGAGGCAATCCACCAAAACGCTAGAGTAGGGTATTACACCGCAAGGTGGCCTGAACCAGGATAAACTATTGTGTCTCTCTGTCCCTTTGAGCTCGATGTGCTAAGCTTAGAGGATCGCGAGTAGGCGGGCTGGGTAGGTTGAGATCTCCGCATGCACCCCAGAGTTCAAACCTGTCAAGGGTTTGCGGAACCCAAAATCTGACATTTCACGCGCCAGGTAGGGGTGCGTCGGATCCTCTCTTCCGTCAATCGATCCACCGCTACTCTGACACTTCCATGGTTAATGCACGTCGGGCTCGCGCTGAGCGTCGGGCCACGGTTGCCGCCCGCGTCGCTCAGACGGCTCTGGCGGGCGACGGATGTCCTCGTCGTTCTCCGTCACCAGCAGCCAATGCCTCCACGGGCCCTTCCGGCCAGGAGCAACAAGCTTCATTGCTGCACCCCTCGGTGCACCGCGACGTGCAGACCGCCACTCCATCACTGACCCCGTCCAATTCATCCTCCCACGCGCATCGCGGCCCGGCGAACATGCGAGCTGCTCTGCTCATGGAGCGGGAGCTCCTTCGCTACCGCCCAGTTGACGACTTCTACGAGGAGTGGCTCGAGCACATCACCGAGCTCATTAGCGCCGCCGGAGACTCCACTGCATCGGCCCGCCCATTGCCTCAGCAGCCGCCTACCATGGGCGACGTGGCTCACTGGGCACCTCCACCACCTCTAGTCAGGGCGCCACCGCCGAACCAAGGCGGGTGGCACCGTGGCATGACCCGACACGCCAGGCGCCTGCGCGCGAAGAGGCGAGCTGCCAAGTGGTTTAGCGACCCCAAGAAGATGCACGTGCACTTCCAGCATCTCCACGTCAAGACCGTGTGTCGCCCGTGATGGTGGCGGCAAGCGAGCATCAAGACCAAGCTCCACCTCCTCGACGGGCTCCCGTGACCACATCAGGGTGCCACACATTCATCCCGGAGCTTCGCAACGTCATCTGGCCGAGCAAGTTCAAGCCTGATCTGCCCCCACGCTACGATGGCATCGCCGACCCCGCCAAGTTCCTGCAGCTCTACGAGCTAAGCATCAAGGCGGCTAGCGGCGACGAGAAGATCATGGCGAACTGGTTCCCCATGGCCCTCAAGGATGGCGCGTGCTCCTGGCTCCTGAATCTCCCCTTGGGATCTATCTCCTCGTGGGATGAGATGCACGACCGCTTCATCGCCAACTTCCAGGGCACTCGCGACCGCCCGCGGGCTGCGGGTGACCTACGACGCATCAAGCAGCAGCTAGGGGAAAACCTACAGAAGTACAACCAGTGGTTCAACAATGTTCGCCTAAAGATCCCCAAGGTGTCGGGCGAGGCCATCATTTTAGCGTTCACTGATGGTAGCCGTGACGTCAAGATGAAGGAGGAGCTCGCCATCCATGAGGACCTCTGCACAGCCCTGGAAATGTTCAACATGGCGAGCAAGTGCGCAAGGGCTAAGGAGGGACGCCTCTCCCTCCTCGAGCTCCCAGATGCTGACCCAGAAGACAAGAAGACCAAGGCTAGGGACATGAACCGCAAGGGGCCAGCTGTGCTTGCAGCCGAGCCGGAGATGAAGCGTGGTTGCGATCACCCTAAGTTATCCAAGAGCATTCAACCATTCTACATCTTCCACAATGTCCACAGCCACAACACCAACGACTGCCAGGAGCTCAGGGCCCTCCGTGGAGGACGCCTCGGCCGATGCCCCGAGCACAACGATCGAGGCTACGGTCACGGAGGTAGCCGAGGGGGAGCAAGCTGGGACTGATGGAAATATCCCCTAGAGGCAATAATAAAGTTATTATTTATTTCCTTATTTCATGATAAATGTTTATTATTCATGCTAGTGCATTAACCGGAAACATAATACATGTGTGAATACATAAACAAACATAGTGTCACTAGTATGCCTCTACGTGACTAGCTCGTTAATCAAAGATGGTTAAGTTTCCGAACCATAGACATGAGTTGTCATTTGATTAACGGGATCACATCATTAGGAGAATGATGTGATTGACTTGTCCCATTCTGTTAGCTTAGCACTTGATCATTTAGTATGTTGCTATTGCTTTCTTCATGACTTATACATGTTCCTACAACTATGAGATTATGCAACTCCCGTTTACCGGAGGAACACTTTGTGTGCTACCAAACGTCACAACGTAACTGGGTGATTATAAAGGAGCTCTACAGGTGTCTCCGAAGGTACATGTTGGGTTGGCGTATTTCGAGATTAGGATTTGTCACTCCGATTGTCGGAGAGTTATCTCTGGGCCCTCTCGGTAATGCACATCACTATAAGCCTTGCAAGCAATGTGACTAATGAGTTATTTGTGGGATGATGCATTACGTAACGAGTAAAGACACTTGCCGGTAACGAGATTGAACTAGGTATTGAGATACCAACGATCGAATCTCGGGCAAGTAACATACCGATGACAAAAGGAACAACGTATGTTGTTATGCGGTTTGACCGATAAAGATCTTCGTAAAATATGTAGGAGCCAATATGAGCATCCAGGTTCCGCTATTGGTTATTGACCGGAAATGTGTCTCGGTCATGTCTACATAGTTCTCGAACCCGTAGGGTCCGCACGCTTAAGGTTTCGATGACAATTATATTTTGAGTTTATGAGTTTTGATGTACAGAAGGAATTTGGAGTCCCAAATGAGATCATGGACATGACGAGGAGTCTCGAAATGGTCGAGACGTAAAGATCGATATATTGGACGACTATATTCGGACATCGGAAAGGTTCCGAGTGATTCAGTTATTTTTCAGAGTACCGGAGAGTTACGAGATTCGTATTGGGCCTTAATGGGCCATACGGGAAAGGAGAGAAAGGCCCCAAAGGGTGGCCGCACCCCTCCCCATGGACTAGTCCGAATTGGACTAGGGAGGGGGGGCGCCCCCTTCCTTCCTTCTCCTTCTCCCTTCCCTTTCCTTCTCTCCTACTCCTTCTACTTGGAAATGTTCCTAGTTCTACTAGGAAATGGGGAATCCTACTCCCAGTGGGAGTTGGACTCCCCTAGGGCGCGCCATAGAGAGAGGGTCCGCCCTCCCCCTCCTCCACTCCTTTATATACGGGGAGGGGGGCACCCCTTGGAGACACAACAATTGATATCTTGATATCTTAGCCATGTGCGATGCCCCCCTCCACCATAGTCCTCCTCGATAATATTGTAGCGGTGCGTAGGCGAAGCCCTGCGACGATAGAACATTAAGATCGTCACCACGCCGTCATGCTGACGGAACTCTCCCTCAACACTCGGCTGGATCGGAGTACGAGGGACGTCATCAAGCTGAACGTGTGCTAGAACTCGAAGGTGCCGTAGTTTCGGTGCTTGATCGGTCGGGCCGTGAAGATGTACGACTACATCAACCGCGTTGTTCTAACGCTTCCGCTTTCGGTCTATGAGGGTACATGGACAACACTCTCCCCTCTCGTTGCTATGCATCACCATGATCTTGCGTGTGCGTAGGTAATTTTTGAAATTACTACGTTCCCCAATAGGGACGACCGCGACCATCGTCAGGAGTGGCGCGACCAGCCTCGGGAGGACCGCTGGCAGGGCCAGCCTCGCGAGGGTGCCTGGAGGGACCAGCCTCGCGAGGATCGGCCTCAGGGTAACGCCGGTCTTCCTCCACTACCTCCACCACCAAGAAGGAACGAAGATCATCACCAGGACGAGGGGGCTGGGGGCTTACAGGAGCCTCAAGCCATCGCCTGCATCGTGGGCAGCTCTCAGGCCCCAGCCTCTCACTGTGTCTTCAATCAGTTCGCGCGCGAGGTGAACGCAGCTGTAACACCCCGGATGTAACTTTCCATCTTTGTATCTCCAACTCTTGCCTTTTTCGGCTATGTGATATGTTATTCCCTCCGTGGTTGGGTTTTGTCTTTTGTTTTGCATTTTATTCATGTCATGCATATCATATCATGTCATCATGTGCATCTCATTTGCATACATGTTCGTCTCATGCATCCGAGCATTTTCTCCGTTGTCCGTTTCGCAATCCGACACTCCCACATGCACCGGCGCACCACTCTTGTCTCTTTTTCGTGTGCAGGTGTTAAACGTTCTCGGAATGGACCGAGACTTGCCAAGTGGCCCTGGTATAGCACTAGTAGACCGCCTGTCAAGTTTCGGGTCATTTGGAGCTCGTTTGGTACTCCAACGGTCAACCGCATAACCGCAAAGGCCTCTTTTGAGTTGCAGCCCAACACCCCTCCAAAACAGCCCAATAACCCATCTAAGTCACTTCCATGCTCTCCGTCGTCGGATCACGATTGTGTGGGCGAAAACCGCACCTCATTTGGACACGCCTAGCTCCCTCTACCTACAAATATGTGCCCATCCCCGAAATTTTCGGGCAAACCCTAGCAAAACTCCTCCCCGCCGCCACCGGACGCATCCGGACCGGGCCGGACACGTCCGCCCGCCGCCCGACGAATCCCGCCGCCGCCCGCGTCCATCCAGGAGCTGCCACGTGGCCCGGCGCCCACGCACCACCGCCGGCCCGCCAGGCCCGCGCGGGGCCCCCGCGGCCCATCGCCGCTCCCCGTCGCCCGAGTCTCCGCGCCGCGCCGAAGCCCGTGGCGCCGTCGCCGGCCTCCGCCGCCATCGCCGGCCTCCGTTGCCGCCCAGCCGCGCCGGACCTCCTCCGCCGCCTCCGCCCGAAGCTCCGGCCGCCCCGCTGCCGCGCCGCCCGGCCGCGCCCGGCCTCGCCGTCCGGCAGCTCGCACCGCCCGCGCCCGCTCGCCGCCGTCCCCGCTCGCCGTCATCCCGCTCCGGACGGCCTGAGCGCCCCTCCGGCCGCCTCCTCGGGTTCCTCTTCCTCCTCTCCGGCGAGCCGCCGCCGTCCTCGATCCGCGAGCCGGATCCAGATCTGCCTGGTTGGCTTTCTTCTCCCCCCGAAATTCCTCTAAGTCTTTCTGTCATTAATTTTTGTTGCATGTTCATCGCCCCACAACTTTGCATCCGTGGCTCCGTTTTGGGCGTGTAGCATACCGAATTGTTCGCCTCGAAGAGTACATCATTTCATATCATTGCATCATTTTCATTTGAGCTCATCTTGATGCCCGAAATGCTGTTGGAAGAGTGCTTCATAATATTAGTTTCAGATTCTTATCAGAACATGCACTTTTGTCATTTTTGCCATGATTGATGTCTGCATCCTATGTACTTGAGCCCTACATGTGAGTTGAACTATGCCATGTATTCTTTGCAGAGGTACTTGCCATGTATTTTTTTTATCAATGTGGTGACTAGCACAAGCATGCAAACTAGGCTTCGTGATATTGCTGATTTTAGTCCCTGTTCTGCTGTTATTTTCATGCCATGTAAACTTGATGCTATAGAGAGATCCATGCATATTTTGAGATACTTCAGTAAGGGTGTTTTGAACATATGGTTATATGCTATCCATCCACGCCCTT
Organism: Triticum dicoccoides; assembly: GCF_002162155.2. Taxonomy (NCBI): domain Eukaryota; kingdom Viridiplantae; phylum Streptophyta; class Magnoliopsida; order Poales; family Poaceae; genus Triticum; species Triticum dicoccoides. Next base: position 275,293,669 of record NC_041385.1, on the reverse strand, counting down.
GGTTGCAATTATGAAGTAGTCTAGCATGTCATTTTCGTGCTCTACTTTTGCTTCAAAATGTTTCCTGGAAGATTGTTTACATGTTATTCAATTTTACCAAGGTTGTTGTAGTTGATCCGTGTATGCTATGATGTTGTTTTTGCCATGTATAGCTTCTATGCCATGTCTTCTTGATGGATGTATGCTTAGTTTATCATGAAATGCTTTGTAGTGAGTGCATCAAGCTTACGAAGGTGCCTTCGTAATTCTGTCAATGCCATGCTTTGTTTGCTGAATCTGTTAATGAAACTTGCTATGTTTTCATGGGTGCCATCATATCTTCTGGTTCTTTTTGGCTTATGGTCAGTAAGGGACTTTTGATCTATGCTTTGAGTGGATTCATGCCATGCCTTGGTTTTCTATTATAGGTTCCTGTAGCATGTTGATAACTTGCTCTGAACATTGCTTCGTGATGCTGTTTATGCCATGTCCAAACCTGATATTTTTTGCTCTTTCACCATGCTTGTTTGAACCTGTTATGGTGTGATTTAGCCGTAGCTCAGTGTTCCTATTTTGTTAAGAATCTCCTGTAGATCACTGCCATATGTTTTTTTTTATGTTGGGGTGCTGTAGCATAGTTTCTTGTTGCATGCTAAGTAGCATCGTGCTGTTAATCACAACTTTGTGCCATTCTTGTCTTGCTTGCCATTTGCAAACCGTGCATCCGTTTCCGGTGGTCCTTATATCGATTTCAACCGAAATCATCTCATCTTTCCAGCGGCATACTTGGTTTGCCAAGTTGATGCCTTGTTCATCCTTTTTCCTCCCGAAGCACGCATAAGCATTGCATATCACATCTCGTATATCATGACATGTATTGCATCATGTTGCTTTTGCATTGCACCGTGATTTATTGTGGTTCCTTTGCTTGTGTTCTTGCTTTGGGTAGAGCCGGGATACGAGTACGTGCACGAGGAACCAGTTGAGAACGCTTACGAGGATCTAGACTTCGACAACTTTGAGAACCTTGCAGGCAAGATGACCATACCTTCGATATCACTTCTATCTTTGCTTGCTAGTACTCGCTCTATCACTATGTTAGCTCTACCTGCCACTGTTTATCATGCCTCCCTATTTCCATGTCAAACCTCTAACCATCCTGTCCTAGCGAACCGTTGTTTGGCTATGTCACCGCTTTTGCTCAGCCCCTCTTATAGCGTTGTTAGTTGCAGGTGAAGATGAAGTTTGTTCCTGGTCGGAACATGGATATTATGGGATATCACATTATCTCCTGTTTAATTAATGCACCTTATATACTTGGTAAAGGGTGGAAGGCTCGGCCTTATGCCTGGTGTCTTGTTCCACTCTTGCCGCCCTAGTTTCTGTCATACCAGTGTTATGTTCCTTGATTTTGCATTCCTTACACGGTTGGTTGATTTATGGGACCCCCTTGACAGTTCGCTTTGAATAAAACTCCTCCAGCAAGGCCCAACCTTGGTTTTACCATTTTCCACCTAAGCCTTTCTCCCTTGGGTTTTCGCGAGCCCGAGGGTCATCTTTATTTTAACCCCCCCCCCTCGGGCTAGTGCTCCTTCGAGTGTTGGTCCGAACTGAGTAGACTGCGGGGCCACCTCGTGGAAACTTGAGTGTTGGTTTTACTCATAGGATGTCTCATTCGGTGTGCCCTGAGAACGAGATACGTGCGACTCCTATTGGGATTTTTCGGCACATCGGGCGGCTTTGCTGGTCTTGTTTTACCATTATCGAAATGTTTTGCGAACCAGGATTCCGAGGCTGATCGGGTGTTCCCGGGAGAAGGTATATCCTTTGTTGACCGTGAGAGCTTGTGATGGGCTAAGTTGGGACACCCCTATAGGGTATATTATCTTTCGAAAGCCGTGCCCGCGGTTATGAGGCAGATGGGAATTTGTTAATGTCCGATTGTAGATAACTTGACACTTGACTTCATTAAAATGCATCAACTGTGTGTGTAGCCGTGATGGTCTCTTCTCGGTGGAGTCCGGGAAGTGAACACGGTTTGAGTTATGCTTGATGTAAGTAGTTTCAGGATCACTTCTTGATCGCTTCTAGCTTCTCGATCGTTGCGTTGCATCTCTTCTCGCTCTCACTTGCGTATGTTAGCCACCATATATGCTTAGTGCTTGCCGCAGCTCCACCATATTACCCCTTTTCCTACCTATGAGCTTAAATAGTCTTGATCTCGCGGGTGTGAGACTGCTGAGTCCCCGTGGCTCACAGATTCTACCAAAACAGATGCAGGTGCAGAGGATACCAGCGCAGATGGCGCAACTGAGCTGAAGTGGGAATTTGATGAGGTCCTTGGTCGTTACTATGTATCGTTTCCAGATGATCAGTAGAGGAGCCCAATCGGGACGATCGGGGATCTAGCATTTGGGGTTGTCTTCTCTTCATTTGAATTTGACCGTAGCCGGTCTATGAGTGTATTTGAATGATGTATGATCTTAATTATGTATTTTGTGAAGTGGCGATTGTAAGCCAACTCTCTTTATCCCATTCTTGTTCATTACATGGGATTGTGTCAAGATGACCCTTCTTGCGACAAAACCACTATGCAGTTATGCCTCTAAGTCGTGCTTCGACACGTGGGAGATATAGCCGCATCGTGGGTGTTACAAGTTGGTAATCAGAGCCATCCCCGACTTAGGAGCCCCCTGCTTGATTGTTTGCTGGCGATGTTGAGTCTAGAACAAAATGTTTTGAGTCTTAGGATTATATATATCGGAGAGTAGGATTCTTTTTACTCCTCAGTCCCTTCGTCGCTCTGGTGAGGTCTCCTGACATAGATGTTTTGACTTTCCTCTCCTCAAATTTCACTAAAAAAAATTTAGGATCACGCGGGTATCTTGGAATCATTCTGATGGTTTTGTGACGAGAACATTGTTCTTGGTGCCTCCTGTCTATTATGTGGCTTTGACCCGGGGAGTTGAGCTCCGAGGTGTTGTCGTCACAATTTTATCGTTGTAGTTCTGGAATACCTGAGTTTTGCCAACATCGAAAATCTCTTTTATGCAGTTGTTGGTGAGATAACCTCGACGCCACCCAGTACTGGGGCAGGAGTTCGGGAGTATTGCGATAACTCGTATAACGGATGCTTTTCGAAGGTTGAGGTACACGATTTCGGAAGGTTTCTTGGTTATGTGTTGACGGATGGATACAGCTGGATGTAGGGATTGTTAGTTTGGGTGAGATATATTGCTTCCCCTGTATCCCCAACACCTGATTGCATAACCAGAAAGTTTCGGGAGTTTATAGGTGGGATTCAAGTAGCTCTAGCATTTCTTCCCGCAGATATTTGGTTCGTGATTGGGTAATCCGTATCACTTATTTGTTCCAGTTGTACCTTGTTTATTTCATTCATCAATCTATATTCAAGTGGCTTCTCACGTTAATGGATGTGTGATGTTAACTTTTGGAATTCATTCATTCATCTTTGTTCGAATGTTTATTGTGAAGACTATATGTTGCAATTTCTATCCGTTGATTCAACTTGTCTATCTGTCTATCAAGATGCTAACGGATGTCACCCTCTTCAGGATGGCTCCGCCAACGCGTCAGAATCCGGAACGCAATGATGGGAGTCAGGCGAACCCTCCACCTCCACGTCCGCCTCCAGAGGCATGGCAAGCTTGGATGGCAGCCACAAATGCCAATGCCCAGATGATGATCCAGCTCATGCAAGAGCGCAACCAAGGTCAAGGCAACCAAGGGAATCAAGGTCAAGGGCAGTTCAATCATCAGCCTCTATTTCCTACCCTCAACCAATTCCTTGCAAATCAGCCGAAGTCTTTCAGCTACTGTGTCAAGGCCACAGACGCCGATGATTGGCTCGTGGATATCAACAAGCATTTTGAATGCAGCAATGTCAGGCATGAGGACTATGTCAAGTTCACTTCTTTTCAGCTTAAGGATCAGGCAGCTGATTGGTTCTAGCAATACAAGGATTCCATAGGAGGTCGAGTGATTACTTGGACTGACTTCTATCGGGACTTTAAAGCTCACCATATTCCTACCAGTGTTGTTGAGAGCAAGCATGAGGAGTTCCGTAATCTCAAGCAAGGCAACATGTCAGTGTACGAATACAACAAGCAGTTTCAGAAACTTGCTCGCTTCGCTAAGCAAGATGTTCCTAATGAGAAGAGTATGATCTATCAATTCAGAGGTGGCCTTAGAGAGGATCTACAGTTAGCTCTCGTTCTTGTTGAGCCTACTCAGTTTGATCAATTCTACAATATGGCAGTCAAGCAAGAAGGTGCTCAGCTTAAGTGTGAGGCTTCTAAGAAGAGAATCAGGGATGCAGTGCAGTCTTCTTCTTCCTCACAAGTGGCAGCTAAGCAGCAGAAGTTCTACCTTCCTCCTCCTCCGTTTCGTCAGCCTTACCAACAGAAGAACTCAGGTGGTCGTGGATCTTCCCAGCCACCCAACCCAGGCTATCAGAACAAGTCTCAGCCTCAAGCTCCAAGGTCAAATGCTCCTTATCATCGTCCGCTCTCAGAAGTGACTTGCAACAAGTGCCAGCAGAAAGGTCACTATGCGAACAAATGCTTCAATCAAAGGCGCCTTCCTCCTCCTCCTCCTGTGAGACTTCAAGCAATGAAGTGGTCAAGCATAATCCAAAGCATGCAAAGGTGAACATGATGAATGCAGCTCAGGCAGAGGATTCTTCTGACGTGATAATGGGTAATCTTCCTGTTAATGATATTCCTGCAAAAGTCTTATTTGATACCGGTGCATCGCATTCTTTCATGTCATATCCTTTTGCATCGAAGCACAATTTTGACACAGAGGATTTACCTATAGTTATGCAAGTTGTTTCTCCGGGAAGACTTGTGACTTCCAGTTTGGTTGCTCCTGATGTTTCTATTAAGATGGGCAACTATAAATTTATGTCTTCTCCAATTGTTCTTGGCGACTCTGATATTGATCTAATTCTCGGAATGGACTGGCTTTCTAAGCACAAGGCTCAGCTTGATTGTGCTGCCAGGCAAATTCAATTGACACACCCTTCTGAGGATGTTATCATCTATGCCGCTCGTGATGAAACCATTCGGTTGTTTTCTCTCAATGAGAAGGGCGAGCTGGATGCTATTTCTCAAATTCCAGTCGTTTGTGAGTACCAAGATGTGTTTCCAGAAGAGCTTCCGGGTATGCCTCCTCATCGGCCAGTCGAGTTCGTTATTGATCTTGAGCCTGGAACTGAACCCGTTTGCAAGCGTCCATACAAGCTTGGACCCAAGGATCTGAAGGAATTGAAGAAACAGCTCGATGAACAAGAGCGTCTGGGTTTGATCAGACCGAGTTCATCCCCATGGGGTTGTGGAGTTCTTTTTGTCCAGAAGAAGGATGGCACGGACCGACTTTGTGTCGATTACCGTCCATTGAACAAGAAGACAATCAAGAACAAGTATCCACTTCCCAACATCAATGAGCTTTTCGAGCAACTCAAAGGTGCTAAAGTTTTCTCCAAGCTTGACCTTCATATGGGTTATCATCTGATTCGCATTCGTGAACAAGATATTCCCAATACAACATTCAGAACAAGCTATGGTTCTTATGAATATACTTTCATGTATTTCGGCCTTGTCAATGCTCCTCCTACGTTCTCTCGCATGATGAACTTTATCTTCAACCCCTACACCAATGAATTTGTTCTGGTGTATCTCGATGATATCTTGGTCTTCTCCAAGAATAAGCAGGATCATGCCAAACATTTGCGATTGGTGCTCGACAAGCTCAGAGAGCATCAATTCTATGCGAAGTTTTCCAAATGTGAGTTCTGGCTTGATGAAGTTCTTTATCTTGGTCACATCATCTCCGCCAAGGGCATTGCTATTAATCCCGCGAAGGTGTCTGCAGTTGTGAATTGGGAACCTCCTCAGAATGTCAAGCAGCTCCGCAGTTTTCTTGGTCTTGCAAGCTATTGCCGAAGATTTGTTGAGAACTTCTCTAAGATTGCAAAGCCTCTTTCCAACCTCCTCCAGAAGCATGTCAAGTATGTCTGGACGCCTGAGTGTGACGTAGCTTTCAACACCCTCAAAGAGAAGCTAGTCACAGCTCCTGTCTTGACTCCTCCTGATGAATCCAAGCCATTCGAAGTATTCTGTGATGCTTCCCTTCAAGGTCTAGGTGCTGTGTTGATGCAAGAGAAAAAAGTTGTGGCCTATACCTCTCGTCAGTTGAAGCCCAACGAAAAGAACTACCCCACTAACGATCTTGAGTTGGTGGCAGTTGTCCATGCATTGATAACATGGAGATATCTCTTATTGGGAAGGCAAGTGGACATTTTCACCGATCACAAGAGCCTCAAGTATAACTTCACTCAACCCAACCTTAACCTCAGACAAACTCGATGGGTCAAAATGATTCAAGAGTACAATCCGAGTATTGAATATACTCCTGGCAAGGAGAATGTGATTGCAGATGCTCTGAGCAGAAAGGCTTATTGCAACAATCTAATTCTCTAGCCATTTCAACCGGATCTTTGTGAAGCCTTCCGCAACCTGAATCTTCAAGTTGTTCCTCAAGGCTTTCTTGCCAACCTCATAGTCTCTCCTACTTTGGAAGATCAAATTCGTGAGGCACAACTCCTGGATACCATGGTGAAGAAGGTGAAACGTGGTATTGACAAGGGCATTCCCAAATACAAGTGCTATCGCTTGGATGACAAAGATACTCTTTTCTTTGAGGATCGAATTGTGGTTCCAAAAGGTGATCTGAGAAAAGTCATCATGAATGAGGCACACAATTCCCTCCTATCCATTCATCCTGGAAGTACAAAGATGTACCATGACCTCAAGCAGTCATATTGGTGGACTCGAATGAAGCGAGAAATTTCTCAATTCGTGAATGAATGTGATGTCTGCAGAAGGGTGAAAGCAGAACACCAACGACCAGCTGGTCTCCTCCAACCTCTTGCTATTCCAGAATGGAAGTTTGACCATATCGAGATGGACTTCGTGACTGGTTTTCCTAAGTCCAAGCGTGGAAATGATGCTATCTTCGTTGTCATTAACAAGCTTACCAAAGTGGCTCATTTTCTTCCTATCAAAGAATCTATCACAGCAGCTCAGCTGGCAGAGCTATACACCTCCAGAATTGTCTCTTTGCACGGCATTCCACAATTGATATCTTCAGATCGTGGAAGCATCTTCACTTCTAAGTTCTGGGACTCCTTTCAGAAGGCCATGGGCACCAACATTCGTTTCAGCACATCTTTCCATCCTCAAACAAGTGGCCAAGTCGAGCGAGTCAATCAAATCCTTGAAGATATGCTCAGGGCTTGTGTCATCTCTTCCGGTATGAAGTGGGAAGATTGTCTTCCATATGCCGAGTTCTCCTACAACAACAGCTTCCAAGCGAGTTCGGGCAAGGCCCCATTCGAAATTCTCTATGGCAGAAAGTGCCGTACTCCTCTCAACTGGTCCGAGACAGGTGAACGCCAACTTCTTGGCAATGACTTGATCACAGAAGCCGAAGAAATGTGCAAAGTCATTCATGAGAATCTCAAAGCCGCGCAATCGCGGCAGAAGAGCTATTATGATAGCAAGCACCGTGACTTGGCTTTTGAAATCGAAGACCATGTCTACCTCCCGCGTCTCTCCAATGAAAGGCACTCGTCGCTTCGGTATCAAAGGGAAGCTTGCCCCTAGATACGTGGGTCCTTTCAAGATCATTGGCAAAAGAGGCGACCTCGCCTATCAACTTGAGCTTCCGTCCAACTTTGCGAACGTGCATGATGTGTTTCACGTGTCACAGCTTCGCAAGTGCTTCAAGACTCCTAAGCGGACTATCAACTTTGAAGAAATCGACCTCCAAGAAGATCTCACTTATCATGAGCACCCCGTTGCTATTCTTGAAGAAACCGAGCGCAAGACTCGCAACAAGTCGATCAAATTCCTGAAAGTGAAGTGGTCACACCATTCCGACCGAGAAGCCACCTGGGAGTGCGAGGATCACCTCTATTCCGAGTATCTGGAGTTCTTTCAGTCCTAGATCTTGGGACGAGATCCTCTTGTAGTGGTGGAGTGTTGTAACACCCCGGATGTAACTTTCCATCTTTGTATCTCCAACTCTTGCCGTTTACGGCTATGTGATATGTTATTCCCTCCGTGGTTGGGTTTTGTCTTTTGTTTTGCATTTTATTCATGTCATGCATATCATATCATGTCATCATGTGCATCTCATTTGCACACGTGTTCGTCTCATGCATCCGAGCATTTTCTCCATTGTCCGTTTCGCAATCCGACACTCCCACATGCACCGGCGCACCCCTCTTGTCTCTTTTTCGTGTGTGGGTGTTAAACATTCTCGAAATGGACCGAGCCTTGCCAAGTGGCCCTGGTATAGCACCGGTAGACCGCCTGTCAAGTTTCGGGTCATTTGGAGCTCGTTTGGTACTCCAACGATTAACCGCATAACCGCAAAGGCCTCTTTTGAGTTGCAGCCCAACACCCCTCCAAAACAGCCCAATAACCCATCTAAGTCACTTCCATGCTCTCCGTCGTTGGATCACGATCGTGTGGGCGAAAACCGCACCTCATTTGGACACTCCTAGCTCCCTCTACCTACAAATATGTGCCCATCCCCGAAATTTTCGGGCAAACCCTAGCAAAACTCCTCCCCGCCGCCACCGGACGCATCCGGACCGGGCCGGACACGTCCGCCCGCCGCCTGACGAATCTCGCCGCTGCCCACGTCCATCCAGGAGCTTCCACGTGGCCCCGGCGCCCGGGCGCCGCCGCCGGCCCAGGCCCGCGCGGGGCCCCCGCGGCCCATCGCCGCTCCCCTTCGCCCGAGTCTCCGCGCCGCCCCGAAGCCCGCGGCGCCGTCGCCGGCCTCCGCCGTCGCCCAGCCGCGTCGGACCTCCTCCGCCGCCTCCGCCCAAAGCTCCGGCCGCCCCACCACCGCGCCGCCCGGCCGCGCCCGGCCTCGCCGTCCGGCAGCTCGCGCCGCCCGCGCCCGCTCGCCGCCGGCCCCGCTCGCCGTCGTCCTGCTCCGGCCGGCCTGAGCGCCCCTCCGGCCACCTCCCCGAGTTCCTCTTCGTCCTCTCCGGCGAGCCACCGCCTCCTCGATCCGCGAGCCGGATCCAGATCTGCCTGGTTGACTTCTCCCCCCGAAATTCCTCCAAGTCTTTCTGTCATTAATTTGTGTTGCATGTTCATCGCCCCACAACTTTGCACCCGTGGCTCCGTTTTGGGCGTGTAGCATACCGAATTGTTCGTCTCAAAGAGTACATCATTTCATCTCATTGCATAATTTTTATTTGAGATCATCTTGATGCCCGAAATTCTGTTGGAAGAGTGCTTCATAATATTAGTTTCAGATTCTTATCAGAACATGCACTTTTGTCAATTTTGCCATGATTGATGTGTGCATCCTATGTACTTGAGCCCTACATGTGAGTTGAACTATGCCATGTCTTATTTGCAGAGGTACTTGCCATGTATTTTTGTGATCAATGTGGTGACTAGCACAAGCATGCAAACTAGGCTTCGTGATATTGCTGATTTTAGTCCCTGTTCTGCTGTTATTTTCGTGCCATGTAAACTTGATGCTACAGAGAGATCCATGCATATTTTGAGATACTTCAGTAAGGGTGTTTTGAACATATGGTTATGCTCTATCCATCCGTTCCCTGGTTGCTATTATGGAGTAGTCTAGCATGTCATTTTCGTGCTCTACTTTTGGTTCAAAATGTTTCCTGGCAGATTGTTTACATGTTATTCAATTTTGCCAAGGTTGTTGTAGTTGATCCGTGTATGCTATGATGTTGTTCTTGCCATGTATAGCTTCTATGACATGTCTTCTTGATGGATGTATGCTTACTTTATCATGAAATGCTCTGTAGTGAGTGCATCGAGCTCACGAACGTGCCTTCGTAATTCTGTCAATGCCATGCTTTGTTTGCTGAATTTGTTAACGAAACTTGCTATGTTTACATGGGTGCCATCATATCTTCTGGTCCTTTTTGGCTTATGGTCAGTAAGGGACTTTTGATCTATGCTTTGAGTGGATTCATTCCATGCCTTGTTTTGCTATTATAGGTTCCTGTAGCATGTTGATAACTTGCTCTAAACATTGCTTCGTGATGCTGTTTATGCCATGTCCAAACCTGATATTTTTTGCTCTTTCACCATGCTTGTTTGAACCTGTTATGGTGTGATTTAGCCGTAGCTCAGTGTTCCTCTTTTGTTAAGCATCTCCTGTAGATCACTGCCATATGTTTTGTTTTTATGTTGGGGTGTTGTAGCATAGTTTCTTGTTGCATGCTAAGTAGCATCGTGCTGTTAATCGCAGCTTTGTGCCATTCTTGTCTTGCTTGCCATTTGCAAACCGTGCATCCGTTTCCGGTGATCCTTATATGATTTCAATTGAAATCATCTCATCTTTCCAGCGGCATACTTGGTTTGCCAAGTTGATGCCTTGTTCATCCTATTTCCTCCTAAAGCACGCATAAGCATTGCATATCACATCTCGCATATCATGACATGTATTGCATCATGTTGCTTGTGCATTGCACCGTGATTTATTGTGGTTCCTTTGCTTGTGTTCTTGCTTTGGGTAGAGCCTCGAGATGAGTACGTGCACGAGAAACCTATTGAGAATGCTTACAAGGATCAAGCCTTCGACAACTCTGAGAACCTTGCAGGCAAGATGACCATACCTTCGATCTCACTTCTATCTTTGCTTGCTAGTACTTGCTCTATCGCTATGTTAGCTCTACCTGCCACTGTTTGTCATGCCTCCCTATTGCCATGTCAAACCTCTAACCATCCTGTCCTAGCAAACCGTTGTTTGGCTATGTCACCGCTTTTGCTCAGCCCCTCTTATAGCGTTGTTAGTTGCAGGTGAAGATGAAGTTTGTTCCTGGTCGGAACATGGATATTATGGGATATCACATTATCTCCTGTTTAATTAATGCACCTTATATACTTGGTAAAGGGTGGAAGGCTCGGCCTTATGCCTGGTGTCTTGTTCCACTCTTGCCGCCCTAGTTTCTGTCATACCGGTGTTATGTTCCTTGATTTTGCGTTCCTTACACGGTTGGTTGATTTATGGGACCCCCTTGACAGTTCGCTTTGAATAAAACTCCTCCAGCAAGGCCCAACCTTGGTTTTACCATTTGCCACCTAAGCCTTTATCCCTTGGGTTTTCGCGAGCCCGAGGGTCATCTTTATTTTAACCCCCCCCCTCGGGCCAGTGCTCCTTCGAGTGTTGGTCCGAACTGAGTAGACTGCGGGGCCACCTCGGGGAAACTTGAGGGTTGGTTTTACTCGTAGGATGTCTCATCCGGTGTGCCCTGAGAACGAGATACGTGCGACTCCTATCGGGATTTGTCGGCACATCGGGCGGCTTTGCTGGTCTTGTTTTACCATTATCGAAATGTTTTGCGAACCAGGATTCCGAGGCTGATCGGGTCTTCCCGGGAGAAGGTATATCCTTCGTTGACCGTGAGAGCTTGTGACCCCTGCAGGGTATATTATCTTTCGAAAGCCGTGCCCGCGGTTATGAGGCAGATGTGAATTTGTTAATGTCCGGTTGTAGATAACTTGACACTTGACTTCATTAAAATGCATCAACTGTGTGTGTAGCCGTGATGGTCTCTTCTCGGTGGAGTCCGGGAAGTGAACACGGTTTGAGTTATGCTTGACGTAAGTAGTTTCAGGATCACTTCTTTATCGCTTCTAGCTTCTCAATCGTTGCGTTGCATCTCTTCTCGCTCTCACTTGCGTATGTTAGCCACCATATATGCTTAGTGCTTGCCGCAGCTCCACCATATTACCCCTTTTCCTACCTATGAGCTTAAATAGTCTTGATCTCGCGGGTGTGAGACTGCTGAGTCCCCGTGGCTCACAGATTCTACCAAAACAGATGCAGGTGCAGAGGATACCAGCGCAGATGGCGCAACTGAGCTGAAGTGGGAATTTGATGAGGTCCTTGGTCGTTACTATGTATCGTTTCCAGATGATCAGTAGAGGAGCCCAGTCGGGACGATCGGGGATCTAGCATTTGGGGTTGTCTTCTTTTCATTTGAATTTGACCGTAGCCAGTCTATGAGTGTATTTGAATGATGTATGATCTTAATTATGTATTGTGTGAAGTGGCGATTGTAAGCCAACTCTCTTTATCCCATTCTTGTTCATTACATGGGATTGTGTGAAGATGACCCTTCTTGCGACAAAACCACTATGCGGTTATGCCTCTAAGTCGTGCTTCGCCACGTGGGAGATATAGCCGCATCGTGGGTGTTACAGCAGTGCTCCCCAAGCTCGAGGCAACATGGACGCTCAGGTGGCCCGAACCAGGATAAACTATTGTGTCTCTCTGTCCCTTTGAGCCTGATGTGCTAAGCTTAGAGGATCATGAGTAGGCGGGCTGGGTAAGTTGAGATCTCCGCACGCACCCCAAAGTTCGAACCTATCAAGGGTTTGCGGAAGCCGAAATCCGTCGTGGAGGCAGCCGAGGTGGAGGACGCTGGGACGGCTGCGACCATCGCAAGGAGTGGCGCGACCAGCCTCGGGGGGACTGCTGGCAGGGCTAGCCTCGCGAGGGTGCCTGGAGGGACCAGCCTCGCGAGGATCGGCCTCAGGGTAACGCCGGTCTTCCTCCACTACCTCCACCACCAAATAGGAACGAAGATCATCACCAGGACGAGGGGGATGGGGGCTTACAGGAGCCTCAAGCCATCGCCTGCATCATGGGTGTCAGGACCCCGACTCGATGTCACATCGATCTAGCTGGTAACACCTCATATCACTTTGCGGCCTCACGCACGGTATTCCCACGGGTGTCGTCTTACCTTTTCCCGGGACCGTTTGCGCCTTTTGGCTCACGTATATGATAGTGTCGCTAGCATCCATATGATAAAGAGCCCGGGCTGACATGACTAGTCGTAAACCCAAAGTGGCACAGACTTACAGGGACAGGCATCCATGACCCAGCTTCGAACGTGTCGGTCATCAGCAAGTGGGTCCGGGCTGTAGCACTGGGCTAGCAGGACTCCGGTAAACCGGGCTTTAGCGGGCTAACAGGACTCCGGTACTCAAAGCGTGACATTTCCCCGAAGGGACAGACACAGGAACGAAGAAGGACACATGCCGGCCAGCCTAAGTGTTCCAGAGCAGTAGCAAGCTACCATGGCTCAGCGGTAGCACTAGGAGACATTTCCCGGTAAGAGAGGCTACTAAAGATAAACAACTAGATAGTCAGATCCCACACATACCAAGCATTTCAATCATACACACAATATGCTCGATATGTGCAAATACAACGAAGCATCACAACATGACTCTACGACACAAGTACTTTATTTAAGGCTCAGTGAGCCATACATAACATACACAAAGGTACGGGTCTCACGACCCAACATACAAGTCATACAGTCATACAAACCAGCAGCGGAAGTAACTTGTCTGAGTACAGACAACTAGTAAAATAAAAGAGGCTTGGAAAGCCTAGCTATACTACGTGGTCCTTCACAAGCTCAGGGTCACCACCTGGGTCTTTAGCCTACTCGTTGATGTCAACGTCTACATAGAACCCATCAGAAGGGGTTGCAGCGTCTTCTGTAAAAATGTAGATTATAGCAACATGAGTACAAAGGTACTCATCAAGACTTACATCAGATCCTACATACATGCATAGTATCAAGAAGGGTTGGTGGAGTTATTGCAGCAAGCCAGCTTTGACTCTTGGCTAGGCTATCCTACGATAATCCAACTTGAAATGGTTTTGCGCACACGAGTCCACTACTCACCACTTCAATACACTACCGAGGATCCACCTCCGTCTTCCTACGGAAGAGCCATCCTCGGCACTCACACTTATCTTGAGGCTTTTAACAGTTTCCATTTACTTGTCTATGAACTGTATAGGCAACCAAGTAGTCCTTTACCGCGGACGCGGCTATTCGAATAGATTATGATAACCCTGCAGGGGTGTACTTCTTCATACATGTTTCCACCACTTAGCGTCTGCACACGACATGTGCTCGGCAGACTTCAAGCGAAAGCCGACGTGGGTGTAGACCACGACCTACCTAAACACTTAAGCCTCTAGTCCAGGTTTATCGCCTATTCAGGTTCCATCCGCAGGGAGTCCGGCCGGGGTTTCCCATACGGCCCCGAATGATGTGAACAGGGTTCCCGAGATACCTAACGGGTATTCGGTACACCGTGCCACGTACCTACCGCATCACAGCCCACCCCTACGGTCAGCGCTGTCCACGGCCTCCAGTAGGCTACAAACACCAGAAACTACTTGCAACTCCTGGACAGAGAGCTAGGGTGAATAAGAAGTCGAGCGGGGTCATATTTCAGGGCCCAATGCATGGTAGTAGCTGTATCTTAAATCACACATACAAATCTCAGTGCTTAAGGTCGGCTTCAATGAAACAACCCACCATGTACTCCTACATGGCCTCTCATCGATACCTTTACCAAATCGTGTTTACCACACCACTCTCATTACCGAGATAAACATTTCACTCTAGCCCATCACCCAGATGAACCAGACCTAACACGACTCTAAGCATAGCAGGCATAGCAAGGTAGGAACAACACATACATATGGCTCAAACAACTCCTACACATGCTAGTGGGTTTCATCTAGTTACTGTGGCAATGACAGGTCATGCAGAGGAAATGGGTTCAACTACCGTAGCACACAGCAGTTTGAAACGCGTTGTCTTAATGCAGTAAAAGAGAGCAGGAGCGAGAACATGGGATTGTATCGATATGATCAAATGGTTGGTTGCTTGCCTGATGGTTCGATGCACGGATACGGTTCTTCGTTAGGGTAATCACGGTACTCCTCGGGGACAGAACCTGTCGCAAAGGGCATCGATACACAAGCATCACCAAACAATGTGCAACAATATGATGCATGCATGAAACATGGCAATATGAGTGTATTGGGCTAATGCAACTAAAGCCAGAAGGGTTTGAACAAATTTGAATGAAAGATTCAAATTCCAAATTCAAATATGGCCTTTTAAAGTGCCTTTTCTTGTTCTGCTTAAAACATCAATTTAACTTGTTTGATCATGCATGAAAATAGTACAGATGGATAGATTGGATTTTTCTGATCATTTTTCATATATAATTTGTCCAATTTGGAGTTACAGAATAAAAGTTATGAATTTTTGAAGTTTAAATGATATTCTGGAATTTCCTGATTTAAATTAAATCCAGAAAATCAATTACTGCGTCAGCCTGACGTCAGTGTGACGTCAGCAGGTCAACGGAACTGGTCCAGGTCAAACCTGACAGTGGGTCCCGCATGTCAGGGTGATTATTTTAATTAAAACTTAATTAAAACTAATCCTGTTTAATTAACAGGGCTGGGCCCCACCTGTCATTGACTCAGGGGAGTCAACCAGGGCCCACCCGTGGTCAAACCCGAGTCGGCTGCACCGGCGTTTAGCCGCCGGCGAGCCCGACGCGGCGGCGGAAGTGGTTTTGGTCATTTCGGCCACCAAACGGACTGCGGAGACCACCGGAGTGGAGCTGAGGCCAACCCGCAGCTCTTGGCGGAGCCCGTTGGGGTCGGGGTGGCCGGAGTCGACGGCGGCGAGCTCGGCTGCGGCCGCCGGGGTTCGGTCATGCACGGGATCGGTGCTGGAGCTCGAAGTCGAGCAAAGCGAGGCGCTAGGGATGCTCTACGGGGTCTTGCGAACTTGTTGGACTCGCCGGGGTGACCAAATGGTCACCGGAGCTGCGTCGACGGCGAGCTCGGCGACGGCGGAGGTTCGGCCGTGGTGGGGAGGTGGCTACGGTGAGGGAACGAGGGGAAGGAGAGGGGGAAACGGTGGCGTAGCTCACCGCGGTTGTAGTGGGCGTCGAAGCGGGCTCGGGGACGCACTGGAGACGGCGAATTCGACGGCGACGGTGGTCGGAGCCCGAAGAGGGGAACGGCGACGTGGCGGCGATGCAGGGCTTCCGGGGAGCTGTGGAGCGGTGGGGAGGAAGAGGGAGTCGTGGCGGAGCTCCTGAGCTAGTCGGGGGAGCGAGGGGTGGTCGGAGAAGGTGGCTATGGCGAACGGCGGCGAGTGTGGTGTTCGGCCGGGCGAGAGAGAGAGCGAGGGAGAGGAGAGGAGAGCCGGGGGAGAGTGAGAGAGAGCAGGGGGAGGGCGTGGCGTCGTCCAGAGAGTCGAGCGAGGAGGGGAGGCCAGGCAAGCAGGCGAGCAGGTGGCGTGGCGCGGTGGCCGTGCGCGCGCGCCGGCCACACTCCCCTCCCTCTGTCGGGGCGAAGACGACAGAGGAGGGAGGTGGGCTGGGCCGGCTGCCGGCTGGGCCAGCCAGCTGGCTGGGCCGCACAGTGGAGGAGCCCAGGTAAGCTCCTCCTGTTATATATTTTTCTGTTTTTGTTTTATTTAATATATCTGCAACTTTGTTGTATTAAATAAAATACCTAGGCAAGTTCAAAAATCACCAAACTATTCCTGGCCCATAGTTGGATTATTTCCAACATGAAACATTTTAGTTTGGAGATATTTGAGCATTTAAATATTTTATATTATTTTAAATGCCCAAATTCAAATATTTATGAATTAATTCAAAAACCCTAAGATGGCCTAGGAAAATGTGCACCACTTTTGGCAGAGGTTCTGAACCAAGACAAAAATGATGGGCATTTTAGAAGGGCATTTCAGGTTCATTGAAAATTATTTTAGTAAACCCTAGTTGGTTTCAGAGGGGACTGGGGGTTCTGTCATCCCCATTTCAAGTTTCTGATGAAAGAGTAAACATGATGCAACACTCTAATGCATGACTAGCTAGGTTGTGACAACTCACCCCCACTCAAAAGAATCTCGTCCCGAGATTTGGGTTCCTCCGGGAAGAAGGCGGGGTACTCGAGTCGAAGACGATCCTCCCTTTCCCAAGTTGCTTCATCCTCAGAATGGTGCGACCATTGAACCTTGAGAAACTTGATATTATGACGTCGGGTGGTACGTTCGGCCTGATCGAGGATATGAACGGGGTACTCTCGATATGTAAGATTATCTTGGAGATCAAGCGTTTCGTGGTCCACTTCACGGATAGGATCCGAGAAGCAACGCCTGAGTTGAGAAACGTGGAAGACATCGTGAACTCTGGAGAGGTGCGGAGGTAGTTCCAACTGGTAGGCAACTTCTCCTCGTTTGGCAAGAATGCGAAAAGGTCCAATGTAACGAGGAGCCAATTTGCCTTTGATACCGAAACGATGGGTTCCCTTCAGAGGGGTGACCCGAAGATAAGCCTTCTCGTCAACCTCGAAAGTCATAGCCTTATGTTTTCGGTCATATTGACTCTTTTGACGAGATTGGGCTGTTTTCAACTTTTCACGAACGATACGAACTTGCTCTTCTGCTTCCTGAATCATATCCGGGCCAAAGAATTGTCTTTCCCCGGTCTCTGACCAGTTAAGGGGTGTTCGACACCGTCGTCCATAGAGAACTTCAAAAGGGGCTTTACCCAAGCTAGATTGATAGCTGTTGTTGTAAGCGAATTCGGCAAATGGAAGGCACTTCTCCCAGTCCATTCCGAATGAGATAACAGAGGCTCGGAGCATGTCTTCTAGAATTTGGTTGACGCGTTCCACTTGACCGCTCGACTGAGGGTGGAAGGCGGTGCTAAACGAGAGACGAGTTCCCATAGCATTTTGGAAACTTTCCCAAAATCGAGAGGTGAAAAGACTTCCTCGATCCGAGTTAATTTCCAAAGGAACACCATGAAGAGACACTATTCAGGAGATGTATAAGTCTGCCAGTTGACTAGCGGTTATACTCTCACGAACAGGTAAGAAATGGGCTACTTTGGAAAGACGATCGACCACGACGAAAATAGCATTATTCCCTCTCTTGGTCCTGGGAAAACCGGTAATGAAATCCATACCAATTTTATCCCATTTCCATTCAGGAATAGATAGGGGTTGAAGGGTGCCAGCAGGCCGTTGATGCTCTGCTTTTACACGACGACAGGCGTCGCAATTAGCAATATACTGAGCAATTTCTCTCTTCATCCTAGTCCACCAGAACCTCTGGCGTAGGTCCTGATACATCTTAGTACTACCGGGATGAATAGTGAGAGGAGATTCATGAGCCTCCTTAAGGATCAACTGCCGTAGATGCTGGTTCTTGGGAACCACTAGACGGTTCTCAAAGTACACAACACCATGATCATTTGTGGAGAAACAACTAGCACCTCCGCTAGCAATGTTCTCCTTGATCTTAGCTATTCCCTTATCTCGCTTCTGGGCAGCAATGATTTGATCCGTAAGAGTAGGTTTCGCCACCAAGGTGGAGAGAAATCCTTGAGGAACAATGTGAAGGTTAAGCTTCCGAAATTCCTCATGGAGAAGCGGTTGACTTTGTTGTAACATCAGATTGTTACAATAAGATTTACGACTTAGCGCATCAGCCATGACGTTGGCTTTCCCTGGGGTGTAGGTTATTCCTAAGTCGAAGTCTATGATCAATTCAACCCAACGTCTCTGCCTGAGATTCAAATCCGGTTGGGTGAAAATATACTTCAGACTTTGGTGATCAGTGAATATTTCGCAACGATTACCGAGGAGGTAATGTCGCCAGGTCTTAAGTGCATAGACTACGGCTGCAAGCTCTAGATCATGAGTAGGATAATTCTCCTCATGTGGGTGCAATTGCCGTGAAGCGTAGGCAATTACGTGTCGATCTTGCATGAGAATGCATCCTAGTCCTTGTCGCGAGGCGTCGCAGTAGATAACAAAGTCCTTAGAGAAGTCTGGCGGTACCAGTACGGGAGCAGAAGTCAGGCGTCTTTTCAGTTCCTGAAAGCTGTGCTCACATTGTGGAGTCCATTCGAACTTCTTATCTTTCTTGAGGAGTTCGGTTAGGGGTTTAGCAACCTTGGAGAAGTTCTCGACAAAGCGACGACAATAGCTCGCTAAGCCCAGAAAGCTCCGAACTTGCTTGACCGATTCAGGTGGAGTCCAGTTAAGGACGGCTTGAACTCGCTCAGGGTTAACAGCAATACCTTTACCAGATATTACATGACCCAGATAGGTCACTTGTGACAACCAGAATTCACATTTAGAAAATTTGGCATAAAGGCGATGCTCTCGAAGTTTCTGCAACACTAGCCTTAGATGTTCGGCATGTTCTTCCTCGTTCTTGGAGTAGATGAGTATATCATCGAGGTAAACCACGACGAATTTATCCAAATACTCCATGAAGATTGAGTTCATTAACCGAGAAAAGGTGGCTGGAGCGTTGGTTAAACCGAAGGACATGACGGTGTACTCGTATTGGCCATAACGAGTAACAAAGGCCGTTTTAGGAATGTCCCCGTTTTCTGATTTTGATTTGATGGTAGCCCAACCTCAAATCCATTTTGGAGAAGACTGAGGATCCAGCGAGCTGATCGTACAGGTCATTGATCCTGGGAAGTGGATATTTGTTCTTGATTGTGACCAAGTTGACAGGTCGGTAATCTACAACCATCCGGTCCGTACCATCCTTCTTCTTGACGAATAGGACGGGGCAAGCCCACGAAGAAGAGCTAGGTCGGATGAAACCCTTTTTCAAGGACTCATCGAGTTGTTTCTTAAGTTCGGCTAGTTCTAGGGGTGCCATCTTATAAGGTCTTCTAGCAATCGGAACGGTTCCTGGAATGAGGTCTATTACAAAATCAACATCCCTGTCAGGTGGAACACCTGGCAATTCCTCTGGAAAGACATCCGGGAAGTCACGGACTACCGGAACGTCCTCAAGGTCTGGCAAAGGGCTGGCGTTAAGAGAATATAATTGTCGCTTGGCTATTCGGGTCAAGACATTGACTATCTTCCCCGAAGGATGGGTGAGTTGAACAGTCCTAGAGAAGCAATCGATTTGGGCATGATGAGCCGACATCCAGTCCATACCCAGAATGATATTAATATCTGAAGATTTAAGGGCTATCAAAGATGCAAGGAAAACAAGTCTGTCGACTTGGATTTCGTTCCCATGGCTTACTCTAGAAGTTTGCCATTTGGATCCCGGAGTTTGGATTACCATAGAGGTTGGCATATCACCGAATGCGATGTTATGCAAGCGAGCATAATTTTCAGATATAAAAGAATGAGAGGCTCCTGTATCGAAAAGAACAGATGCCGGGTGGCAGTTAACAAGAAGCGTACCGAGAATGACGTTTGGATCCTCTTGAGCTTCTTCGGCAGAGATACAGTTGACATGGCCACGCGAAGCGGTGACCGGTTTAGCATGAAACACTTTCCCTGTCGGCTTGCCACGGCCAACAGCTTTAGCAGATTGATTGGGGTTGGTCTGGGGACACTCACGCATATAGTGACCAGATTCCCCACACTTGAAACAAGTCACGGAACTGGTACGTGGAGGAGCATTGTTAGTTGGACCCCCATAGGGCTTGGCTGGAGCAGACTGTTGAACGGGGCGAGGCGCCTGGAAGGATGGCCTCGGTGTGAACCTGGGTGGCAGGGCGGTGTTGGGTACCCACACGCGGCGCTTCTGAGGACCAGCACCGGATGAGGAACCCGTGTCACGTCCATGCTTGCGTGTTGCGTCATAGTCAGTCTGACCAGTTTCAGCACTGATGGCTTTGTTGACAAGTTTCGAAAAAGATGTGCACTCATGCAGACGGAGGTCACGGGAAGCTCAGGACTAAGGCCCTTACGGAACCTTGCTTGCTTCTTGGCGTCAGTAGACACTTCCTCAGTTGCATATCGGGCGAGATTACCAAACTCCCTGCTATAGGCATCCACAGAAAGTCGGCCTTGGGTGAAACTGCAAAATTCTTCACGTTTACGGTCCATGAGACCCTCCGGAATGTGATGTTCACGGAAAGCCTCGCTGAACTCAGCCCAAGTAGTGACATGGCCCGCTGGGCGCATAGCTCCATAATTCTCCCACCATAGACTGGCGGGGCCTTCAAGATGATATGCAGCAAAGGTGACCTTGTCAGCCTCCGCTACCAGCGCGGAATGCAGTTTATGGGAGATACTGCGAAGCCAGTCATCAGCGTCGAGAGGCTCGACGGAGTGGTGGAACGTGGGTGGATGCAATTTGATAAAATCACTGAGTGACACCACGTTAGCCCTCTGATGGTGTGCTGTATTCTGTTCAATACGCTCCAACAAACGGTTCGTCTCCCGCTTGTTTCTCTCAGCTTCCATCATCACCTCGGCTAGTGAAGGAGGATGAGGCAGATTTACATCCCTGGCTTCACTGCCTTCGGCCTGCTCTTGAGAAGCAGGGTTAGCGCGCGTGTTGACCATCCTAGGAAATCAAGACAATGTTTTAGTCAGGATGGTAAAATTCCGACATAGGATTTATAATGTAAGAAATAACTCGGAATGCAAGATGATCATCCGTATGACATGGTAGATACAGAAACTGCTTCTTTATTCCATCGTCATACACACCATACAGGGTTTAGTACAAGACCAAACAAAGTACTATTACGGTGAAAAGAGGATTTCATCTCATCGGAGACATTCCAAGCTCCTATACATTATTTTTCTACATCTCCGGAAAGAGTACAAACTAGGTCATATCCCACGAGTCACGCGGGACGATAGACGACACAGCTAGTGCGAACTAGTGATACTACCACTAACTCAGACCGATCCGTAGTAGTCCTCGTAAAAGTCACCTCCATAGCCTGGGAGTTCAACATGATCATCCGGAAACAGACGGTCTCGCGGAGCTTGTGGACCATAGGGGCTAGGATGAGGCCTTGGACCAACAAACGGTGGCCTGCGGGGACCGCGAGGTGGGGTGATGCCTCCTACATCACGCCAAACCATCACGTCTGGCAGAGTAGATCTCACAGGATAGAGATCGCGCATATCTGAATATCCAGCTTGCACCGCCGGTGCGAACCGAGTCAAAGTGGCCCAGTGGTCAGCACGGGTGTTGAAGAGCTCTAGCCTTAAGGCCCGATTTTCTCGGTCCTTATCCTCGAGCATCTCAGCAGTGGTGCGAGTCCGTGAATCCTCCTGAGTGGGGTCAGCATAGATAGCCTGGAGATACCCTTGTGCTCCCGGAAGTGATCCTGGCATATACCGGAAATCAGAGTCCCGAAATATACCAGATCTGACTCGCATAATGGTCATCATAGAGTAGGCGGCGTCCTGCACAGCCATCTCAATGGTAACCCCGAGTCCATAAGAGCAGTGAAGAGGCTCGGTGGATCCAGGATAAGATGGAAATATCCTGACAGTGCAGAGATACTGGCTCTGATTAAAATCTCGGAATTGCTCTTCGACCGTGTACTCGGGATACTAGCGATATCCAGCCTCAGTCATTACCCAGACCAACTTAGCAGTATGGCCGGGTACATCTAGGCATCGAGTCAGGCGAACCACTTGATTGAGGTCGCGAGTGGCCATCTGAAAGCACAATCATAATGCAAGGGCATTAGAATTTCTAGCAAAATTTCGGCAGCATAACAGCTGTAAATGCTCAAGAAGGATTTTGAGACATTTGACAAAGGATTTCATACACACTCAACATCATCATATCAAAGTTCTGAATCCATTCTGGCAACATAATGTGGTAGTAGAACTGAACTAGGCTGGTAACCATCAAACTTATAAGGTACTACTGATTAGTAACTCGTGATCCTGATAGAGAGAACAGATCCTAATTCCTTAACCCCCGGTGGAAGAATGGACTGACTCAGATCAGAAAGTCATAAGGTAAAGGAGTAAAAAGAGCCTTACGTTCCATCCCACAAACAATTCCCCTACATATAACTAAAGAATTTCTAGACTCAACATCGACCAGTTTGGCTTGGAGAACCTACAGGCAGTCCGGCTCTGATACCAACGCTGTCAGGACCCCGACTCGATGTCACATCGATCTAGCTGGTAACACCTCATATCACTTTGCGGCCTCATGCACGGTATTCCCACGGGTGTCGTCTTACCTTTTCCCGGGACCGTTTGCGCCTTTTGGCTCACGTATATGATAGTGTCGCTAGCATCCATATGATAAAGAGCCCGGGCTGACATGACTAGTCGTAAACCCAAAGTGGCACAGACTTACAGGGACAGGCATCCATGACCCAGCTTCGAACGTGTCGGTCATCAGCAAGTGGGTCCGGGCTGTAGCACTGGGCTAGCAGGACTCCGGTAAACCGGGCTGTAGCGGGCTAACAGGACTCCGGTACTCAAAGCGTGACATTTCCCCGAAGGGACAGACACAGGAACGAAGAAGGACACATGCCGGCCAGCCTAAGTGTTCCAGAGCAGTAGCAAGCTACCATGGCTCAGCGGTAGCACTAGGAGACATTTCCCGGTAAGAGAGGCTACTAAAGATAAACAACTAGATAGTCAGATCCCACACATACCAAGCATTTCAATCATACACACAATATGCTCGATATGTGCAAATACAACGAAGCATCACAACATGACTCTACGACACAAGTACTTTATTTAAGGCTCAGTGAGCCATACATAACATACACAAAGGTACGGGTCTCACGACCCAACATACAAGTCATACAGTCATACAAACCAGCAGCGGAAGTAACTTGTCTGAGTACAGACAACTAGTAAAATAAAAGAGGCTTGGAAAGCCTAGCTATACTACGTGGTCCTTCACAAGCTCAGGGTCACCACCTGGGTCTTTAGCCTACTCGTTGATGTCAACGTCTACATAGAACCCATCAGAAGGGGTTGCAGCGTTTTCTGTAAAAATGTAGATTATAGCAACATGAGTACAAAGGTACTCAGCAAGACTTACATCATATCCTACATACATGCATCGTATCAAGAAGGGTTGGTGGAGTTATTGCAGCAAGCCAGCTTTGACTCTTGGCTAGGCTATCCTACGATAATCCAACTTGAAATGGTTTTGCGCACACGAGTCCACTACTCACCACTTCAATACACTACCGAGGATCCACCTCCGTCTTCCTACGGAAGAGCCATCCTCGGCACTCACACTTATCTTGAGGCTTTTAACAGTTTCCATTTACTTGTCTATGAACTGTATAGGCAACCAAGTAGTCCTTTACCGCGGACGCGGCTATTCGAATAGATTATGATAACCCTGCAGGGGTGTACTTCTTCATACATGTTTCCACCACTTAGCGTCTGCACACGACATGTGCTCGGCAGACTTCAAGCGAAAGCCGACGTGGGTGTAGACCACGACCTACCTAAACACTTAAGCCTCTAGTCCAGGTTTACCGCCTATTCAGGTTCCATCCGCAGGGAGTCCGGTCGGGGTTTCCCATACGGCCCCGAACGATGTGAACAGGGTTCCCGAGATACCTAACGGGTATTCGGTACACCGTGCCACGTACCTACCGCATCACAGCCCACCCCTACGGTCAGCGCTGTCCACGGCCTCCAGTAGGCTACAAACACCAGAAACTACTTGCAACTCCTGGACAGAGAGCTAGGGTGAATAAGAAGTCGAGCGGGGTCATATTTCAGGGCCCAATGCATGGTAGTAGCTGTATCTTAAATCACGCATACAGATCTCAGTGCTTAAGGTCGGCTTCAATGAAACAACCCACCATGTACTCCTACATGGCCTCTCATCGATACCTTTACCAAATCGTGTTCACCACACCACTCTCATTACCGAGATAAACATTTCACTCTAGCCCATCACCCAGATGAACCAGACCTGACACGACTCTAAGCATAGCAGACATAGCAAGGTAGGAACAACACATACATATGGCTCAAACAACTCCTACACATGCTAGTGGGTTTCATCTAGTTACTGTGGCAATGACAGGTCATGCAGAGGAAATGGGTTCAACTACCGTAGCACACAGCAGTTTGAAACGCGTTGTCTTAATGCAGTAAAAGAGAGCAGGAGCGAGAACATGGGATTGTATCGATATGATCAAATGGTTGGTTGCTTGCCTGATGGTTCGATGCACGGATACGGTTCTTCGTTAGGGTAATCACGGTACTCCTCGGGGACAGAACCTGTCGCAAAGGGCATCGATACACAAGCATCACCAAACAATGTGCAACAATATGATGCATGCATGAAACATGGCAATATGAGTGTATTGGGCTAATGCAACTAAAGCCAGAAGGGTTTGAACAAATTTGAATCAAAGATTCAAATTCCAAATTCAAATATGGCCTTTTAAAGTGCTTTTCCTTGTTCTGCTTAAAACATCAATTTAACTTGTTTGATCATGCATGAAAATAGTACAGATGGATAGATTGGATTTTTCTGATCATTTTTCATATATAATTTGTCCAATTTGGAGTTACAGAATAAAAGTTATGAATTTTTGAAGTTTAAATAATATTCTGGAATTTCCTGATTTAAATTAAATCCAGAAAATCAATTACTGCGTCAGCCTGACGTCAGTGTGACGTCAGCAGGTCAACGGAACTGGTCCAGGTCAAACCTGACAGTGGGTCCCGCATGTCAGGGTGATTATTTTAATTAAAACTTAATTAAAACTAATCCTGTTTAATTAACAGGGCTGGGCCCCACCTGTCATTGACTCAGGGGAGTCAACCAGGCCCACCCGTGGTCAAACCCGAGTCGGCTGCACCGGCGTTTAGCCGCCGGCGAGCCCGACGCGGCGGCGGAAGTGGTTTTGGTCATTTCGGCCACCAAACGGACTGCGGAGACCACCGGAGTGGAGCTGAGGCCAACCCGCAGCTCTTGGCGGAGCCCGTTGGGGTCGGGGTGGCCGGAGTCGACGGCGGCGAGCTCGGCTGCGGCCGCCGGGGTTCGGTCGTGCACGGGATCGGTGCTGGAGCTCGAAGTCGAGCAAAGCGAGGCGCTAGGGATGCTCTACGGGGTCTTGCGAACTTGTTGGACTCGCCGGGGTGACCAAATGGTCACCGGAGCTGCGTCGACGGCGAGCTCGGCGACGGCGGAGGTTCGGCCGTGGTGGGGAGGTGGCTACGGTGAGGGAACGAGGGGAAGGAGAGGGGGAAACGGTGGCGTAGCTCATCGCGGTTGTAGTGGGCGTCGAAGCGGGCTCGGGGACGCACTGGAGACGGCGAATTCGACGGCGACGGTGGTCGGAGCCCGAAGAGGGGAACGGCGACGTGGCGGCGATGCAGGGCTTCCGGGGAGCTGTGGAGCGGTGGGGAGGAAGAGGGAGTCGTGGCGGAGCTCCTGAGCTAGTCGGGGGAGCGAGGGGTGGTCGGAGACGGTGGCTATGGCGAACGGCGGCGAGTGTGGTGTTCGGCCGGGCGAGAGAGAGAGCGAGGGAGAGGAGAGGAGAGCCGGGGGAGAGTGAGAGAGAGCAGGGGGGAGGGCGTGGCGTCGTCCAGGGAGTCGAGCGAGGAGGGGAGGCCAGGCAAGCAGGCGAGCAGGTGGCGTGGCGCGGTGGCCGTGCGCGCGCGCCGGCCACACTCCCCTCCCTCTATCGGGGCGAAGACGACAGAGGAGGGAGGTGGGCTGGGCCGGCTGCCGGCTGGGCCAGCCAGCTGGCTGGGCCGCACAGTGGAGGAGCCCAGGTAAGTTTTCCTCTCTTTTTTATTTCTGTTTCTGTTTTATTTAATATATCTGCAACTTTGTTGAATTAAATAAAATACCTAGGCAAGTTCAAAAATCACCAAACTATTCCTGGCCCATAGTTGGATTATTTCCAACATGAAACATTTTAGTTTGGAGATATTTGAGCATTTAAATATTTTATATTATTTTAAATGCCCAAATTCAAATATTTATGAATTAATTCAAAAACCCTAAGATGGCCTAGGAAAATGTGCACCACTTTTGGCAGAGGTTCTGAACCAAGACAAAAATGATGGGCATTTTAGAAGGGCATTTCAGGTTCATTGAAAATTATTTTAGTAAACCCTAGTTGGTTTCAGAGGGGACTGGGGGTTCTGTCATCCCCATTTCAAGTTTCTGATGAAAGAGTAAACATGATGCAACACTCTAATGCATGACTAGCTAGGTTGTGACAATGGGGCAGCTCTCAGGCCCCAGCCTCTCACTGCGTCTTCAATCAGTTCGCACGCGAGGTGAACGCAGCGCTCCCCAAGCTCGAGGCAACATGGCCGCTCAGGTGGCCCGAACCAGGATAAACTATTGTGTCTCTCTGTCCCTTTGAGCCTGATGTGCTAAGCTTAGAGGATCGCGAGTAGGTGGGCTGGGTAGGTTGAGATCTCCGCACGCACCCCAGAGTTCGAACCTATCAAGGATTTGCGGAAGCCGAAATCCGTCGCGGAGGCAGCCAAGGTGGAGGACGCTGGGACGGCTGCGACCATCGCAAGGAGTGGTGCGACCAGCCTCGGGGGGACCGCTGGCAGGGCCAGCCTCGCGAGAATCAGCGTCAGGGCAATGCTGGTCTTCCTCCACTGCCTCCACCACCAAGAAGGAACGAAGATCATCACCAGGACGAGGGGGCTGGGGGCTTCCAGGAGCCTCGAGCCATCGCCTGCATCCTGGGCGGCTCTCAGGCACTAGCCTCTCATCGCGTCTTCAAGCAGTTCGTGCGCGATGTGAACGCAGCGCTCCCCAAGCTCGAGGCAACTCACCCGCTCAGGTGGTCCAAATACGCAATCACCTTCAACTCCTCCGATCAACTCAAGTGCGTGGCCACTGCCGGCGCGCTCCCAATGTTCTGCTCGCCCATCATCAGCAATGCTATCACCAAGACCTTCATTGATGGTGGAGTAGGGCTCAATATTCTCTCTGTCCAGACGTTCAACAGGCTCAAAGTGCCATATCACTAGCTTCAGCCTACCAAGCCATTCTCGGGAGTGACCGACGGTTCCACGCACCCGATAGGGCAGGTCCGCCTCCCTGTCACCTTTGGCAAGCGCGATAACTACCACATTGAGTTCATCAATTTTGACGTCGCCGACATTCGTTTGCCATACAAAGCCATCCTCGGTACCCAGCATTGGCCAAGTTCATGGTGGCAACGCACCATCGCTACAAAGTCCTCAAGATGCCAGGGAGCGGCAGCATCATCACGGTCGCCTGCGAGGAAATGGATGCGGTGTGCTCCCTCGAGCGTGCCTACCAGGCTGCAGTAGTCGAGAGTCCTGAAGACGAGGGCAGTGTCCTCCCTCCTGAGGTCGCCCCCAAGATGAAGAAGATGCAGCTGGGCCAGAGGTCTCATGAGGAGGCATCGCCCGACAGCGCCACGCCGAGCCTCGCATCCCTGGATTGGGCGCCTTCACCAATCGCATAGGAAAGCGCGCCTGGCGCCCTCCTCTGGCTGGGCTTGGGGGCTCTCCTCTGGAGGGCCTCAGATCTGGCCGATGTCACAAGGGAGGCGCTCGGGCACCATGTGGAGGCATGGTTTAGCGCATGCTTCCCAGGAGAAGGCGCATGCCGTGAGGTGCCAGGCGTTCAGGAGTTCATCAGCAAGGCAGTCAAGGAGATTCAAGAGGCAAGGGTTCTCCAGGGCGATCGCTGCCCACCGCCGGGCGCGGCTCATTGCCCTGGAGAGGGTAAAGAGTTCCGCGTCTACATTGACATCCCAGGGCTCAACAGGGCCGCATCTTGGCAGCTCTTCTGGCCGTCCCGTGTCAGCCGATGCGAGGGTCCCCCTCATAGCTACGTTTGCATGCCCTTCGGCCTGCCGAGCGCGGCTATCGCATTCCAGCACCGCATGTGGGACGTCCTGGTGGCTCGAGAGGCTAGGCACCAAGCGATCCTGGCGGAGATGGAGATGCATCTTCAAGAGCCCCCCAGGCCCCCGGAGCCTCCCGAGGCTCAAGGCCAAGGCGGCTCGTGAGGAACGACTTTAGTAGCGCGCATCTTCTACTACCCCGACATCTCTTCAGCAATGGTGCTATGTGACATCTTTTTAGTTCGTTCAGTTTGGGTGCGCCCCTCGGGCCGCATGACCTCAAGTCACGTGGGTCTATCCCTGCGACATGTATCCTTTTGCATTCATCCGAATTGCCTAACCATCTCTCATGAGCTTATCAATGGTCATTGCCTTCTTGCTTCGAATCCTGTCCCCCTCGCGGTCTCCCTACATTTTTGGCTTGTCCTTTGCTCATCCCGCAATGGGGGCTACTCACACTGGCACGGCGCTTCTGCTCGGGTCCGTCCCTGCAACGCTGATAAACCCGAGGACCGAGCTCTGGCTCGCGGCCTACCTCGCGCATGCCACCTCATTGGGTCCCCGATGCTTTCTCCTTCCTGCGAAAGGCCCAAGGACAGGCAGTCAGCACCATAGGGAATTCCAATCTCTTCAGAGTTAACATGCAGGTTCACCTGATGCCAATCTACGGGCAGGCCCCGGCGGTCACCACCTTACCCCGCGAGTCGCTTGCACGTTAAAGGGGGGCACCTGAGCATCGCACCTCAGGAGCTCCTACTGGGTATCCAGCCCTAACCCCCTGGCCTTGACCACGGCATCGCGACCTGGCATACCAGCGGTGGCTGAGCCTGCTCAAGAGCCAGGACCCGAGGATGTAGAGCACCTAGGCAAGCGAGGAAGGGGGATGAGCATCACGGGCCCCGCCTAATGACGCTACCACGGAAGCATGAATGGATACCACCCAGGGGAATCATAACGAGCCTGCTAAAAGATAAGTTGCACGTGCCATGATATAAGACTCGCAACCCACTCACCCAAGTCTTGCACTCCCACTCCGGCAGTTTCACTCCCATTTCCATTTCTTGGGGAGCTGCTTGCACGCCAAGGGGGGCCTCTCACCGCTCACCTCCTAGCCTTGACCACGACATCGAAACTTGGCATACTAGCGACGACTGTAGCCTGCCTGGGGACTGGGTCCCGCCGGTGTAGAGCGTTGTGCTACTTAAGGGCAAGAAAGGGGGAATCATGCTAGATTGGGATACGCGATTTCATCATAAAACTAAAAGAATGACACTGGAATTAAAACATTTTGATCCTTACATGCCCCGCTGGGCTAGTCCTAATTCCGCGCTGGGAAGCAAATGAACAAAGGCTCAGACTAGGCTAGTGCGCATCACCGATGATGCCGAACGGCAGGCTCTGCCGCGATCCGACCGCAGCGGGAACTTGGCGGCACATAGCTGTCGTCACTGGACTCCGGAGATTCGTTGGGATCAGGAGAATCGCTGGATTCCCAAGAGTCATCGATGGTGCCGGAGGAGGTGCTGACGGGGACGGAAGCAGGTCTAGCGCCCTCGGCCACGTCCCGTGGGCTGCTTCCTTCGGGGCACCACTCCAGCCGCCGGCCCTCCTTCTCGAAGACCTTGAAGAACAGGGTGGAGGCGCCGTCGTACTCGAAGTGGATTGCGAGGTCCCCCTCTGTACGACGGGCTCGGGCGACCTCGCCCCATCCACGGGTCATGAAGACATCGCCAGGGGGCACCACCTCGACCTCAGCCCCGATGGCCAGGCTGCAGCACCTAGGGTGCTGCAGCCACAGCCCAAATGCCCCCCTCGGTGGTAGCTCGTCGGTGAAGAACATTGGGAGCCGGATCCATGAGTTGGGCGGTATCACTGCCCACACCATGAACTCGCGCAAGCTACCCTAGGCGTGGGTCCGCAGCTCGGCAAGCAGGGCGACGGCGGCTCATCCTTCGCCGCCTGGGATTGCTCGACAGTGCATGACATCGTCCCGTGCGTGGACGTACAGAGGAAGGGAAAGCTGGGCGGAGGCCTTGATTTCCAAGTCCTATTCACCTCCTGCCTCACGCCGGCGTCGTGGGGAAGGCGGAACCGCATCTTCAGCGGGAGAGGACCAGGGCCCTCCTGAGGGGCCTTTCCTTTTTCAGCCACAGAAAACCTCCTGTTCGGCGCCATGGGAGGAGCGGCAAGATGGAGAAGGATAAGAAACGAGTAGTGAGAAGATAGGGGAAGAGATGAGCAAGGGGGGCTCTGCCCCTCCCCTCATTTATAGCCGGGGAGAGGCCAACCGCCGGCCTCCACGACCTCGCTTCATGATGATCTTCTGCATGCAGCATTGACTCGTCAAGTCGAATGCCGAGGTAGCATGTGGAACTGCATGTCGGATTACGGGTTTCGCAAACCCTTGAAAGGTTCAAACTTTGGGGTGCGTGGGGAGATCTCAACCTACCCAGCCTGCCTACTCGCAATCCTCCTAAGCCTAGCGCATCAGGCTCAAAGAGACAAATAGACACATCAGTTTATCCTGGTTCGGGCCACCTTGCGGTGCAATACCCTACTCCAGCATTTTTGGTGGATTGCCTCGAAGGGCTGAGGATGAACTAGTACAGTGGATGAACTAGCATCTAGAAGTGAGGTGTTCTAGATCTCAAGAGAGCAGGTGAGGTGGTCGGGTGAGAGTGGATCCGATTCGACCAGATCCCCCCTTCTATGGTGGTGGCTAAGTCCTATTTATAGTGGCCTTGGTCCTCTTCCCAAAGGTTGGTGGGAAGGGATCCTGCAACGGCCGGATTTGAAAGGGGACAAGTAGTACAGCCTATCCTGACTAAAGTGGTCTTTGCCTATGAAAAGCCTCTAGCCATGACACTGCGGTGGACTTGGTGACGTCCTCCGTCCTGCCGTCCAGGTGGTCCTGGTCTTCTTGCACCAGAATGGAAACCTTTGGCTGATTCCTCGGGACTCCGCACCTACGGCTTGCCTCCCTTGCACCGAAGAGGAAACTGGCGCTCTACACCTGCTGGCGCCTGCCTGGCCTTGGTCGTCATGGCTCTTGACATCCGAGCCTCGTGAGGTGCACCCTGCATAGAACTCTGCACCCCTCGAGAGCCAGCCTGAGGAGGTGCATTCCCTTGGGGGTCTTGGTGTCGTCCGCCTTGCGAGCCTTGGCCCCTCGCGAGGGTCTTGACTCATTGATGCTGAAGCTGGGCCTTACCAGGCCATCAGTGGAGCCACGCAGTGGGCCGCAGGCAGGCAAGTCTGGATACCCCCATATCCAGAACGCCGACAGTAGCCCTGGGCCCAAGGCGCGCTTGGACTTGGCTTCCAAGCGAAGCCAAAGGGCAAGTGCGGAGTGCCGCGGGCCCTAACCGCCTGCGGCCTTGATGACGCGTGGTGATTGATGGGACGTGGGCGTCTCCACTTCCCCACGCTGCCTCGGCAACTGTTTCTGTCTGACAAAAGGGTTGCCATCTGTTGTCATGCTTTCATTGCCTTTCCTTCGTCTTGCTACAGATCCCCTTCTCCCAACACCGAACAAACTCACGAGATCTGCCGATTCTCTCCTCCAATCTTTCGCCAAATGGCTGCTGAGAAGACCAAGGCTCTAGCCCCGGCTGTCGGCCCCGCTTGGTATGAGCCGGTGCTGACCGCGCCCTCCGTCACCGATGAGAAATTCCAGACCGCGCTTCTCCTGATGGCGAGCAAGGAAAACAAGTGGGTGAGACTGCGCTTCGGGTCGCCGCCGCCACGCCGTGTCACACCCTGCATTTTGTAGCATTTCATTTGCATTAATAAAGCATAGAAATTTGGACCAACAAAAACTTTTGCATTATTTGGCTTCTTATTTTGTAGTTTGTTTTCTCTCTATGATTTTCAAGTGCTCTTTAAAGTCAACTACTCCACCTTCTGTACTTCATCTCTTTGCCCCAAACTTCTGCCCAATGATCATGCCATGTGTATAGAGCAATATAGTATTTTCTTACAAAAATAATTTGGCCAAATAGTATTTTCAAAAATTAGTTTTCCAAAAACCCCTAAATTGAGGTTTGCACTACAAGTACTTGATTTGGAATATGAAAAATATATCAAAGAGTATATTTGAGACCTATTAGATATAGGACTCCCA
Source organism: Triticum dicoccoides (assembly GCF_002162155.2). Taxonomy (NCBI): domain Eukaryota; kingdom Viridiplantae; phylum Streptophyta; class Magnoliopsida; order Poales; family Poaceae; genus Triticum; species Triticum dicoccoides. Next base: position 275,261,020 of record NC_041385.1, on the reverse strand, counting down.
TAAACCAGAAAAATATAATTTTAGAAGTTATTTTCCTATTTTATTTAAAAGCTTTTTCTTAAGGCCAGAAATGGTCTTTAATAGGGAAAAATATTTTTATTGTTTTAAAAATATTTGACAAAAATCAGGGAAATACAATGGGCATATATTTCCCATATATAAGAGTTTCAACACATGGTCATGTTCAAAATATTGGACAAAACCTCCCAAAACCATTTCTGCCCGTTCAAGGATTTGAAATATTTCTACAGGAAATATTTTCATAAAAATCCAAGGAAAATCCAGCAAGTCACAAATGCATATTGTGATCACCTTGCAAAGCCTCATGTCAATTAAAGTCATTATGGCTCACCGAAATGCCCCAAAACCCTCTCTGACCAGAATCATATTTGAACAACTTTGTACTACCAACTTTCTCTCCTTGGCCCCAACTTTGGTGAGAATGTTCTTATGACCAAATGAGGCCACTACACCAAGTGGTGCATCAAGTAAAAGTGATTTGCTCAACTAGATCTACACAAGTTCATTTTTGCTAATTTCTAGGGTTTGCCAAAGTTTCATTAGTAAACTCTTCCAAATGAGCTAATCTTCCTTTTTCCCTGTCATTTTGTCATGACAAACATCCCTGCCAAGTGCCACAAGAAGTAAATTAGTGCAAGTACCCCAAAACCATATCAAACACCTTTTGCATGTTAACTAAAAACCCTATTTGGGGCTCTTCCTCTAATCTCCATGAGCTCCACTTTTTACCACAACCCCTCCTAGTACCCTTTCACCTCGAGTAACAATGGCAAACCCACAGCTCAATTATTGGATGGATAAAACCCCACTTTCTCTCTCTGGACAGCCCATTTCTCCCTCTTCTTCTACCTCTCTCTTCTCCTACTAGCCACCCAGGGCATTCAAGGCCATCTCCTACTTCTTTACTCTCCCCTAGAGCTACCAGACACCTTTGGACGCGCCCACATTGCATAAAAAATGGCTATGCTAGCCATTTGCACGCTCTGGAGCGCGCTACAGTGCGCTTCTGCACTGTGGCCGCCCCCTTCCAGCCGCCTCCGGCCACCTCGGGCCTCCCCAGCGCGCCTGACGATGCGCCTCGACGTCTGTGACACGCCACGCCTCTATCCCCCTCCTCTCTCCCCCTCTCTCGCCCCTGCTCACACGCGCGCTGGCCGCCCGAGCGCGCCAATGGCGCGGCTCACACGCGCGGCATCTCTGACCCCTCCCCGCTCTCTCCCTCAGCTCCCCTTGGCGTAGTCCACGCCTAGAAACACCCCAGACACGGCGCGAGCTCCTCCTGAGCCCTGCGGCAATGAGCAAGAGCTCGCCGGCGCACGGGTCCATGGCACCCCGCTGTTCACCTATATAAGGGCCTCCCCGAGCTCTCCTCTCCTTACCACTCGCTCTTTGCACCACCAAATCATCCCCCTGCACCCCAGTTCCTGTCCAGAGCTGCCCGAGATCGAGATCGAGCTCGAGCTCCGCCGCTTCGGCTCGCCGGAGTTTGTGAGGTACAAGCGTCCCAGGCCCTCTTTCCTCTTGATCTGGAAACCCTACAGCCCTCTGATCCTTTCCCCCTTGTTTCCCCTCTCTGTAGCAGCCGAAAATGGCCGGAACCGTCGACGCCCGAAGCCCCTCCGCCGCGTGACCTCGTCGCCGGTGAACCAGGCTACCCCGGCGATCGCAACCACCACCACCCGAACGATGACACGACACTGAGCCCAGTCGTGGCCTCGCCCGACCTCGCCGTGCCCTGCATCGTAGCCTGTGAGATCGCCGACTGTCTGGACTCGGGGTTAGGGATGACAGGCGGGCCCTGCCTGTCAGCCTCTCCCCTCCATCGCCCCTCTCTCTCTCGCTGACGTCTGGCCCCCGCCCGTTAGGTTTAAACCTGGCGCGCGCGCGTGCACCAGTGCACTGGGCCGCCTCTCTAGCTGGGCCGCTGCACTGCGGCTGTTCTGGCCCAGCAGGCATAGTGCCCCTTCCCCATTTTCTTTTCTATCAGACTTGCAAAAATTCCTCTGGACTAAATATTAATCCAAATGAAATAATTCCAGTTCCTAAATTCTTGCAAAAATCCCACCTATTTAATGGTGCAACTCTCATTCAAATCCAACAACCTTTTCTTCACTATAAATATTTAAATGTGATTTTAAGCATTTAAATATACCTTTGTAAATCCATTTCTCCTGTTATGACACTCCAAATCCAACACTAGGAATTTCCCCTTCTTAGTTTTCACCCTAGTATTTAACAAAAATGAGTTGACATTTTTTTGAGCACTTTGGTTTTTCTGTTTTATTATTGCCTTATTTTTCTCGTTATTATTTTGCGACGATAGATTGTGTTGCTGATGAAGGAGTTGGACCAGAAGACTTTGAAGACCCAGAAGACTTTGTTGAGCTAGGCAAGCAGCCCTTTGACCATGTCTATGAAATTGTTTTTATGCATGTCATATAGCACTTTATTGCTTGCATCGAAAACATGGTACTGTGATGACCACATGGGGTGATTTGCCATCGTTACTTCCTCGTTGATACTTGCATTGTGCATGACCCTACCTTCTTATGAGGGCTATGACAGTGGGAGTAGATAGGATGCTAAAGTAGATGCTACGCAAAAAGGGACGGGTATATGCGAGATGAAGGAGACAAAGTATTTTCAAAAGACTTTTCGAAAACCCCGTCGGGTGCCACTTATGCCCGACGGAGATGATGAGATGGGTAACCACTTGATGACAAAGTGGTGTACCGAGGCAAGTGTGTGTTGTTTTCGAAAACGGATTAGATTTAAGATTTGTCGACTGTCCCAACCTTACATGCGCAACCACTCTACCCTTATATGGGAAAGGGCATTATTGATTACCTAGGCCGATACTAGCTTGGAGCCTGCATTACTAGTGACGGGGGAGAGTTGGTGCTCTCTCTCGGGACGGGGTCGTGCGAGTTAGGGCGGCCATGACTGTTTTCACAGGGCACGGGATACACCATTGTGTCCCCTCTCGGATGTTACGATCTCGAGTGAGTCTCGTATGATGTACATCTAAGGATACGGAACAACGAGTGGACTCCTTGTTAGTGTCGTCTAGGGAAAGATAGTGATCGGGTGCTTACCCCGGGTACTTGAGGTATCGCGGGTCGTGGATGACACAAAATTTCCCCGGATCTTGTGGGTAAAGTGTGCAACCTCTGCAGAGTGTAAAACCATTCGAATAGCTATGTCCACGGTCAAGGACAGTTGGGCGGTGCTGCTTAAACTACGTCCAGAGCTTCACAAACCAGTGTGTGTGTTTGGATAATTGGGGGGGAACTACTTGGGTCAAGTCAAGGGACTTGACATGATTGAGTTGGGTTGATGCCCACTCTATTTATGTTGATATCTGTAACCTGTCCTCATGGTTACTTGAATTCTCCTGATGCATGTCTTACAAGTTGTTGAACATGTCATTGCACGCAAAACTAGCTTTCTGCAAACTACCTACTTAGTGCTATATCTTTGCATTATTGTACCTTGTTCAAATCATGGGTTGCTTGCGAGTACATTCAAAGTACTCATTGGCTTGCCACTGGTTATTTAATTGACCAGGCATGGAAGAACCGGAGTTCGAAGAAGAGTTCTTTGGAGACGAACATGCGAACTAGGACGTTTCCCAGTCAGAATGCTTGTAGGGTTAAGGCAGATGGCATGGGTTCTACTTATCGATGAAGATTTCCGCTGCTTGTGTTTCATTTGATGTTCAGCCCTTAAGGCTTTATCAATGTAAGACTTGACCATAATGGTCATAATTTGTGTAAGACGGTATGTATGGATGTAAGACTCTTGTTATTCAGCTTATGTGTGTTTCGTGAGCATTGATCTCTGGGATCACTGTACACGTTCATTCGGTGATCTCGACTTTTGAGTCGGGGTCCCCACAGAGCTGGTATCAGAGCCATCCTGACTGTAGGAAGCCTTAGTTAGCATGGACATTAGATAGCTTGAGACCATCTAAACTTCTCTTCTTTTCTAAAGCTTACCCGACCCAAGATATATTTCCCTTATTGATCTTTCCCATTAAATCTTTGTAGATGGCTGCCGTACCCGAAGACTTCTTGACCACCGGATTCCCCGTGCTTCTTGAGGATAGCCTCAAGAAGTGCCAGTTTCACCGAGCCCCCATTTTTACCTACCATGAGCATTGGATCAATGACACCGAGACGGAGTATCATGTGGAAGTGATCATAAAGCCTAATGACTCTCCAACAAGCTGGTTCTTCGAGGGACCCCAGATGGCAACACTGGTTCTTGCCGTCGAGACGACAACCCTCAAGGCACTCACCCGCCTCCGAGACCTTCTTCTAGAGATGGCAGACGAGTTGGCAACCCGCTTCTTGCCTTATCGGAAGGAATGTGAGGATGAGAGCAGTGCACTAGCTCCACCATTAGAAGAAGGACTTCCACTCCGATTCCAGACCTACTTCAGACTTTGTGCCGATAGTTTGGCACAACACTTGGCCTCGAAATCAATGGAGCTCCGAAAGGAACTTCATGAGACCAAGGAACTTCTTCGCCAAGCACAACTGAAGACGGATAGGATCAAGAAAGAAGGTGCTCCCCCTGGACAGCCCGCAATTGCATACAGGGGCAGAAGACCCCCAAAGGATGGAGAACCACCACAGCAACACCGCATGAGCACAAGGAATTACCACAAGCTCTTCACCCCACCAGCAAAGCAACGCCGTGTTGAGCTCCTCCACTCCCCCACTCCTTCGAGCAATGAAGGAAGTCATGCTACTGATGACGAGGAGGAAGATCCAGAAGAGCTGGACTACACGACCAAGCATTCCACCACTTAGGCATCGGCCGAACTCAGATATGCCAGTTCGTAACTCCTACGGTAGGATAGGTCGTGTACCCCTATGCGAAGTCGAGTCCTTGTAATGGTTCATATGAAACCATGTAGTGTTGTGTTTGCTTTTGATGTGTTTGATGGACGTCGTGCTTTCCTTCGGGAACCTGTAAACGGCTACATCACCCAATTGGATTTTAATGAATGTGTTTGGCCTTTTTGGCCCTTGCATGAAAACAATTAGTGTCATACCGACCCCCTTACTAGGCATCCCATCTATATTACCTTCCCTCATCTTTCCCAATCATGAGACCTTGACCACTCCAACAGGATGCTTGTTGTAACATGTACTGGTACCTCTACCCAGCAGCAAGAAGCCGAAGGTTCTGCTGACGCGGGAGTCAGCCAGGACCAAGCCCGAGGACAGACTCCACCACCACAACCTCCTCGAAACATGGACATGGCTCAGCTTCTCCAAGCCTTCCGAGAGGAACGCCAAGCCAACACTGCAGCCCTCCAGATGATTGCTCAAGCCGTCAACCGCCAGCCGGCGGGGAACGGCAATGGGCGTTCCATGCTGGTGGAGTTCAAGAAGCATGCACCACCCACCTTCATCGAGACTGCTGAACCCCTGGATGCAGACGACTGGGTCCGCACCATTGAGGACCCGCTGGAACTAGTCAGCTGCACTGAAGACCGTGAGAGGGTGGCATATGCTGCCCACTGTCTCGGGGGACTGCCAGAGCTTGGTGGGATGGATTCAAGGCCATGCATGCTGAGCAAAACATCACTTGGAACGACTTCAAGGCAGAATTCCGCAAGGCCCACATTCCATCCAAAATCATGACCATCAAGAAGCATGAGTTCCGAGCCCTAAAGCAAGGAAGTAGCACTGTCAAGGAGTACATGCAGAAGTTCAGTGTTCTCTCAAGGTATGCTCCTGAGGATGTCAGCACTGATGCTGCCAAAAAGGAGCGCTTCATGGAAGGCCTTAACAAGACTTTGCAGTACTCTCTTGTTGTGTGTGACTGCCCGACCTTTCCTGATCTGGTGAACAAGGCACTCATGCTTGAGGACAAGCGACGTGCTTTGGATGATACCCGTAAGCGCAAGATGATCAGCAAGGGTAGCTCCAGCAACCAGAAGCCTCGCCCGTGGCAGCCAGCCCCGGTCAAGCCAACCTATCAGCAGCTAAGAGCCCTTGCACCCCGCACCAACTATCAACCTCAGCAGTATGCCAACCCCAGGCTAGCTTACAACAACCCCAATAACAATGCCGGCAAGAGCAGCAACCCCAACCAAGTCACTTGCTTTGGGTGTGGTCAGCCAGGACACTACTCCAAGAACTACCCCAACAAGAAGCCCGACGCCCCGCGCCCCAATGCGCAGAACCCAAGACAAGGTCATGGAATGCCACCAAGGAACCAAGCTCCCCGCAACCCGTCCAACAATGGCAAGGGTCGTGTGAATCATGTCACTGCAGAAGAAGCCCAGGAAGACCCGGACGTCGTGCTGGGTACGTTCCTTGTCAACTCAGCACCTGCAACTGTCTTGTTTGATTCTGGAGCACGCATTCATTTGTCACCCAAAAGTTTGCATTAAAAAGTGGCATTATCCGTACACCCCTGAATAACCCTATGGTGGTACAAACCCCCGGAGCTGAGATGAGAGCCAAGATAGGATGTAAAGGAGTCGGGATTGTCATTAATGGGGTAGACTTCCTAGCAGACCTTATCATCTTAAGATCGCAAGGCTTGGATGTGATCTTAGGAATGGATTGGCTCATCAAGCACCAAGGCTTGTTAGATTGTGCCAACCGGACTGTCACTGTGACCAATGGCCAAGGAGTCGAAGTTAAATATGCCTCCAACCCCTCCTCTGCTCAAGCCAACCAAGTCAACTGTCTGACTGAAGTTGGATTGGAGAAAGTGCCGGTAGTATGCGAATACCCCGATGTCTTTCCTGACGAGCAACCGGGAATGCCTCCTGACCGAGACATTGAGTTCATCATCGAGCTCATACCCGGAGTAGGACCCATCTATAAGAAGCCGTATAGAATGGGATCGGAAGAGTTAGCAGAATTGAAGAAGCAACTGGAAGAGCAGTTGAGGAAGGGATTTATCCGCCCTAGTGCCTCCCCTTGGGGATCACCTGTTTTGTTTGTGGCAAAGAAGGACGGTACCATCCGCTTGTGCATTGACTACCGCTCCCTCAATGAAGTTACAATCAAGAACAAGTATCCACTTCCAAAGATTGAAGATCTGTTTGATTAACTCAATGGGGCCAAGGTGTTCTCCAAGATCGGCCTCAGATCAGGGTACTACTAGCTGAAAATCAGACCCCAAGATATTCCGAAGACGGCATTTGTAACCAGATATGGCCTATATGAGTGCATGGTCATGTCCTTTGGATTGACCAATGCCCCAACTTACTTCATGTATCTCATGAATAAGGTCTTCATGGAATATTTGGACAAGTTTGTCGTTGTCTTCATTGATGACATTCTTGTCTTCTCAAAGACGAAAGAAGAGCACGAGCAACACTTGAGGATGGTCCTAGACAAGCTTAGAGAGCACCAACTATATGCCAAGTTCAGCAAGTGCGAATTTTGGCTGCGTGAAGTTGGATTCTTGGGCCATGTTTTGACCAAAGAAGGATTGTCGGTCGGTCCCGCTAAGATTGAAGCCGTGACTGAATGGCAATCCCCAAGCAATGTGAAGGAAGTCAGAAGTTTCCTTGGACTCGCAGGATATTACCGCAAGTTCGTTGAAGGATTCTCAAGCATTGCCCGACCCATGACTCAGCTCTTGAAGCAGGACAAGAAGTTTGAATGGACGCCGAAGTGCAAAGAGAGCTTCCAGGAGCTGAAGAAGAGACGGACCACTGCCCCAGTTCTGGCCACCCTAGATATGCACAAGGAGTTTGTGATATATTGTGATGCGTCAAGAACCGGACTGGGAGGTGTTCTGATGCAAGAGGGCAGACTCGTAGATTACCTTTCAAGGCAACTACGGCCTCATGAAGAGAACTATGCTACTCATGACCTCGAGTTGGCAGCTGTAGTTCACGCCCTGAAAACATGGCGACATTACCTCTTAGGGAAATGGTGTGAGATATACACGGATCACAAAAGTCTGAAGTATATTTTCACTCAAAAGGAATTGAACATGAGGCAGAGAAGATGGCTAGAGTTGATCAAGGATTATGACCTCAATGTTCAATACCACCCTGGGAAGGCTAATGTGGTAGCAGATGCATTAAGAAGAAAGGCTTGTTCCTTGAATGCTATGCTTAAGGACAAGCTACCCGCCTTGTATGGAGAACTTGAAAGCTTCGGGTTGGAACTGGTTGCGCTAGGATTCTTGGACAACCTCGAAGTTAGGCCTACCTTGATGGATGATGTTAAGGAATCTCAGAAGGGACACGAGAGTATTGAAGGCATGAAGAGGAAGATCAAGGAAGCCAAAGCCCCTAGATTCTCAGAGGATGAGCAAGGAGTTGTGTGGTTTGGGAATCACATTTACGTGCCCAACAAGGTTGAGCTCAAGAACTTGATCTTGCAAGAAGCTCATGACACCCCGTATTCCATCCATCCTGGAGGGACCAAGATGTATCAAGACCTCAAGGAAAGATTTTGGTGGCACGGGATGAAAAGGGAGATTTCCACCTATGTTGCAAAGTGTGATGTATGCCAAAGAGTCAAGGCTGAATATCAGCGACCTCCTGGATTGCTCCAACCACTCAAGGTTCCCGAGTGGAAATGGGATAAAGTCGGAATGTATTTCATCACTGGACTATCTACGTCAAACAAGGGACGTGACTCCATCTGGGTCATAGTTGATCATTTGACTAAAGTAGCCCATTTCATTCCTGTTAAGACTACTTATGATGGCAACCAGCTAGCAACTCTATACATCAACAGAATCGTAAGCCTTCATGGTGTTCCCAAGGAGATTGTGTCAGATCGAGGAACCCAGTTTACCTCAAGGTTCTGGAAGAAGTTCCAAGAAGCCATGGGGACCAAGTTGTCCTTCAGCACTGCTTTCCACCCACAGACCGGAGGTCAGACAGAACGAGTGAATCAGATACTCGAAGACATGATCCGAGCCTATGTCTTAGCATATGGAGCTAGGTGGGAAGATTGCCTCCCTTTTGCCGAGTTCTCCTAGAACAACAGTTATCAATCAAGCCTTCAGATGGCACCATTTGAGGTGTTATACGGACAGAAGTGCCGCACACCCCTCAATTGGTCAGAAACCGGAGAAGGACTAGTATTTGGGCCCGATATCCTCCATGAAGCAGAAGAGCAAGTTCAGCTAGTCAGAGAGCAAGGTGAAGACTTCCAAGTCAAGACAGAAGTGCTATGCTGACACTTGTCGCCGACAAGTAGACTTCCAAGTCGGAGACCATGTATACCTGCGAGTAACTCCTCTTAAGGGAACCAAGCGTTTCCACGTTAAGGGAAAGCTCGCACCAAGATTTATCGGCCCCTTCGAGATCACCGCACGACGCGGAGAAGTGGCTTACCAATTGGAACTACCACCTGAACTATCTGATGTTCACAGCGTATTCCATGTGTCACAACTCCGGAAGTGCCTCCAAGTTCCAGACAAGCCTGATCTTTACAAGGACGTCAATCACCAAGCCATTGACCTTCAGCCTGATTTGACCTATCGTGAGAGGCCCATCTGCATTTTGGATGAGGCTGAGCGACACACTCGAAGCCGCACCATCAAGTACTTCAAGGTCCAGTGGAGCAACCACACTGAAGCAGAGGCCACCTGGGAACGTGAAGACTACCTTAGATCCGAGTTTCCGTATCTCTTTAAAGCCTAGTTTAGGAATCTCGGGGACAAGATTCTTGTAAGGGAGGTAGGTCTGTCACACCCTGCATTTTGTAGCATTTCATTTGCATTAATAAAGCATAGAAATTTGGACCAACAAAAACTTTTGCATTATTTGGCTTTTTATTTTGGAGTTGGTTTTCTCTGTGTGATTTTCAAGTGCTCTTTAAAGTCAACTACTCCACCTTCTGTACTTCATCTCTTTGCCCCAAACTTCTGCCCAATGATCATGCCATGTGTATAGAGCAATATAGTATTTTCTTACAAAAATAATTTGGCCAAACAGTATTTTCAAAAATTAGTTTTCCAAAAACCCCTAAATTCAGGTTTGCACTACAAGTACTTGATTTGCGGTATGAAAAATATTTCAAAGAGTATATTTGAGACCTATTAGATATAGGACTCCCATAAACCACAAAAATATAATTTTAAAAGTAATTTTCCTATTTTATTTAAAAGCTTTTTCTTAAGTCCAGAAATGGTCTTTAATAGGGAAAAAATATTTTTATTCTTTTAAAAATATTTGACAAAAATCAAGGAAACTCAGTGGGCATATATTTCCCATATATAAGAGTTTCAACACATGGTCATGTTCAAAATATTGGACAAAACCTCCCAAAACCATTTCTGCCCATTTCAAGGATTTGAAATATTTCTACAGGAAATATTTTCATAAAAATCCAAGGAAAATCCAGTAAGTCACAAATGCATATTGTGATCACCTTGCAAAGCCTCATGTCAATTAAAGTCATTTTGGCTAACCAAAAGGCCCCAAAACCCTCTCTGACCAGAATTATATTTGAACAACTTTGTACTACCAACTTTCTCTCCTTGGCCCCAACTTTGGTGAGAATGTTCACATGACCAAATGAGGCCACTACACCAAGTGGTGCATCAAGGAGAAGTGATTTTCTCAACTAGATCTACACAAGTTCATTTCTGCTAATTTCTAGGGTTTGCCAAAGTTTCATTAGTAAACTCTTCCAAATGAGCTAATCTTCCTTTTTCCCTGTCATTTGGTCTTGACAAACATCCCTGCCAAGTGCCACAAGAAGTAAATTAGTGCAAGTACCCCAAAACCATATCAAACACCTTCTGCATGTTAACTAAAAACCATGTTTGGGGCTCTTCCACTAATCTCCATGAGCTCCACTTTTTACCACAACCCCCCTAGTCCATTTTCACCTCCAGTAACAATGGAAAACCCACAACTCAATTATTGGATGGGTAAAACCCCACTTTCTCTCTCTAGACAGCCCATTTCTCCCTCTTCTTCTACCTCTCTCTTCTCCTACTAGCCACCCAGGGCATCCAAGGCCATCTCCTACTTCTTTACTCTCCCCTAGAGCTACTAGACACCTTTGGACGCGCCCACATTGCATAAAAAATGGCTATGCTAGCCATTTGCACACTGTGGAGCGCGCTATAGTGCTCTTCCACACTGTGGCCTACCCTTCCAACCGCCTCCGGTCACCTCGGGCCTCCCCAGCGCGCCCGACGATGCACCTCGACGTCTGTGACATGCCACGCCTCTGTCCCCCTCCTCTCTCCCCTCTCTCGCCCTTGCTCGCACGCGCGCTGGCCGCCCGAGCGCGCCAATGGCGCGGCTCACACGCGCGACATCTCTGACCCCTACCCGCTCTCTCCCTCAGCTCCCCTCGGCGTAGTCCACGCCCAGCAACACCCCAGATACGGCGCCAGCTCCTCCCGAGCCCTGTGGCAACGAGCAGGAGCTCACCGGCGCACGGGTCCACGGCACCCCACCGTTCACCTATTTAAGGGCCTCCCTGAGCTCTCCTCTCCTTACCACTCACTCTTTCCACCACCAAATCATCCCCCTGCACCCCAGTTCCTCTCCAGAGCTGCCCGAGCTCGAGATCGAGCTCGAGCTCCGCCGCTTCGGCTCGCCGGAGTTCGCGAGGTACAGGCCATCCCCGACCCTCTTTCCTCTCGATCTGGAACCAATGCAGCCCTCTGATCACTCCCCCCATGTTTCCCCTCTCTGTAGCAGCCGGAAACGGCCGGAACCATCGACGCCCGAAGCCCCTCCGCCGCGTGACCTCGTCGCCGACGAACCAGGCTACCCCGGCGACCGCAACCTCCATCACCCGAAGGGCGACACGACGCTGAGCCCAGCCGTGCCCTCGCTCGACCTCTCCGTGCCCTGCATCATCGCCGGTGAGCTCGCCAGCCGTCTGGACTCAGGGTTAGGGATGACAGGCGGCCTCGCCTGTCAGCCTCTCCCCTCCATCGCCCCTCTCTCTCTCGCTAACGCCTGGGCCCCGCCCGTCAGGTTTAAACCTGGCGCGTGCGCATGCACCAGTGCGCTGGGCCGCCTCTCTGGCTGGGCCGCTGCCCTGCGGCTGTTCTGGCCCAGCAGGCACAGTGCCCCATCCCCTTTTTGTTTTCTGTCAGACTTGCAAAAATTTGTCTGGACTAAATATTAATCCAAATGAAATAATTCCAGTTCCTAAATTCTTGTAAAAATCCCACCTATTTTATGGTGCAACTTTCATTCAAGTCCAACAACCTTTTCTTCACTATAAATATTTAAATGTGATTTTAAGCGTTTAAATATACCTTTGTAAATCCATTTCTCCTGTTATGCCACTCCAAATCCAAAACTAGGAATTTTCTTCTTCTTAGTTTTCACCCTAGTATTTAACAAAAATGAGTTGACATTTTTCTGAGCACTTTGGTTTTTCTGTTTTATTATTGCCTTATTTTTCTAGTTATTATTTTGCGACGATAGATTGCGTTGCTGACGAAGGAATTGGACCAGAAGACTTTGAAGACCCAGAAGACTTTGTTGAGCCAGGCAAGCATCCCTTTGAACATGTCTATGAAACCCTTTTTATGCATGTCATATAGCACTTTTTTGCTTGCATCAGAAACATGGTACTGTAATGACCACATGGGGTGATTTGCCACCGTTACTTCCTCGTTGATACTTGCATTGTGCATGACCCTACCTTCTTATGAGGGTTATGCCTGTGGGAGTAGATAGGATGCTAAAGTAGATGCTACACAAAAAGGGACGGGTATATGCATGATGAAGGAGACAAAGTATTTTCAAAAGACTTTTCGAAAACCCCGTCGGGTGCCACTTATGCCCGAGGGAGATGATGAGATGGGTAACCACTTGATGACAAAGTGGTTTATCGAGGCAAGTGTGTGTTGTTTTCGAAAACGGATTAGATTTAAGATTTGTCGACTGTCCCAACCTTACATGCGCAACCACTCTACCCTTATATGGGAAAAGGCATTATTGATTACCTAGGCCGATACTAGCTTGGAGCCCGCATTACTAGTGACGGGGGAGAGTTGGTGCTCTCTAGCGGGACGGGGTCGTGCCAGGTAGGGCGGCCATGACAGTTTTCACAGGGCACCAGGTACACCATTGTGTCCCCTCTCGGATGTTATGATCTCGAGTGAGTCTTGTATGATGTACATCGTGAGGATACAGAACGACGAGTGGACTCCTTGTTAGTGTCGTCTAGGGAAAGATAGTGATCGGGTGCTTACCCCGGGTAATTGAGGTATCACGGGTCGTGGATGAGACGAAAGTTCCTCGGATCTTGTGGGTAAAGTGAGCAACCTCTACAGAGTGTAAAACTATTCGAATAGCCGTGTCCACAGTCAAGGACAGTTGGGCGGTGCTGATTAAACTACATCCAGAGCTTCAGAAACCAGTGTGTGTGTTTGGATAATTGGGGAGAACTACTTGCGTCAAGTCAAGGGACTTGACATGATTGAGATGGGTTGATGCCCACTCTATTTATGTTGATATCTGTAACCTGTCCTCATGGTTACTTGAATTCTCCTGATGCATGTCTTACAAGTTGTTGAACATGTCATTGCATGCAAAACTAGCTTTCTGCAAACTACCTACTTAGTGCTATATCTTTGCATTATTGTGCCTTGTTCAAATCAGGGGTTGCTTGCGAGTACATTCAAAGTACTCATTGGCTTGCCACTGGTTATTTAATTGACCAGGCATGGAAGAACCGGAGTTCAAAGAAGAGTTCTTTGGAGATGAACATGCGAACTAGGACGTTTCCCACTCAGAATGCCTGTAGGGTTAAGGCAGATGGCATGGGTTCTACTTATCGACGAAGATTTCCGCTGCTTGTGTTTCATTTGATGTTCAATCCTTAAGGCTTTATCAATGTAAGACTTTACCATAATGGTCATAATTTGTGTAAGACGGTATGTATGGATGTAAGACTCTTGTTATTCAGCTTCTGTGTGTTCAGTGAGCATTGATCTCTGGGATCACTGTACACGTGCATTCGGTGATCTCGACTTATGAGTCAGGGTCCCCACACGCCGGAACCCGCCAACAGTACCTTCTATCCTTTCTTCCTGTATAGTGTCTGCTCGGGGCTGGTGTCCCCATTCTCCCGCTTCTTCTATGCCGTTCTCCTCCATTCCGGCCTCCATGCGCTCCACATCCATCCCAATTCCATCCTTCTCCTGTCCATCTGCGCCTTCCACTGCGAGGCGTTCGTGAGGGTGATGCCCTCCATCGCCATGCTCGGCCACTTCATCTTCCTCTGCATGACTGGCGACCAGCCCACAGGGTGCGTCGGCTTTGTTGTGGCTCGGCGCGGCAACGCGATCTCCCGCATTGGGAAGAAGGTGGAGGATGCCCTGAAGAGGTGGGTCCTAATGGATGCCAAGTGCTCCCGTGACCTACTGGAGCTGCCAACCGAGCTCCCCTCCTCCAAGAAGGGGTGGTTGTCTGAGAAAATCACCGACCCTTCCCTGAAGCCGTTGATGAAGAAGGTGGAGGACGACCTGAAGAATGAGGAGCTGATGAGGGCCATGATTGTTAAGGAGTTCCTGATGCAGCGCCTAGCGTCGTTCCAGGATCACTCCCACCCTTGTGCAAGCTTGGGGGCACCGACGACAAGATCCGCCTGCGCCAAGACTCCCTTCTCGAGGAGAGCTGAGCAAGGTGTCACTTTACTTGACTGGAAGGGAACCGAGCGGTCCTCCAAAGGAATGGCTCCCCCTGTACCGCCGAGTCGATGGAAAGGAGATTGCCATCGCCATGCCAGTCTTCGACGAGTTTGGGCCCGTGCTGACGGCGCCTCCCCTGCCGCCCGCCTCCTTGGTGAACCTATCCTCCGGCGACCGTTCCTATGAGGCCACCGAGGAGGAGGGCGAGGGGGAATCCTATGCCTCGAGGCAAAGGGAGCTCCTCCGTAACTTCCCTGATGATGATGACGATGACGCACCTCCGGTGGTGGAGCTAGCTTTCCCGTCCGGGGTCGCCACGTGATCCGGGGCGGCCTCTTCGAAGCAACCCAAGCGATCGGCCATGAAGAAGGGCAGGACTCCTCCGGGCAGTGCCCCGCCTTCGCCAGCGGCATCCCAAGTGGTGCCGACTGCGTGCTCTCCTGCTCCCAAGAGCGCGGCTCCGACTGCCCCGGCGAAGCCCCCGTTGTTGGGCCTGAAGAGGAACTACATCTTCTCTGACCAGTGATTGTTTTCGCTTGGCCTTGTTCTTGATTCCTGATGTGATGCTTAGTGTCTTCATCCGTTGTTAGGAAACAGTCATCGAAGAAGAAGAAGGAGGGCGCTGGGGTTGCCGTGGTCGAGTGCATCGAGGTGGCCGCCACAGCCCTGGCGAAGAAGAGCGTCGTGGCCCCTACAGCCCCAGCGGCGACATCATCTTCTCAGGGCGCGGAAGCCCGTCCTCAGCAGGTGTTGGCATCCTCAGCGGGACAGACCCCTTCGACACCCATCCTTACTGCGGCTGCTGAGGTCGCCAGGCCTCCGGAGCCCCCAGTCCTTCCTGCTGCTGTAGCTTCTCCTACCTTGGTGCCGAGAACGTCTCCTCTCCCGCCTGGCGCGCAGCTGGGCCATGGCGCTCCCGCCGCCTCCGGAGACCTGGAAGAGGCTCGAGCAGCACTGAACCTTCTACAAGGTGAACTTCAGGACCCAGACCAGTGCGCAGCGTTGGGGCACCTGGGGCTAATCTCTAGACGGCTCCAGGCCGACGCGTTTGTCCGAGCAGCCTGGAGCTTTGTGGAGGAGGCCTAGAAGGTGTCTGGAGTGGCTGCTGCCGAGCGTGACCTGGCGCGAAAGGAGGCCAAGGAAGCCAAGGATCGGTGCCACACGGTGGAGGCTGAGTTGAAGGCTTTTCAGGATCAACGACAGGCCGCCCAGGCCAGCCAGCTCCAGGAGCGAGTGGAGAAGCTGAAGGCCCAGGAGGCTGCCATTGCCAATCACGATGTGGATATGAAGGAGGCAGCCTTGGGAAAGGCTGTGGAGCATGGCTGCCTGGTGAAGCTGAGAGAGGAGGCGGAGGCGGCCCAGGCGTCCCTTGCCGAGGCCAAAGAAGCAGCCACCATGGAGCGCAGCACCCTCGCCTCCCTCAAGGCGAGGTTCCACAAGGCTCAGTGGTTGCTCTTTGGGGGCGATCCCTCGGAGAAAGCGGTGGTGGCCCCAAGGGAGAGCCCTGCCTCCCTGCTCCCTAAGATCGTGGTAGTGCTCGAGGACGCCATCGACGGGTTTGGCTCTTTGGTGGAAGGTGAGGCTTGCTTGCTTACTTTCTCAGCCCTTACATGCGTCTTCAGCCTTCTCTATCTCCAGGACGCCAGCTTTGACTTTGCCGCCTTCCTTGAGCCCGTGGACTCCAACTCCCATAGCGCCGCTGCTGCCACCGTGAAGAGCTCTGTGGACGCCCTCCTGAGCAAGTTCCTTGTCGTCAGTCCTGCGGCTGGGGTTGAGGGGACGGGCAACGCGGCTGGCGACGAGGCTCCGCCTACGGACGATGGCGGCACCCAGGGCTGAAGAGGTGGCTTGGTGGCACTGCTCCTTCCTGTTCGTCTTGTATCATGTAGCATGCCTCGTGGAGGCGTTTAAAACTGTTTTCTTGGAATAATATGTTTTGTAATAATTAGATTGTGGTTCCCCGACTTTTCACGTTTGCTTTGTTGTTCTGCATCGGCAGAGCCCGACCCCGCCCATACCTCAGTCGCCGTTGGGTCGTCCTGATTGCCAGGACGAGCCCAAGGGGTGAAGGGCTAAGTGGACAGTTAGGCTCCTGAGACACGATGCTCAGGAGTCCCCCTTGATGTGTGAACAACTTAGGAAAAAGTGTGAAGGCAAGCCTTGGCATTCTGCGTCGGCAGGGCCCGGCCCTGCGCATACCTCAGCCGTCATTGGGTCGTCCGGATCACCAGGACAAGACCAATGGTTGAGGGGCTATGTGACCAGTTAGGCTCCTGAGACCCGCTGCTCAGGAGTCCCCCTTGACGTATGAACGGCTTGAAGAGGACGAGAGTCAAGCCTTGGTGTTCTGTGTCGGTAGGGCCCGACCCCGTGCATTCCTCAGCCGCCGTTGGGTCGTCTAAATCACTAGGACGAGACTAAGAGGTGAGGGGCTACGTGGCCAGTTAGGCTCCTGAGACGCGATGCTTAGGAGCCCCCCTTCACGTACGAACTGACTATCGTACCTTTCCTCGCCGGGCTCTTGCACGGGAGGGGCATGCGAAGACCAGGTCCGTGGGACCTGGCGAGGTGGGGTACACCAGGCTGACCTTAGCGTAGCCCTTGTGCCCAGCACCCTCGCGCTACCCTCCCGAGGGAGAGCAGCAGGCGAGGCTGGAGACTAATCCCTCCCTAAGGTTAGTGCAACCGCGAGGCCACCCCCTGTTGTTCATCACCAGCGCGGAGCACAGCGCTTCCACTCTCACACGGGCATAGCTGCTCCTCGGCAGTGTCGATGGCTAGCATGGAGCATGGTGCTTCCACTGGTGCGTGGGAGGGGGCTCCCTCTGTGGAGAGCCCTCTGGGGCATGTACAGCCCAGCCCTGACACGTGGCTTGCACGACAGGGCTAGAGGAGGTTTTTATGGGCACCTATTAGCCAGTGCGGGACTCAGGAGGCCCTACCTCAAGGCGGGTTGCGCCTGAGCTTGACTGGGAGCACTTGTGTCAGTTCTCCAAGATGGTTAGGCAGCCTGCACCGAATGAGCCTCCTGAGGTTATTGCAAGAGAAGCCAGACACCAACGACCCCAGGAGGTGACGTGAACGGGGCCGACCCGCCAGACAGAGCTCAGCCGTTGAGTTTATCGACGCTCCAGGAACGGACCCGAGCACAGATGCCGTGCCCAGTCTTCTCATGCAAAGATCCTGAGGAAAAATAGTCGGCGCATGGTTCCCATGGCCACAGGGGCAACAGATCGCGCGCCCTCACTCATCCACCTGTGATTAGCTCATGCGAGAACAAGGCAACAAGGGCCATGGGAGGTGACGTACATGGGGGCTGGCCTGTGAGCTAGAGCTCCGCCTCTTGGGTTTAGCGACGCTGCAGGGACTGACCCGAGCACAGACGCCATGCCTTTCCTTAATCTTGAGGCGGTCGCAGGAGGGCTCGCAAGGGCACGAGACGTTCTTGGCGACGAAGCGCCGGTCAGGCAGTTGATAATCTCAAGGTAGCTTGTAAAGGAAGGTACTATCTCTGATAGATGCAAAAGGGATACATGCCGCAGGGACGGGCCCATACGACTTGGGGATGATGTAGCCCATGGGGCGCCCCCAAACTGGATGAACTAGAGAGATGCCACCTGGTACCATCGCTAAAGAGATGTCGGGGTAGCAGAAGATGCGCGTTGCTGGAGTTGTTCCTCACGAGCCTCCTTGGCCCCGAGCCTCGAGAGGCCAAGGGGGCCAGGGAGGCTCCTCAAGATGCACCTCCATCTCCGCCAGGGTCGCCTTGTGCCTGGCCTTGCGAGCCGCTAGGGCGTCCCTTGTGCAGCGCTGGAACGCCGCAGCTGCACCTGGTAGGCCGAAAGGCATGCAGACGTAGCTGTGGGGTGGACCCTCACATCGACCGAAAAGGGACGGCCAGAAGAGCTGCCGAGATGCGGCCCTATTGAGCCCTGGGATGTCGATGCAAACGCAGAACTCCTTACCCTCGCCAGGGCAGTGAGCCGCGCCTCGCTGTAGGTGGCGATCGCCTTACAGAACCCTTGCCTCTTGAATCTCGTCGATTTCCTTACTGATGAAATCCTAAACGCCTGGCACTTTCTGCCTGAAGCCTTCTCCTGGGAAGCGTGCGCTAAAGTGCGCCTCCACATGGTTCCCGCGCGCCTCCCTCGTGACCTGGCTAGGTCTGAGGCCCTCGCAAGGAGAGCACCCGAGCCCAGCCTGAGGGGGGCGCAGGGCATGCCTCCATATGCGATAGGTGAAAAGGTGCTCCATCAGGGACACGAGGCTCAGCGCGGCGTCCTCAGGCGATGCTTCCTCGCGAGATCCCTCACCTAGCTGAAACTTCTTTGTCTTGGGGGCGACCTCAGGAGGGATGACACTGCCCTTATCTTCAGGGTTCTCGACTGCCGCAGCCTGGTAGGCGCGCTCGAGGGAGCACACCATGTCCTTTTCCAAGCATGCGACCGTGATGATGCCGCCGCTCCCTGGCATCTTGAGGATGTTGTAGCCGTGGTGCGTTGCTTCCATGAACTTGGCCAGTGTCGGGTACCCCAGGATGGCATTGTACGGCAGGTGAATGTCAACGATGTTGAAGTCGATGAGCTCGGTGTGGTAGTTGTTGCATTCGCCAAAGGTGACAAGGAGGCGGACCTGCCCTATCGGGTGTGTGGAACCATCGGTCACTCCTAAGAACGGCTTGGTCGGTTGAAGCTGGTTACGACACTTGGAGCCTGTCGAACATTTGAACAGATAGATCGTTGAGCCCTGCTCCACCATCGATGAGAGTCTTGGTGACGACCACATTGCTGATGACGGGTGATCAGAGCATGGGGAGCACACCGGTCGTGGCTGCGCACTTGAGATGATTTGAGGAGCTGAAGGTGATGGCGCATTTGGACCACCTGAGCGGGCGAGTTCCTTCGGGCTTGGGGAGGGCCGCGTTCACCTCGCGCGCGCGAACTACTTGAAGAGGCGGTGGGAAGCTGGGACCTGTCAGCCACCCAGGATGCAGGCAATGGCTCGAGGCTCCTGGAAGCCCCCTCGTCTTGGTGATGATCTTCAATCCTTCTTGGTGGTGGAGGCTGTGGAGGAAGACCGGCATTGCCCTGAGGGCAATTCTCATGAGGCTGCTCCCTCCAGGCGCCCTCGCGAGGTTGGCCCTACCAACGGTCCTCCCCAGGATGGTCGCGCCACTCCTGACAATGGTCGCGGACGTCCCAATGTCCTCCACCTCGGCCAACTCCGCGGTCGTAGCCTCGATCGTTGCGCTCGGGGCATCAATCGAGACGCCCGTCATGGAGGGCCCTGAGCTCCTGGCAGTCGTTGGTGTTGTGGCTATGGACGTTGTGGAAGACGCAGAACGGTCTGTTGCTCTTGGATGACTCGGGGTGGTCACAGCTGCGCTTTATCTCTGGCTCGGCCGCGAGCACGGCCGGCCCCTTGCGCTTCACTTCCTTGGCCTTGGCCTTCTTGTCTTTGGGGTCAACATCGGGGTGGTCAAAGAGGGAGAGGCACCCCTCCTCAGCCCTTGCACACTTGTTCACCATATAGAACATCTCCAAGGCTGTGCAGAGGTCCTGGTGGATGGCGAGTGTCGGTGTTCTTGGAACGGGCGTCCCTAGACTTGCCTGCCTGCGGCCCACGGCGTGACTCCACCAGTAGCCCAGTACGGCCCGTCTTCGTCAACCAGCACTCAAGACCCTCGCGAGGGACCAAGCCTCGCGAGGCGGGCGACACAAGGCCTCCTCAGGTGCGGCCTCACCAGGGAGGCTCGCGAGGAGGCGGAGAGATCAAGGCAAGGGGTACCTCGTGAGGTTCCCATGATGCAAGCCATGACAGCCAAGGCCAGGCGGACGCCAACGCGCGCAGTGTCCTTGTTTCCCCTTTGGTGCTCAGGGGGCAAGCGTAGGCGCAGAGTACCGAGGCATCAGGCAAAGGTTTCCATATCGGTGCAACAAGACCAAGACCAGCAGGATGGCAGGACGGAGGTCATCATGGAGCCCAAGACGGCGTCACCACCAGCACCTTTGATAGGCGAAGACCACCTTCAGTCAAGATAGCTTGGACTAGTTGTCCCCTTTCAAATTGGCCGTTGTTGGATCCCTTCCCACTCAATATTTGGGGAGAGGACCAGGGCCTCTATAAATAGGACCTAGCCACCACCATAGAGAGGGATCGATTCCTCCCCGAGCAACCCACCAACCACAAGAACACCTCTCCTCAGGAGGCTGTTCTTCCCTTGTACTGTTCATCATCAGCCCAAGAGGCAATCCACAACCACCACACTGGAGTAGGGTATTACACCACGACGGTGGACCGAACCAGTATAAATCTTGTGTCTCTTGTGTTGTGAGTTCATCAAGCAAATCTTAGAGATCGCAGCGAGGCTGAGGGCGAGATTCGGTAGGGGGAAATCTTCGTGCGCACCCCAGTGTTTGAACCTCAAGGGTTTTGCCGGAACCCTAAATCCGACATTTGGTGCACCAGGTAGGGGTGTGCCGAAGTCTTCCTTCCACTGATCCGCGTCCCATCGCTCGTCGTATCCATGTCTGACACCTGCCGAGCCCGCGCTAAGCACCGGGTCGCTCTCGCCGGTGGCGTCGCCCAGACGGCTCTTGTCGGTGGATCTCCCCGTCGTTCTCCATCACCTGCCGCCAATGCCGCCACCGGCCCGGTGGGGAACGAGCAGCAAGCATCCTCGCTGTACCCCTCAGTGCGGCGGGACGGCCGCGCCGCCACTCCGTCGCCAACCCCAGCTGGTTCGTCGTCCCATGCTCGTCGTGCCCCCACGGACACACAGGACGCGCTGCTCATGGCGCGCGAGCTCCTGCATTACCGCCCTGTCGACAACCTCTACTAGGAATGGCTCGCTCGCATCACCAAGCAAGTCAGCGCTGCAGGGGGGCTCTCCCGCACCGTCCCTCTTGTTGCCTCGCCCTCCGCCACGTACGGGCGACGTGGCTCATGGAGCGCCTCCACCACCTCTGCCCCAAGACAGCGCCCTGGCGCCAAGGCGCGCGGCCCCTGGGCGTGACTCACCGCGTCTGGCGCCCGCGCAAGAAGAAGGAAGCTGTTAAGAAATCCCTCAGCCTCAAGAAGGCGCACCTGTGCTCCCTCCACCGGCGCGACAAGGCCGCGTACTGCCTATGGCAGCGGTGTGCGGATACCATCAAGAGAAAGCTCCGCGTCAGCAAAGGGCCTCGGTGACCACAGCAGGCTGCCGCGCCTTCACCCCCGAGCTGCGTAGCGTCGCCTGTCCGGGCAAGTTCAAGCCGGACCTGCCTCCTCGCTATGGCGGCACCCCCGACCCAAGAGTTCTTGCAGCTCTACGAGCGGAGCATCGAGGCGTCCAAAGGCGACGAGAAAGTCATGGTGAATTGGTTTCCCATGGCACTCAAGGACGGTGCCCGCTCGTGGCTCCTGAACCTGCCCCCGGCTCGATCTCCTCCTAGGCCAACATGCGTAGCCACTTCATCGCCAACTTCCAGGGCACTCGCGACCGCCCCTGGCCATGGGTAACCTGCGCCGCATGAAGCAGCAGCCCGGGGAGACCCTACAGAAATACATCTAGCGCTTCAACAGCGTCCGCCTCAAGATCCCCAAGGTGACAAACGAGGCCATCATCTCAGCTTTCTCTGATGGCGTCCGTGACATCAAGATGAAGGAGGAGCTCGCCATCCAGAAGGAGTTGTGCACATCCCTAGAGCTGTGCAACCTGGCGACCAAGTGCGCAAGAGCTGAGGAGGGACGTCTCTCCCTCCTCGAGCTCCTTGCTGCCGACCTAGAAGAAAATAAGACCAAGGCCAAGGACGTGAAGCGCAAGGGAGTGTCCGTACTCGTGGCGGAACTAGACACGAAGCGCGGTAGGGACCGGACAGAGTCGTCCAAGGGCAGCCGACTGTTCTGTGCCTACCACAACCTCCACACCCACAACACCAATGATTGCCAGGAGCTCAGGGCCGCTCGAGAAGGACACTTCGATCGATGCCCCGAGCGCAACGACTGGGGCTACGGCCGAGGAGGAGGACGTGGCGGAGGATGCTGGGACGACCGTGGCCCTCGTCAGGAGTGGTGTGACCGACCTCATGAGGATCGCTAGCACGACCAGCCTCGTGAGGGCGCCTGGAGGGACCAGCCTCGCGAGGGAGCCTGGAGGGATCAGCCTCGTGAGGACCAGCCCCAGGGTAACACATGCCTTCCTCTGCTGCCACCGCTGCCAAGAAGGAATGACGACCACCATCAGGACGAGGGGGCTGGGGGCTTCTAGGAGCCACGTGCTATCGCTTGCCACTTGGGTGGAGCTGAGGCCCCAGCCTCTCAGCGTATCTTCAATTAGTTTGCTCGCGAGGTGAACGCAGCCCTCCCCAGGCTCAATGCCACGCGCCTGCTCAGGTGGTCCAAGTGCACCATCACCTTCAGCTCAGCAGATCAACTCAAGTGCGCGGCTACTACTGGCGTTCTCCCGATGCTCTGTTCACCAGTCATCAGCAACATGCAAGTCACCAAGACCCTCATCGATGGTGGTGCAGGGCTTAACATCCTGTCCGTTGATATGTTTGACAACCTTCAAGTGCCATACGATCATATGCAGCCTACCAAGCCCTTCTCAGGGGTCACCGATGGTTCCACCACCCCGATAGGGCAGGTCCGCCTCTCTGTCACCTTCGGACAACATGACAACTACCGCACCGAGCTCATCAACTATGACGTCGCCCACATCCACCTGCTATATAATGCCATTCTCGGGTATCCAGCCCTGGCCAAGTTCATGGCAGTGACCCACCACGGCTACAACGTACTCAAGATGCAAGGAAGCGGCAGAATCATCACGGTCCCCTGCGAAGAGAGAGAGATGCGGTGTGCTCCCTCCAGCATGCCTTCCAAGCCGCAGCAATCGAGGACCCGGACAGCAAGGGCGAGAACCCTCATGCGTCCCTCCGCAAGAAGAAGAACCAACCGCCCGAACAAGGCCTCAGAAGGTCGGCATGACAGGCGGTGCCGCATCAGGATCAGCGCCCGCTCCTGGGGCGCCTCCTTCCATCGCATAGGAAGGCGTCCCCTGCGCCCTTCTCAGGCAGGTCTCGGGGGCTCTCTTCTGGAGGGCCTTCGACCTCGCCAACGTCATAAGGGAGGCACTCGGGCACCACTTGGAGGCATGCTTCATGGGACATTTCCCTCGGGAAGGCACAAGGCGTGGAAAGCCCAAAGTTCTGGAGTTCATTGCCAAGACCACTCAGGAGCTTCAGGAAGCGAGGGACGTACGCTGCGACCGCCACTCGCCTGGCGTAGCTCCCCATCCAGGCGGGGATGGTGGGCTGCGCGTCTGTATCAATGTCCCAAGGCTCAACCGAGCTGCATCTCAGGAGCACTTCTGGCCTTTGCACATGGGACGTTGTGAGGGTCCGCCGCATAGCTACGTTCACACGCCTTTTGGCCTGCCGAATGCGGCTGCCACCTACCAGCATCACCTGCGGAGCATCCTGGTAGCTCAGGAGGCCAGGCACTGCGGTCCTAGAAGAGATGGAGACGGTCCTCAAGGAACCACCTGGACCCCCAGCACCTCCTGAGGCTCAGGGCCACGGTGGCTCATGAGGGTCGGCCCCTTCACCGTGCATCTTCAGCTGCCCCAACACCCCCTCTAAAATGGAACCATGTAACATCTCCCAGGTTCATTTTAGCTGGGAGCGCCCTCGGGGCTGCATCATTCCCAGGCAACGTGGGTCCGTCCCTGCGACATGTATCTCTTTTTATGTACTTACCTTACCTTGATGGGGGCTCCCCTCGGGCTGCATCATCCCCAAGCCGCTTGGGTCTGACCCAGTGGCATGTATCCATTCTGCATTTACCTAAGCTAATTGCCTTTCATGCCTAATCTACCTATGATTATCACTTGCTCGATTGCCATCTACCATGGATCCCTCCCTGTCTCATGCAATTCGCTTGCGCGTTAAAAGGGGGGCTCCTGAGCATCGTGACTCAGGATCTCTTACTGGCTCTCCATACCTCATTGAGGGAGTCCTGGATTAGGGGGTATCCGGACAGCCGGATTATATGCTTCGTCCGGACTATTGGAGCGTGAAGATACAAGACTCAAGACTCCGTCCCGTGTCCGAATGGGACTCTCCTTTGCGTGGAAGACAAGCTTGGCGATCCGGATATTATATTTCCTTCCTTGTAACCGACTCCATGTAAACCCTAGCCCTCTCCGGTGTCTATATAAACCGGAGAGGTTGGTCCTTAGAAGACCGATCACGATCACAATCACAATCATCATAGGCTAGCTTCTAGGGTTTAGCCTCTACGATCTCGTGTAGATGTACTCTTGTACTACTCATATCATCAATATCAATCAAGCAGGAAGTAGGGTTTTACCTCCATCGAGAGGGCCCGAACCTGGGTAAACATTGTGTCCCTTGCCTCCTGTTACCATCAGCCTAAGATGCACAGATCAGGACCCCCTACCCGAGATCCGCAGTATTTGACATCGACATTGGTGCTTTCATTGAGAGTTCCTCTGTGTCGTCGCTGCAAGGCTTGATGGCTCCTTCAATCGTCAACAACACGGTCCAGAGGGAGACTTTTCTCCCAGGACAAATCTTTGTGTTTGGCGGCTTCGCACTGCGGGCCAATTCGCTTAGCCAACTGGAGCAGATCGACAGCTACGCCCCTGGCCACCAGGTCAGGTTCGGAAACCTGAACTACACGGCGGATAACCGCGGAGACTTGATCTTCAATGGATTCGGGCCTGTGCCAGGAGTGCCAGACAGTCACGATGAGCACGGCTTAGACCTGCTGTCGGACAATGCTCGGGATATCACCCCCGCAATAGCCCCGGACCTAAATTCGGAGCAGATTGCATTGCCCAAGGATGGGTGGATGGACCATGTCCCGCTGGGCACACACCCATCGGCGGTAGATCCGAACACAGGCCTCACCGCCAAAGGAGCCTGTGACACCGGACCCCCGGACTCGTATCCGGCTGTAGGTTCCAGTCCGCGCTCTCCTGAGCCCGCCAACACTCGCCCTTTGGCGATGTGCTGAACTCGTTAAAGTCTCTGTCTTTGTCAGGAGGCTCGTGGCCGAACTATGTCCGGCTTGAGTGGGAAGCAGGCGACGAAGGAATTTGTTGCCCACCCACCACCCACTTCATTGCCACGGTCGATGATCTAACCGACATTCTTGACTTCGACTCCGAAGACATCGACGGTAGGGACGACGATGCAGGAGAAGAACTGGAACCACCGGTCATGGGGCGGTGGACAGCCACCTCCTCATACGATATATATATATGGTGAACACTCCGAAGGAAACCAATGGCGATGAGGCAACGGAGGATAACCCCTAAGGGAAGAAAGCAAAGCATGGGCGTCGTCGATGCTGCTCCAAGCCCCGCCACAACAATACCGGCATAGGAGAAGAAAACAATCCGGATGGTGCCGGCGGTGAATACAACCCTAACTAGCCTGCCTTCGAGCAGGAAGACGGGTAGGTCAGCCCAGACGAACAGGCGATGGACGGATATCCGGAGGAGGACAACTACATTCCCCCTCCGAAGACGAGATTAGCCTCGACGACGAGCGCTTCAAGCGTTGGCTTATGGCCACTGCGAGGAGCTTGAAAAAGAAGCAGCAGCAACTCCAAGCTAATAAAGACCTGCTCACAGATCGGTGGGCTGACGTCCTGGCAGCCAAGGAATATGGACTCGAGCACCACACGGATGACTGGCCACCTCGTGGCCGGGAAAAAACGGCATATCAGCCCGAATACCAGCCTACACCCCCACGCCAATACACTACGGCCCGGGGCAATAGGCAAGACCTGCAAGATATACAGGAAAACAAAGCAGGACAACTAAGATCAATCTACGGATCACGGAGGCGTGCCCCAACATGCGACGATGACCGTCATGCCGGATACACTATCAACAAGTCGGGCTGGGCCGAACACAGCCACCCAGACCAATTCGAACTGCGTAGCCACATAGCCCGGCACAGAGGTGCCGCACACCCCCTCTGCTTCACTGACGAAGTGATGGATCATGAATTCCCAGAAGGATTCAAACCCATAAACATCGAATCATATGATGGCACAACAGACCCCACAGTATGGATCAAAGATTTCCTTCTCCATATTCCATTGGCTCGCAGAGACGATCTACACGCCATCAAGTACCTCCCACTTAGGCTCAAAGGACCTGCCCGGCACTGGCTAAACAGCCCGCCCGCAAATTCCATGGGCAGTTGGGAAAACCTGGAAGACGCGTTCTATTGGGGATATAACTATTTGTGTAAGCCGCCCAGGAGGGGCCGTGTTACGCAAAGAGGACTCACCAGAAAGAAGCCCAAGACCAAGCATGAAGACGGCGGTTCAATAAAGGGCTTAAAGCCCACAGGCGACTTAAGGCCCGTTGTAGTAAACCGCCATAATGGCATGACTTGGATCATAAGGTAGATTTAACTAGTCACCGAGCCGGACACTGTTTATAAGCCGACCAGGACTCTTTAAGCCACAGGGCGTCAACCCGTGTATATAAGGGGACGACCTGCTGGCGGCTTAGGGCAAGAAACAACTCATCGAGAGCCGGGAATAGCGTATCTCGCTCCCAGGTCATCAAAACATACATACCAACCCAACTAGATGTAGGCCTTACCTTCACCATAAGGGGCCAAACTAGTATAAACCTCTCGTGTCCTTTGTCCCGATAAAACCCTTCAAGCTTCCTAGTTGCGATGGCTCCACAACTAAGTCCTTTCACGAGGACATCTGACGTGACAATTCCATGACAGTTGGCGCCCACCGTGGGGCCAGCGCACGGTGGATTTGAGTTCTTGAAGGGCAACTTCGAAGGGCTCAAGGGATACATAGTGGGCCGGATCACCAAGAGTCATCGCGGCAAGATCTACATTGACGATGAAGGCTGGGGTCCGGACGCCGGCTCAATTGAGTACGGGTACCAGGTCCCCTTCGGCGGAATCCACGTCTTCATCGGCCGGATCGGTGAGCCGGGCCCTAAGCCGGACAACTGCACCGACGTCTTCGAGACAACTCAGCGCCTGAGGAAGACCCGAATTCAACCTGTCATGAAGCGTGCCTTTGTGGGCTGCATCCACGGAGAGGAACTCTCTGAAGGATCTGGAGATGGTGGTGAGACGACCGTCCTCTCAGACGGTGATTCATCCGCCGGCTCAATAGATTCGTTGTACCAAGTGCAAGACGGCGTGCTTGGGGGCTGTTCCGATGGCACTAGTATTCCGGACCCCTGTGAGCCGCCAAGATGGGCAGGAGTCTTTATGGCTGGGACTCAGCCCGACTCAAACTCTACGCCTGCTGCAAAAATAACGTCCGGGATAGGAGCAGTCAGGGTAGGTGGCCCCGTGCGCCCGCCGGCTCAGGTGCTGATAGATCTCATGGACAAGCTTACGACCCTGTTAACTGCAACAGTTATTCCCGCGAATAAAGATGAGCATGACGCGGAGGTGGCACGGGTGCGTGAGGAAATAGCTCAGGCCAAGGAGGCCTTGGCAGCTGAGGACACTAGGTTAGCCATAGAGCGGGCGGCTCTAGATGCCCGGGCGCAGAGGCTACAGTCAGAAGATTACCAGCTCACGATGAGCTTAAACGCGTCCAATGAGGTGATGAGGAGGAGACATTAGAAAACCCAGTCCCGTTTACCTCTGAATTACGACCCTCGGGTTCTTTTTACTACACCCAGAGCTGGCCCAAGTAACCCGCCAGAGACCAATCAGTTTATGACAGCTGGAACAGGAGGGCTGGCCCAGCCTCGGGAGATGGCACCTCCTCATGTGAGCATGGCACCGCTGGGTTATGTGCCGATACCGCCGGGTAACTTTTCCAACCCCATTGAGAACTTAATTGCGGCTTCGGCGCATTTGGCGGCTCTTCCCATGGACGGTGATGACCCGACAGCGGTGGAGACTCGGAGAGTCAGAGAACTTCTCCAGACAGCCTTAGTGCAGCAAGAGACCTATTCTTATAGCCGGGACAAGATTCATTCAACTCCTCTGCCTTGGTTAGCACCGCCTCGTCAGAACCGGAGCCCGAGTTACAATAGGCACATGGAGTCTGAAGCTTTGTCAAGCAACACCCAACGCTGTAACCAGCCCGGTGGCTATAATCCGGTGCAAGACCGAGTACGTCAGGGGAACGAGCGGGCGACTCAGCTAGCGGCTCAGTTAGCGGCTCAGCAGACGGCACATCAAGATTTCCCAGAGTATCCAACGACTTCCGTTGAGACGGGAGTAGCCACTAGAACCGGCGGTGTTCCTTGTCTGGTACCGGCTCTGCATAACATGCGCTTACCCAAGGACTTCAAGGGACCTCGAAAGGTGCCGAATTACACGGCCGACTTGCAGCCGGGAGCTTGGATCAAAAGTTATGAGATGGCCATGGAGTTATTGGAAGTCAACGACGCGACGATGTCTAAGTACTTCACCATGATGTTAGATGGAACAACCCGATCCTGGTTAAAGGGTTTGCCACCCAATTCCATTGGTTCATGGGCAGAACTGAAAGCCCGTTTCATCCAGAACTTCAAAGACACTTGCAAGTAGTCTATGTCAATTGTGGACTTGACAAATTGTAAACATGAGGAAGGTGAATCCACGACTCATTGGGTATGCCGGGTCAAGGAGATAATACATTCATCTGACAAGATGGATGCCGGTTCTACAGTCCTCATGTTGGGGAAGAATTGCCGTTTTGAGCCGCTGAGGCAGAAACTGGGGCGCCTTAAGCGTGACTGCAATGATATGGGTACGCTGATGGCGGCTTTAGTCAAATATGCTGATTCTGATAGTACCAAGGATCCCGCGTCTGATGAGGAAAAGACCGGGAAGGGAAAGAAGAACGACAATGGAAAGGGTCAGCAGCATAACACGATGAATCAAGGAGGCAATAAGCGTAAGGCGGATGGTAACCCGGAATTTATGGCCAATGCCAATGTGCAAGGTAACAATAAGAGACGTAAGGGTAAGCCACCTCGATCCGGCGGGTCAGGCTCATCTCTTGAGAGGCTACTCAATGAGCCTTGCCCAAGACACGGCACCAGGGAGCGGCCCGCCACACACCTGTGGAAAGATTGCGCGATCATGAAAGCATTTAAGAATTCCAACATCTTTGATGGCAATAATGGGTCTGGTGGCGGTTTTCATGGCCCGGGTGGTGGTTCAGGTTTCGGCTTTCAGGGACGTCAAGGCAGCTATAATCAACAGTAGTCTGGTCAAGGAGAGCAGCAGCAGCAGCAGTCGGGTTATCAAAGCAATCCGAAGCAGTTGAATAGTGGGCAGTACCATGTGTTTACCACTAGCTTATGCAAACGCGACCAGAAGGTTCATAAGAGGGCCTTGAATTCCGTTGAGCCGGTAGTTCCTTGTTACTTGAGGTGGTCAGAACATCCCATTGTATGGAGTAGAGAAGATCACCCTCGACGGGTCGATAATCCGAGTCAGTTGGCCTTGGTGGTAGCACCTCAGGTTGGTGGATATAAATTCACTAAGGTACTCATGGACGGAGGTAGTAGCATCAATATCCTCTATTATGAGACCTTTCGACGCAGGGGGTTAACTGATAAGAATCTGAGGACATCCAACACTGTTTTCCGTGGAGTGGATCCTGGTAAGTCGGCTTACCCAGTTGGCAAGATTGAGTTGGAGGTGGCCTTTGGAGATGAATATGACTCCAGGGCTGAGAAATTGATGTTTGAGGTGGTCAAAATGAGGAGCCCATATCATGCTCTGTTTGGGCGGCCGGCTTATGCTAGGTTCATGGCACGACCGTGTTATGTTCATTTGCAGCTCAAGATGCCGGGTCACAAGGGCACCATCACTATGCATGGAAGTCGGAAGGTAGCGTTGGAAAGTGAAGAAGGCGACGCGACTTATGCTGAGTATGCCTGTGCAGCGGAAGAGCTCAAATTTTATCAAGATAATGTTGACCCAGCGGATATGACCTCCCTGAAGAAACCAACCACAGAGCATGACCCATCGCTGAAGTTTAAATCGGCCGCCGAGACGAAGCTTGTTGACTTTATCCCAGGTGACTCTGCTAAGCAATTCAGCATCAGCAGCAATTTGGATCCCAAATAGGAAAGCGCGCTCATCGAGTTCATCCGTGAGAACCGGGACATCTTTGCATGGAAACCTTCTGACATGCCGGGTGTACCGAGGGAACTCGCTGAGCACACTCTCAATATTGGTCCGAAGTATAGGTCGGTCAGGCAGTTTCTTTGGCATTTAATCAAAGAGAGACAGAAAGCTATTGGAGAGGAAGTTGCCCGGCTCTTAGGGGCGGGGTTCATTGTTGAAGTTTTTCAAGGAGTGGTTGGCTAACCCGGTGCTTGTGCTTAAAAAGAACGGCACTTGGCGGATGTGTGTGGATTACACGGACGTAAACAAGGCTTGTCCGGCTGATCCCTTTGCTCTTCCCCGTACTGATCAAATCATTAATACTACGATGGGTTGTGAATGTTTGAGCTTCTTGGATGCTTACTCTGGTTATCATCAGATCAAAATGGCAGTTAAGGACCAGGAGAAGACGGCTTTTGTCACTCCGTTTGGAGCGTTCTGTTATGTATCTATGTCATTCGGACTCAAGAGTGCTCAGGCGACTTATCAGCGATGTGTGCAAAACTGTTTACATGATCAAATCGGGCGTAATGTTCATGCTTATGTAGATGACATCATGGTAAAGTCTAGAGAGAAGGAAACCTTGATATCCGACTTGAAAGAAACCTTTGATAATCTCCGGGTTTATAAGATGATGCTTAACCCAGCCAAGTGTGTATTTGGTGTACCTACAGGCAAGCTTTTGGGTTTTCTGGTATCAAACAGAGGGATTGAAGCTAATCCGGAGAATATTAAGGCAATTACCTCTCTGGCTAAACCGGCGTGCATCAATGATGTTCAGCGACTAGCGGGTCGTGTTGCCGCTTTAAGCCGATTCATAAGCCGGTTAGGTGAGAAGGCCCTACCACTATATCAGATGATGAAGAAAACAGACACTTTTGTCTGGAGTGATGCTGCTGATGCTGCCTTTGAAGACTTGAAGAGACAATTGTCTGAACCACCGGTTCTTGCAGCTCCCATTGATAAAGAGCCGTTGCTGTTATACGTGGCTGCCAATTCACGAGCCGTCAGTGTTGCCATCATTGTGGAACGTAAGGAAGCTGGCAAGGAGCATCCGGTTCAACGGCCAGTTTACTACATTAGTGAGGTGCTCATTGAGTTTAAACAAAGATATCCACATTGGCAGAAACTCGTTTACGGAGTGTTTATGGCCAACCGGAAATTGAAGCAGTACTTTCAAAGTCATCCTATAACTGTGGTAAGTTCTGCCCCTTTGGGAGACATCATCCATAATAGGGAGGCCACAGGACGAGTCACCAAGTGGGCTATCGAGCTTGGGCCTCATGGTTTGAAGTACATGCCACGTACTGCTATTAAGTCTCGGGCCTTGGTGGACTTTATCAATGATTGGACAGAGATGCAGGCACCTGAGGAGAAGCCAGATAACACATATTGGACTATTCACTTTGACGGGTCCAGGCAGCTAGAAGGCTCGGGGGCTGGAGTTATTTTAACTTCCCCTCGAGGTGACAAATTTTGTTATGTACTTCGGCTTATGTTTCCATGTACTAACAATGCAGCTGAGTACGAGGCCTTACTCCATGGTCTCCGGATGGCCAAGGAGATGAACTTAAGCCGGGTAAGGTGTTTGGGCGACTCCGATCTCGTGGCTCAACAGGTGTCAGGCAAGTGGGATTCCAAGGATCCCCTTATGGTGGCTTATCATCGTGAAGTGGATGTTGTGGCTGGTCACTTCAAGGGTTATCAAGTGGAGCACATTGATCGAAGGAAGATTGAGGCAGCTGATGCTTTAAGCCGGTTGGGATCTCAACGTAAGCCGGTGCCGCCTAACACCTTTCTCTATATTTTACATAACTCTTCGGTCAAGGTGCCTACCGAGGAAGAACTAGCGGTGCCAGACCCGGAGGCACAGCTAGTGGCAGCTCTTCACGTTATCCCGGATTGGACAGTGCCATATTTGGCTTATATGACCCGGGGAGAATTACATGAGGATGAGACCTTGGCAAAACAAATCGTCAGGCGCTCCAAATCTATGACGATTGCTAACGGCGAGTTACATCACCTAAGCGTCACTCGGGCATTTCAACGATGTGTGTCACCTGCAGAAGGCCAAGAAATACTTCGTGAGATCCATGAAGGGGATTGTGGCCATCATGCCGGGTCAAAATCTCTTGTAGCCAAAGCTTTCCGTCATGGTTTCTACTGGCTGACGGCTCATGCTGATGCGGAGGATCTGGTCAGTAAATGTGATGGTTGTCAAAAGTTTTCACGACGAGCTCAGGTGCCGGCTCAAGAGTTCAGGATGATCCCAACCACTTGGCCGTTTGCAGCCTGGGGGCTTGACATGGTTGGACCTTTCAAGAGGTCTAAGGATAAAAAGACACATCTCCTCATGGCAGTGGATAAGTTTACAAAGTGGGTGGAGGCAGAGCCAGTCAGTAAGTGTTATGCAGCCACGGTGGTTCAATTCATGAAAAAGGTGATCTTTCGTTTTGGTTTCCCACACAACATTATAACTGATAATGGCACTAATCTCTCCAAGGGTTCCATGGAAGAGTTCTGTCAACGAGAACATATCCGGCCTGCTGTTTTGGCTGTTGCTCATCCTCAATCCAATGGTCAAGCAGAAAGAGCTAATCAAGAGATCCTGAAGGGTATCAAGCCCCGGCTCTTGGTCCCCTTACAGCGGACTCAGGGTTGTTGGGTGGAGGAGTTACCTTCTGTGTTATGGAGCATCAACACTATGCCTAACAGATCTACAGGCTACACGCCTTTCTTTATGGTGTATGGTGCAGAGGCGGTCCTGCCAAGTGACATCTGGCACGATTCACCCCGCGTGGCGGCTTATATTGAGGTTGACAACGAAAAAGCTCGTCAGGATGCGCTTGATTTGTTGGATGAGGAGAGAGACTAGGCAATAGCCTGCTCAGCGATTTATCAACAAGACCTGCGCCGCTATCACAGCCGCCGGGTTAGGAGAAGGACCTTTCAGGAAGGCGATTTGGTGCTCCGGCTCATCCAAGATCAGTCTAACATGCACAAGCTATCCCCACCTTGGGAAGGACCCTTTGTGGTCAGCAAGAATTTACACAACGGATCATATTACCTCATCAATGTTCGAGAGCACAAAGACTCACGTAAGTCGGAGGAGGAGACCCGCTGGCCGTGGAATATTGCTCATCTCCGGCCTTACTATACTTAAGCCACCGGCTCTCAAGATGTATATATTTTGACAATGTATATATTATATAAAGAAATAAAGCTGGACCTCTGTCCTTTTTACACTCAAAGGTTTATGTGTCTTCTTTATCAGGTAGTGGAAACAACCAACAGGGAGCGGATCACATTTGAATCCGGCTTTCCCTTTGGTCTGGCTTATGATCATGTCTGAATCTAGCCATGGTCACTTGGGGGCTTCCTGTTCAAACATAGGTCGTATTCAAACCAAAGAGAACATAGCTGTCGATACCCACTTGATCGACATATTGCCAAACCCACTTGGGGGCTTCTGGATCATATTTGAATCACAGCTTAACCCCTTTGGGTCTGACGTGGATCGTATTTGAATCAGCATCATTAAACAACTCTTATGGTCACTTGGGGGCTTCGTGTTCAAACATAGGTCGTATTCGAACCAAAGAGAACATAGCTGTCGATACCCACTTGATCGGCATCGCCAAAGCCACTGGGGCTATATGATCATATCCGAATCTTAGCTTAACCCCTTTGGAACGGTTTACTGATCGTATTCGAATCAGAAGCCTGTAAATGTTGTTTATCATCCAACAAAAGGATAAATTATTTTGACTATCTTGAGATCTTCTTGAAAACATTATCAGATGGTTTTTTCTTCGGGTTTAATATTGATTACTCCATGTTCTTAAGTGCCAGGTAAGCATCATATGAGCAGGGAAGATTATCAAAGGGGTCGCAGGTATGCTATTGTGATTATATTTAACAAATATAATCATAAACCGGCCTGTATATGATGTCTTTGGGTCATGTTCTGGGTTATCAATACTTTATGTAATCCCCGACGCGATAAACCGCCAAGGAAATTTTGCTTGTTTTATGTGCAGGATAAGGCAAAGCAAAGTTAAACGTCAAGGAAATAAACGGTCAACATAAGCCAGAAACATATAGCGACGGCGGCTTACGAAAATATTAAGCACCAGGAACATGCGCAAAGGCATGACAAACATTGAGAAGTTGTTACTACCCTATTACAAGACTTCCCGAGTCTGAATAAATGAAGCATTGTTTTTTGCAAAGTTATAAAACGCCTGGTGGTTCATTCCTTCGGCGGGCTCGAAGACTCCGGGTTATCCTTCTCCGCCTCTCCATCGGTTGCTTTGTCCTGGAAGTTTGACGAGGCCCAGTCAATGCCACTCAAGGCTTCAAACTCAGCCTCATCATCTATTAAACTGGCTGGGTCCACTTCAGGGGCAAAAGTATGCTTACGCGTTGGAGGGATCAGGCTGACTTGGTCATATGGAATGTTTGGAATTCTCC
This sequence comes from Triticum dicoccoides, assembly GCF_002162155.2. Taxonomy (NCBI): domain Eukaryota; kingdom Viridiplantae; phylum Streptophyta; class Magnoliopsida; order Poales; family Poaceae; genus Triticum; species Triticum dicoccoides. Next base: position 275,225,783 of record NC_041385.1, on the reverse strand, counting down.
GGTTCTCACTATCATAGCCCGACGAATACTTGGTAAGATCAGTATCATTCCCAATAAGGGTAGCCACGGGACGTATGACTTTGACACAGGCGGTGAAATCATGATCATCAAATAAAGTATCGTCCTTCTTCAGGCTCGGGTATCCAAGAGCGAGGTCAGCCAGGTCAAGCTCTGGCATCCATGCCTTTGCCCGGCTCAATGTGGCCACAACCCCAGCTCTTGAAGATGCCCGCCTTAAATCCTAAATTCGCTGAGGTAGCACATCGAGATGCTTCAGCACGTCTTGCGGAAGGTAGGGAGTGGTATTTGATAAGGCTACAACGGCCAAGGCACGTTGTGACCCGGAGTACAGTTGTTCCAGTAAATTATAAACCGCCTTACGTTTGATCAGCATGCTTTGCTTGAGGTTGGTGCTCCTAGGGCATGTGTGTTCGCAAGTATAACAGTGAGCCGGAGATAACGATTACAATAATCATTGAAAGATTACAATGTTTGAGGTTTTGTACAGTAACTTACCGAAGGTGGCTGAGACCATTTGGGATATCTGCCGTTTTAAGTCGGACAGCTCGGTTGTTGCCTCTGCAAGAGATGCTTCTGCCGTCTTGGCCCGAGTCACCAGTGAAGCCTTCTCATCAGCCCAGGCTTTCTTCTCTGACTCAAAATTTTTCTTGAACTTCTCATTTTCAGAGACACTGATTTCAAATTTGGAGTTAGCCTTCTGAGTTTCAAGTTCTTGAGTTTTCAGCCGGCTCTTCAGGTCAGCAAGCTCCAACTTAAATTGACTTATGGTGGCCTGTGTTGATACCAGGTTATGGTAAGGATCACGGTAAGGTAACATTCAAGTCCCAAGCATTTTATAAGTAAAGATACTTGGCACTTGGGCGTAATGTATGTTAAAGAATTTTTTAACCTACAAATCTGGGTCATGTATATTAAGTCCCAAGCATTTTACAAGAAAAGATACTTGGCACTTGGGGGCTAATGTGTATCGCAAGTTCAAAGTATCATGCTATCACTAGGTTCAATATATTCTCTTTAAACCAGACAAACCAACTGTAAGCAGATTTTTAATTCTACATCGTATTCATTCATAAGCAATAGACTTGGGGGCTGGTACAGTAAGTAAGATTCAAGAAAATAGCATAAGTTATACCTCAGATTTGTGTTGTATTTGTTTCACCATGTCAATTTCCAGGTCATGACTATTATGCACTTGATTCAGATAGCCCGAGACTATATCACCAATGCTGAAGTGAGTATAATCAGTAATGTCCTGCTTGGCCTTTCGGTGTTCAGCAAGTTCTTCCTTGGCAGTACATTTGGCAAGGACAGTAGGCCGCCCCGGTTCAACAAATTGACTTTTCAGAAATTTAACTTCCGGGTCAGTCGTCTTGACCGAGCTAGGAGCTTCCGGATTATCAGAAATGTTGATAGCATCTTCGGCAGGTGGGTCAGAGGTTGGCACCAGAATGTCAGAAGTCGGTTCAGGCGGTGGCTGATGGGTGGTGCTATCAGGAGCAGACATGTCAAGCGCCGGTTCAGTAACAATCGGGTCTTGGGACGGCTTATTCTTCCTTGCCCTCTTGCTGGGCTTCACTTGCATGCTGTCAATAAAGGTAGAAGGATGAATACTAAAGCATAAGTAAGGTAAAGCCTAAAGTAAATAAGGTTACATTACCCGGGAGCAGTTTTGAAAGCTGGCATGTTTGATTGCATAGACTCGCCGGAGGAAGGAGAGGTATCCTGATAATTAGAGTCAGATGAATTGAGAGGTTGGCGAATTAAACCCGCCAAAGGTAAAACAGAACGTAAATTGGAGATAACCTCGGTCCAACACTTCCTAGTTACATCAGGTAAGCCGGAGGAGAGTTCTGCATCCTTGTTGGTCGGGTTCTGACTTCGGTTTTCAAGCTGTTGTTGCTTCAAAAGAAATTGAGGATCTTGATAAGCTAGAGGATGTGAAAATCTTACTTTCCGGGTCACCCTTCGGATTTTTTGCTTTGGCAAAGGCTCTGAGTCGGAGGAGATTATAGTTACGTCTTCGTCAACTGCTTGATTGTTCCCCGTATCCTCCTGAAAGGATAGAATGTCAGTAAAATAACAAGAAAGGAGTTAAGAAAATTAAAAGATTACCTCTTCATCATCCCAAGAAGTATCATCTAATTTGAATAAGTCGGAGGCGCTGGGTTTCTTCTTCTTTGAGGTTCCTGTCTTGGCGGCTTTCCTTTCGGTTTTCTTGGCTGTCCTGGCTTGTTTGGCAGCCTCATGGTCATACTTGACCTTCCAGAAGTTGTCATAGGCCTGTGGAAAGGATAAGGAACTATGAGTACAAATAAGGTATAACATAGCAAAGAGTATTTATTAAGATTGATAACTCACTGCAGGGGTCGGGTTCTTCTTGCAGAAGGGAAGTAAGCCGAAGGCATTACTAGTTACAGTGCCCTCCTTCAGCAGTGACTGGGTTGTAGCATCCACCACATCATCTGGTAAGTCGTCAGGACTTTGACGCAGTGGATCATCCTTCTCGCCTGTGTAAGTACACATTAAGCCGGAATGACGGCTTAATGGAAGTACTCGCCAAGTAACCCAGAGTCGGACCAGATCGATGTTGTTCAAGCCATTTCCCGAAAGAGCTTTGATTTTCTTGATGGTGGGATTGAGAGGTAGACGCTCGACAGCAGTCAGTTTATACGCCAGCGGATGGTTGGACTCAAGGCACAGGGCGCGAAAGCCGGGCAGAGGGCTCTCATCAGCTGGTGAAGTGTCATGACAATAGAACCACGTCTCATTCCAATCTTTTGGATGACTTGGTAGTTCAGCATAAGGAAAGAGGCAATCTCTCCGCCGCTCAATTGAGATGCCGCCAAGCTCAAGACTAGGCCCGTTGGCACGTTCATTCTGCCAGTTCAAGTAGAAAAGCTCTCTGAACAAAAGCAGACTTGGCTCCTCTCCCAGGTACACCTCGCAGAAGACTTGGAAATTGCAAATATTTGACATGGAATTGGGTCCAATGTCTTGGGGTCTAAGATCAAGGAAATTCAAAACTTCCCTGAAGAATTTTGAGCCAGGAGGGGCAAATCCCCGGTTCATGTGATCCGTAAAAACTATCACCTCCCCTTCTTTGGGTTGCGGCCTTTCTTCAGACGGGTCAGGGGCACGATAAGACATGACCTCCTTTTTTGGCAGATGGCCAGACTTCACAAATTCAGACAATTTGCTCTTTGTGACTATGGATGGGACCCAATTGCAGGTCACAGGGGCCTTGGATGCCTTAGGTGCCATGACAACAGTTGGCGTATGACAAAATAAGAGGTTCCGGTTCAATTTTAACCTAGGAGAAAATATCATAATTATTCAAGGTGGCGGCTTAAGAAGGGGCCTAATTATATAAGGATAACTACGCAACAGTATTTAAGCCGCCACATGTATCAAAAGCAGTTCCAATTTCTTAAAGTCATGAGAAGCAAGCCAGGCTCACAGATCAGTATCATTCATTTAAGCTGGCTACATGGACAGTTATGTTTAAGCGTATTCGACATAAGTAGTTTTCCGGGTGATACAAACAGGTTTCATAATCTGCTACTGTTATTTGAGATCAAAAAGTTGTTCTAGCAAGAAAAATTTCTAGACCTAAGACTTGCGTAGATGAAGCTCAATGGCTCGAATGGGGCCTCTGTGTGACAGAAAGGGATCTGTTTGCGTTCAAAATAGGTGTGGAAAATCTACTGCATCAATTTTTACCATCTTCAAGATCAAAAAGAGCGGGGGTGATGAAATCTATGAAAGGAAACTACTGAACAGCAAAGAACGTGAAGAACTCGAAGGCTTTAATGTGGATCTAAGAAGCAGAAAAGAGGAGACTTACGGATGCAGGGTTGCAGCGGAGGGTCGTCACGTTTTCTCTGGTCAAACCAGGTTGATGCAGCGGCGTGAGTTGGTGAAGACGAGAAGATCTATGACGGCAGCGGCGGCGGAGGTTGAGCGACAGAGAAGCAACAAGAGGAAGAAGACAACTGAAGGAGGAGAATGGGAAGACCTAGGTCGCGCCTATTTATAAGGAAAGGATAACTAAGACGACGCGAGAAACGAGGAGATAAGAGTTATTATCCAGCGGCCCCGACGCCTCGATTTTCGGAACAGTCAATAAAGGCAGAGATCCGTTGGAGGATATGATGGAATAAAAAAGAATTTAAGAAAAGATGATGTCACGACGGGTTAACACGGATCCAAAAGATGATGTCATGGCGGGTTAAAGAAAACCTTTTGCACAGTCAGAAGACTGAAGATTTATGTTTTAAGGTATGTTAAGATTGACATGAACATGTTCAAATCAATATGGGGCCTAATGTTTGGGATATAACTATTTGTGTAAGCCGCCCAGGAGGGGCCGGGTTACGCATAGAGGACTCACCAGAAAGAAGCCCAATACCAAGCATGAAGATGGCGGTTCAATAAAGGGCATAAACCCCACAGGCGACTTAAGGCCCGTTGTAGTAAACCGCCATAATGGCATGACTTGTATCATAAGGTAGATTTAACTACTCACCGAGCCGGACATTGTTTATAAGCCGGCCGGGACTCTGTAAGCCACAGGGCGTCAACCCGTGTATATAAGGGGACGACCTGCTGGCGGCTTAGGGCAAGAAACAACTCATCGAGAGCCGGGCATAGCGTATCTCGCTCCCTGGTCATCAAAACATCAATACCAACCCAACTAGACGTAGGCCTTACCTTCACTGTAAGGGGCTGAACTAGTATAAACCTCTCGTGTCCTTTGTCCCGATTAACCCCTTCAAGCTTCCTAGTTGCAATGGCTCCACAACTAAGTCCTTTCACGAGGACATCTGACGTGACAATTCCACGACACGTTCCTCGACAACTTCCAGGGAACATATGTGCGACCACCGGACGCCGATCACTTGAGCCACATTACTCATAGCCCGGAGAGTCAGCCAGGAAATTCTAGACTCGGTGCCTAACTAAAAAGAACCAAATAGTAGACTGTCCAGACGCCGAAGCCCTGGCGGCCTTTAAGCACAATATCCGTGACGAGTGGCTCGCCCGACACCTCGGCCAGGAAAAACCCAAGTCCATGGCCGCTCTCACGACACTAATGGCCCGCTTTTTTGCGGGCGAGGACAGCTGGTTGGCTCGCAGTAGCACTACGCCAAATTCTGGTACTTCGGATGTCCGCGACAATAACGGCAAGCCACGGCGCAACAGACATAAGCGACGGAACAACGGTGACAACATCGAAGACATGGCAGTCAACGCTGGATTCAGCGGATCCAAATCCGGTCAGCGGAAGAAGCCGTTCAAAAGAAACAATCAGGGACCGTCCAGTCTGGACCGCATATTGGAACGCTCGTGCCAAATTCATGGCACCCCGGACAAGCCAGCCAACCACACTAATAGAGACTGCTGGGTGTTCAAACAGGCCGGTAAAATAAACGCCGAAAACATGGACAAGGGGTTGCACAGTGAAGATGACGAGGAGCCCCAGCGTCCGAACACGGGGGGACAGAAGAAATTTCCTCCCCAGGTTAAAACGGTCAACATGATCTACCCCACCCACATTCCCAAGCGGGAACAGAAGCGAGCACTACGGGACGTCTATGCGATGGAGCCAGTTGCCCCCAAATTCAACCCATGGTCAGCTTGTCTGATCACCTTCGATCATAGGGATCACCCTACCAGCATCCGTCACAGCGGCTCAGCCGCATTGGTCCTAGACCCAATCGTCGACGGATTCCACCTCACGCGAGTCCTTATGGAGGGCGGCAGCAGCCTGAACCTGCTTTATCAGGACACAGTGCGCAAAATGGGCATCGACCCTTCAAGGATCAAGCCCACCAAAACCACCTTTAAAGGTGTAATTCCTGGAGTAGAGGCCTGTTGCACGGGCTCTATAACATTGGAAGTGGTCTTCGGATCTCCGGATGATTTCCGAAGCGAAGAGTTAATCTTCGATATCGTCCCTTTCCATAGTGGTTACCACGCACTGCTTGGACGAACCGCATTCACTAGATTCAATGCGGTACCACACTATGCATACCTCAAGCTCAAGATGCCAGGACCGCGCGGGGTCATAACAGTCAACGGAAACATGGACCGCTCTCTCCGTACAGAAGAGCATACTGCAGCCCTCGTGGCGGAAGTACAATGCGGCCTCCTCCGACAAACTACAAATCTGGCAACGACAACCTCGAGCACCGTCAAGCGAGTCCGGAGCACCCCGCAACAGGATCACCAGGCACGCCAAGAGCGCGACTAGCAGTCCGGCCTCCGCTCAAGCCCCATCAAAGCAGCATTCGTGCCACGCGTACACAATTACGCACTCAAAATACCATGGGCATAGGCGGAGGCGCAGCAGTGACTCAGTCAACAGTGCGGTATAACCTCAACATACCTTCATAACCCTCCCTTTTTATCTTTCAGGACACTGCTTTAGGGAAGACTCTTCAGAAGAGCCAGATTGTTGGACTTACACATGAGCGAAAAACAAGGAGGCAACAGGCTTTGTGCACAAAAGGAAATACCCAGGTGGAATCTGTTCACGATCATTATACCTGTTTTATATACCTACATGCAGCCTGCCCTTGGATAGGACATGTTAAATAGTCCTATTTACTTCTGCTTACACGCACCCATTGTAAACATACGCGTAAACGTATTATTCATCAGTGGGAGATAATATATAGCGTCAGCTTATTATTCCTATTTGCGCATTTTTTACAAATGTTTATTTAAATTTGCATCCCTACACCTTCGTACGATCAGTTTGCCAGGGGCTTCTTATGGCGCCTCATAATACGGCAACACAAGTCCGAACACTTTTAACAGTGCGGCACCCTGAACTTATAGCACTATATGCATCAGCTCCGAATCACGTCTTGGGTCAATAGTTGGGTTTGCCCGGCTCCCTTGTTTTGGTACCTTACGTTCCATTATATCGGCTAAGGTAGCGTAAGGAGAACTACTGCGATTGTGTCACGGTTCTTGTGCACAAGCACCTCAGTAGAGAAAGGCAAAAACTGACCGGCATGATGCGGCGAGAGCTGGTCGCTGTTCGAGAGGTCTTAAAATCCTTAAATATTTTTTCCGCTTTAGGCGAGGAATCGGCCTCGTCCGATTTAGGCGTATATAGCGCCCCAATTCGGCCTTCCGAATTCTAGGGGCTTCGCCGAAATTTAAAATTGTAGACTTCTATGGCTAAGTGAAAGTTATAAAGCCGCATAGTCCTATTGCCTTGTTCGCTGTGCCGAATACCTCCTTAAGGGACCAAAAATTTGGATAAATAGTGTCTGGGTTTTTCCAGGAACACCCCAGTATTAATTGCATGCGGGCGGAAGCCGATGATTGGCCTACTTTTAGAATTCTATAAACAGCCTCACAGAAGGTAATATTTTAAATCAAAAGCGCTACATAGCGCAAGTAACTTCGTCTTTATATTACAACAAATGCCATAAGTACATTTACTCAAGGATCGTGTCTTTGGCACATTCATCGGCCACGAGACGAGCGCCCTTCATAACGCCATCATAATATTTCTCGGGACAGCGATGCGCCTTGCCCTCCGGCGACCCGTCCTTCACCAGCTTCTCCACATCCACCTGGCCCCAATGCACCTTCGCACGGGCAAAGGCCCGGCGGGCACCCTCAATGCAAACAGATCGCTTGATCACTTCAAGCCACGGACAGGCATTTACCATCTGCTTGATCAGGCCGAAGTAGCTAGTGGGCAGGGGCTCACCAGGCCACATCCGGACTATGAAATATTACATAGCCACTTCGGCCGCCCTCTGGAGTTCAACCAACTGCTTCAGTTGGTCACTCAGAGGCGTTGGGTGTTTGGCCCCAGCATACTGGGACCAGAACAGCTTCTCTGTTGAGCTCCCCCTCCTTGGCACGGTAGAACTGCGCGGCAACTGATACGCTGCATGGCAGATTTGCGAATGCCCCTGGAGAGCTCCGAATTCGGGTAAGTAAAAGAAACGCCTCCTCCACATGTTTGCTTTGAATAAAGAATGTCTTACCAGCCGCTATCTTCTTGCCCCCCTGGATTTCCTGCTGTGACTTTTCGGCTTCGGCCTTGGCGTCTTTCACACTCGCCGGGCCTTCACAAGCTCAGTCTCTTTCATCTTAAGATCATGCTCCAAGGACTCGAACTTCTTGCCGAGCTCCTGGAGCTCTTGCTGTACCTCGCCCACTCTAGCATCTTGATTTTCGTGCTCCTTGTGCTCCAAGGCCGCCTTGTCTTCGGCCGCGGACAGCGCTTTCTTCAAAGACGCCACTTCGGTGGTGGCCCCTATTACAAAATCACGACGCTTTCTCGTTAGAATAAAAAAATCCTTTTTTCTATCCTTTATTATATGAGAGCGGGGAATTACTCACCTTTGTTCTCTTTGAGCTGCCTCTTCATGAGGTCGAGCTCTCCCTGCACCTGCTCTAGGTCCCGTTTTAGTCCCGTGACCTCAGCTATGCGGACAACAGCGACAAGCAGCACAACCTCCTTATTCACATGCACACTTATTATTAGACTCCTACGGATTATAATTGACCCTCCGTTTGGCTTTTGTTTCTGAACACCAAACAGAGTATCAGGGGCTACTACCTATCGGGTGGTAATTTCACACATTTTTATTACTTACCTCAAAGCCTGTCAGGAGACTGGTGCAGGCTTTGGTTAGTCCGCTCTTGGCAGACAGAACCTTCTGAATCACCGCACTCATAAGAGTACGATGCTCTTCAGTCAAGGAAGCACCGCGAAGCACTTCCAGCAGACCATCCGACGCCTCGGGCATACCGGAAGTCATCGGTACGGACAGCTCGCCCTCCCTAGCGAGGGGCCGCCTGCCCGCATCCGAAACCATCGAAGGTTCCGGCTGAGAGCCCGGCTTGCTGCAGCTCTCATCGGCACGATCCGCGGGGATCTTGAACCCCGCGTGTCCGACATCTGGAATTCCGCCTTGGGACGTCTCTAGAGTCACCTCCCCCTGCTCTGGGAGCCTTTGGGACAACACCTCCCTGTCATCCGCAGGTCGAGGAGTAGTGGCCGTCGGGAGCGAGTCCATCGCTGAATCGCTCAAGGACCCATCCGAAGACGATACCTCCGGATGGACCCGGGCCAGACTGCATTTATGTTCGGCGTTATAACAAGAATATGAAGCAAAGTCGCTCTAAAGTACAACAAAGTGCGGAGACTTACGATCTCGCCAGGGGCTTCCCCCTGGGCAGCCACTCTTCCTCGCTGTGAGTGGCCGTGGTGGAGTAGTCCGGAAGGGACACCTTTCCCTTCTTGGACGTCCCAGCCTCCCCCTCCGGGGTGGCTTTCCTTTTCTTCTCCTCCCAGTGCGGGGAGGCAGAATTTCTTCGTGTTTCCCCCTACCTCCGCGGGAGGAATCTGCCTCGTTGTCGTCGGACGACGAGGGTATGATGGCCTTGCGCCGGGGGCCTTTCCCGGCCCCCTGGTCCGCCTTCTTAGGCCCCCATCCTCTCCGGATGGGGCAGCCCCTTCCTCTTCTTCCTCCCCTTTGGGGGAGGAGTGTGCCTCGTCGTCTTCGGACGAGGCGTCCGGTACGACCTTACGTCGGCGACCCTTCCTGGTCCCCGGGACCTTCTTTTTCGGCGCCTTGTAGGGCGCCGGGACGAGCATCTCCGTCAGGAGAGCATCGGCTGGACCTTCTGGCAGCGGAGCCGGACAGTCAATCCGCTCCGCTGTCTCCAGGTAATCCTGGTCAAATATACATGATTACTTAAGACTCCCCCATGAATATATTGGGAAGAACAGAATCCG
>NC_041385.1:275179070-275215735 GCF_002162155.2 Triticum dicoccoides | reverse complement strand
GTCCGCGGTCCTCGGATGTGGGAGGAGGTACTTCGGAGGCCTTGAACAGCGCCTTCGATGCGTTTTTGTGCGTCATGCCATAGAGCTTTCGAAGTGTCTGGTGTTCGGCCGGGACGAACTCCCACATATTGAATACCCGCCTTTGGCACGGAAGAATCCGGCGGACAAGCATGACCTGGACCACGTTGACAAGCTTGATGTTCTTGTCCTTCATATTTTTTATGCAGTTCTGGAGTCCGGTCAGCTCGGCGGGTTCGCCCCAGGCCAGGCCCTCCCTTTCCCAGGAGGTGAGACACGCGGGGGTTCCGGATCGGAATTCGGGGGCCGCCGCCTAGTTGGCGTCGCACGGCTCGGTGATGTAGAACCACCCCGATGCCACCCTTTCACGGTCTCCGCGAAGGAGCCGTTAAGCCAGGTGACGTTAGGCATCTTTCCCACCATGGCCCCTCCGCACTCCGCTTGCTGGCTGCTCACGATCTTCGGCTTCACGCAGAAGATTTGTAGCCACAAGCCAAAGTGAGGCTTGATGCGGAGGAAGGCCTCGCACATGGCGATAAACGCCGAGATGTTGAGGACGAAATTTGGGGCTAGATCATGGAAATCTAGCCCGTAGTAGAACATGAGCCCGTGGACGAAGGGATGAAGTGGAAATCCCAGTCCACGGACGAAGTGGGCGACAAACACGACCCTCTCGTGAGGTTCCGGAGTTGGAATGATCTGCCTGGCGTCCGGTAGCCGGTGCGATGTCTGCGGCCAAGTATCTGGCCGCCCGAAGATTCGCGATATGCTTCTCCTTCACGGTGGAGGCCACCCACTTGCCTCCTGCTCGGGACATGTTTTGCTGTGCGGAGAAGACTTGGGCTAGGGCGCTAGAGCTCGAGGAGGCAAGGGTGAGCGAAGGAGGAAGAAGGCATGGGTAAAAATGGGGAACCCTTATCCCTTTATAGAGGCGACGAAAGTGGTGCGCCTCCCCACTTCCCCGTTGAGAATCACTTACTTCCCAAGCACCACAATTGATGGCGTGGTTGGGTTACCCATACCCGTATTGATGAAAATCCAGTGATAAGGGGACACGTTCTCTGCTTTTACAAGACGTGTCAAGGAAACCGCCTCGCAATATGCGCTGTGGCTGGTTGTGGGAAAACGGTTTGAATAATGACCCGACCATAATGACATGTCATGCTGTCTGAAAAAAGTTGTCAGCAAATTACGTTTCTGAAATATCATTCTCCCTACGGTGGTATATGAAGATCATCTTGCAGATCCGGACACGGTCTAAGTGTTCGATAATTACTTTGGAGTATTCGGAGATGGAACCCGCCTTGCAATGCCGAAGACAAGACTGCGCGCCGGACTCATCCTCATTGAAGCCTGGTTCAGGGGCTACTGAGGGAGTCCTGGATTAGGGGGTATCCGGACAGCTGGTTTATATGCTTCATCCGGACTGTTGGAGCGTGAAGATACAAGACTCAAGACTCCGTCCCGTGTCCGGATGAGACTCTCCTCTGCGTGGAAGACAAGCTTGGCGATCCGAATATTATATTTCCTTCCTTGTAACCGACTCCATGTAAACCCTAGCCCTCTTCGATGTCTATATAAACCGGAGAGGTTGGTCCTTAGAAGACCGATCACGATCACAATCATAATCATCATAGGCTAGCTTCTAGGGTTTAGCCTCTATGATCTCGTGGTAGATCTACTCTTGTACTACTCATATCATCAATATCAATCAAGCAGGAAGTAGGGTTTTACCTCCATCGAGAGGGCCCGAACCTGGGTAAACATTGTGTCCCTTGCCTCCTGTTACCATCAGCCTAAGACGCACAGATCGGGACCCCCTACCCCCTACCCGAGATCCGCCGATCTCTGCTTTGGTACCATCGAGCCTGCTGCTGATAGAATGTGGAGCGGGCTTTCGCGACGTCACGCTCCTCCTCCAGGGCGTCCAAATTATCCTGTCGATCTAACTCGACTTCCTTCTCTTCATACATGCGTACGCGAGGAGAATCATGTATTATGTCGCAGGGTAGTACTGCTTCAGCGCCGTACACCATAAAAAATGGTGTATATCCGGTGGTGCGATTCCGCGTGGTCTGGAGCCCCCAGAGTACGGAGTCGAGCTCCTCGACCCAGCACGTGTCCGACTCTGTCAAGGATCACACTAGTCTGGGTTTGATGCCGCTCATGATAAGACCGTTTGCACGTTCGACCTGGCCGTTTGTTTGGGGATGGTAGACGGAAGCGTAGTCGAGCTTAATGCCCATTTTGCCGCACCAAGTTTTCACTTCATCGGCCGTGAAATTTGAGCCATTATCAGTGATGATGCTGTGGGGGACGCCGTATCGGTGTACAACCACGGATATGAAGTCTATCACTGGTCCGGATTCAGCCGTTTTGACTGGTTTACCTTCTATCCATTTGGTAAACTTGTCCACCATGACCAATAAGTATTTTTTTCTTATGGCTTCCCCCTTTAAGAGGTCCGACCATATCCAGCTCCCAGACCGCGAAGGGCCAAGCATGGGGATTGTTTGGAGAGCGGTAGGGGGCATATGACTCTGATTGGCAAAGAGTTGACAACCCACGTAGTGCTGGACAAGGTCCTGTGCGTCCGCTTGGGCTGTCGACCAATAGAAGCATGTACGGAAGGCCTTGCTGACTAGTGCTCGAGCCACGGCGTGGTGCCCGCCTAGTCCAGCATGGATTTCAGCCAAGAGCTTCCTCTCTTCCTCTTTGGAAATGCACCTTTGGAGCACTCCGGTCACACTTTTCTTATAGAGTTCCCCTTCATGGCCTTTGTAAGCTTTAGAACGCCGCACGATTCAATGTGCTTCATTTTGGTCTTCGAGGAGCTCCTGCCTATTTAGGTAGGCCAAGAAAGGCTCAGTCCACGAGGCGCTTATAGCCATGATTTCGTGGGCCGAAGATGTTATTTCGGTGGTGGAGCCTCTGATTATGTCTGATGGTTCAGAATCCGGGGGTGTATTCGGATCCATGCTAGTGTTGCAGGACTCCCCTTCCCATACCACGGATGGCTTGAACAGCCTTTCCAGGAATATGTTAGGTGGGACAAGGTCGCGTTTAGCACCGATGCGGGCGAGAATATCCGCCGCTTGATTGTTTTCTCGAACCACATGGTGGAATTCGAGCCCCTCGAACCGGGCTGACATTTTAAGGACGGCATTATGATAGGCCGCCATTTTCGGATCCTTGGCATCAAAGTCTCTGTTCATTTGTGATATTGCGAGGTTTGAATCCCTGCGCACTTCTAGGCGTTGAATTCCCATAGAGACTGCCATCCGAAGACCGTGTAACAGAGCCTCGTATTCGGCTGCATTGTCGGAGTCTGTGTATAATATTTGGAGTACGTACTGGACCGTGTCTCCGGTGGGAGACGTCACACCTGCTCCCTGTTCGGCCATCATTTTAGAGCCGTCGAAGTGCATGATCCAGTTAGAGTACGTGCCGTACTCTTTAGGGATTTCGGCTTCTGTCCATTCGGTGACAAAGTCAGCCAGTACTTGTGACTTGATGGCCCGCCGAGCTTGTATGTTGTGTTGAACGGAAGGAGCTCGATGGCCCATTTAGCAATCCGGCCCGTAGCGTCGCGGTTACTTATTATGTCGTTGAGTGGTACTTCGGAGGCCACCGTAATCGAACACTCTTGAAAGTAGTGTCGTAGCTTCCCGGATGCCATGAAGACCGCGTATGCTATTTTTTGATAGTTTGGGTATCGGGATTTGCATGGGGTGAGGACCGTGGATACATAATATACCGGCTTCTGGAGCGGGAATTTGTATCCGTCAGCCTCTCGTTCGACGACGAGCACTGCGCTTACAACTTGATGTGTTGCAGCTATATACAGTAGCATGGGTTCGCCAATATTTGGTGCTGTTAGGACTGGATTACTGACCAATAAGGTTTTTATTTCGTCCACTCCTGCCGCGGCTGCATCCGTCCACATGAAGTGTTCGGTGCATCGAACAAGGCGTAAAGAGGTAATGCATTTTCTCCAAACCTAAAGATAAAGCGGCTTAAGGAAGCCACGCATCCAGCTAGTTTTTGGATGTGCTTGAGGTCTGTTGGTATAGCCAACTGCGACAGAGCTCAGATTTTTTCCGGATTCGCTTTAGTTCCTCTATTGGAAACAATGAAGCCAAGCAGTTTCCCAGAGGGGACGCTGTAAACACATTTTTTCGTGTTCAGCTTGATGTTGTATGTTCGGAGGTTATCAACTGTAAGCCTCAAGTCATCTATTAGGGTTTCGACGTGTCTTGTTTTTATGACCACGTCGTCCACATATGCCTCCACTGTTTTGCCGATTTGCTTTTCCAGGCATGTTTGAATCATGCGTTGATAGGTTGCGCCGGTGTTTTTGAGCCCGAAAGGCATAGTGTTGAAGCAGAAAGGACTGTATGGCATTATGAAAGCTGTTGCAGCTTGGTCGGACTCTGCCATCTTTATTTGATGGTATCCAGAGTATGCGTCGAGGAAACACACTGAGTCATGTCCCGCAGTGGTGTCGATGATTTGATCAATGCGAGGGAGGGGAAAGGGATCCTTGGGGCAAGCCTTGTTGAGGTCTTTGAAGTCAACACACAGGCGCCATGATTTGTCCTTCTTTGGTACCATTACCAGATTTGCCAGCCAACCCAGATGCTTGATATCTCTGATGAATCCGGCCTCGAGTAGCTTGGCTAGCTCTTCCCCCATAGCTTGCTATTTGGGCTCTGAAAACCGCCCTAGAGTCTGCTTGACCGGTTTGTATCCTTTTAGTATATTGAGGCTATGTTCTGCCAATCTGCGTGGTATTCCCGGCATATCCGAAAGGTGCCAGGAAAAAATGTCCCAATTCTCGCGCAGGAAGTCTCGCAGTGCGGCGTCCATTGTGGGGCTCAACTGTGTCCCGATGGAAGCTGTCTTCGTGGGGTCTGTTGGATGGACCTGGAATTTCGCTATCTCGTCTGCGGGTTTGAATAAGGTGGACTTGGGTCGCTTGTCAAGTATCACGTCGTCCCTGTCCATGGTGGCATGCAGCGTTGTTAGTTCTTCGGCTGCTAGGGCTTCGGATAATGCTTCCAGGGCTAGTGCTGCGGTTTTGTTTTCGACGTGAAGTGCGACGTCCGGATCACTGGCTAGAGGGATGATTCCATTGGGTCCGGGCATTTTAAGCTTCATGTCCCCGTAATGGGGTATAGCTTGAAAGCTTGTAAACGCATCCCGCCCTAGAAGGGCGTGGTATCCGCTGCTGAAAGGAGCCACTTGGAATGTGATTTCTTCAGACCTGTAATTCTCCGGAGTGCTGAATACCACATCGAGTGTGATTTTTCCCGCACATCGTGCTTCCCGACTGGGGATGATTCCCCTGAAGGTTGTGTCGCTTTGCTCAATGCGGCTTTTATCAATTCCCATCTTGCTAAATGTTTCTTCGTAGATCAAGTTTAATCCGCTTCTGTCATCCATGAGTACTTTAGTGAGCCGAAAGCCGTCTACGATTGGGCTAAGGACCAGAGTGGCTGGTGCCCGGACGGTCTGGAATTGAGGTTGATCACTTGGATTGAAAGTTATAGCAGTGTCGTTCCACGGATTTATTTTTGCAACATGGCAGATTTCAGCGGAGCTTCGATGAGCTCGCTTGCGCCTATTGTTTGAGGCGAAAGTCTCGAAGACTATTAGTACTGTACTGTTTTCTTTGGCGGGATGTTGTTCTGCTTTATGGCTTACAAGAAGATCCTCGCCACATTTTGCTACCTGCCGGAGTATCCAACATGCTCTAAGGCTATGTGTTGGTGTAGTGTCCGGCGTGCTGTGGAGTTTACATGGCCCATTGAGCCATTCTTCCAATACGGTGCCACGCCCTGGGGAGGGCTTTGGTTTATTGGGGATTGGATCGGCTGACTTACGAAAGTTTGCCCATTTATCTCGGACGAAGGTTTTAGTGAGAGCCGGACTATCCCAAAATTCCGTTTGGGTTTTCCAGGCACATTCCATTGCACAGTACTTCTGTACTATGGTTGCCAAGTCAGCAAAGTGTGCTATATCACGGCAACTTATGGCATTAAGGATTCCTTTGTTTGTGCAGATTTTGCAGAAAAGTGAGACTGCGTCCTCCTCAGGGCAGTCCTTGACCTTGCTTAGCACAAGGATGAATCTGGCCCAGTAGCGATGTACTGTCTCTTGGGGATCTTGTCTGATATGGGAGAGAGGGTTTAAGTATGGGTAGGTGGGTGTAGCTGAATCTGGATTCTGATCCAATCTAATGCCCTGGGGCAGGGAAGCTTCCGGGCTTGACGGCTCGGGATCCGGAATGCTGCCCAATTTCTCTGGCCCAGTACCCAATTCTAAGTCCGGGGTTTGGGTCATGTCTTCCCTTGAGAGAATGTCTGGCTCATGGGGCTCGGTGATCCAGACATAACTCTCTCAAGATCTCGTGGGTGACCGACAGGGATTTAATGTCCCTTTGGTCGGGTTTAAGCCCAATCCGATCATAGTCTGTGGCGACTCCCAGAGCAGCAATGCGATCCAAGAGCTCATTAAGGGAGGAGAGCTCCATCGGATCCATCTGTTCGGCGAATTCCGAATTGACGTGGAGGCTATGCATGATGACCCGAGAGGTTACCGTCGACGCGACAGCCGATGGGGCAGCCATGGTGAAGTCGCCTAGTCTGAGAGTTCGGCCTACAGCCAACGCTCCCCCAGAGGTAATGTTGTTCTTTACAATGAGCCGAGCCATCGAGCCTTGTAGCGACGACACAGAGGAACTCTCATTGAAAGCACCAATGTCGGTGTCAAAACCGGCGGATCTCGGGTAGGGGGTCCCGATCTATGCGTCTTAGGCTGATGGTAACAGGAGGCAAGGGACACAATGTTTACCCAGGTTCGGGCCCTCTCGATGGAGGTAAAACCCTACTTCCTGCTTGATTGATATTGATGATATGAGTAGTACAAGAGTAGATCTACCCCGAGATCGTAGAGGCTAAACCCTAGAAGCTAGCCTATGATGATTATGATTGTGATCGTCCCTCTAAGGACCAACCTCTCCGGTTTATATAGACACCGGAGAGGGCTAGGGTTTACACGGAGTCGGTTACAAGGAAGGAAATATAATATCCGGATCGCCAAGCTTGTCTTCCACGCAAAGGAGAGTCCCATCCGGACACAGGACGGAGTCTTGAGTCTGGTATCTTCATGCTCCAACAGTCCAGACAAAGCATATAGTCCAGCTATCCGGATACCCCCTAATCCAGGACTCCCTCAGCCGCGGCATCCTTCAGCGCCACCTCGCGAGCGGCGGCGGCTTGGGTGGCGGCCTGCTTTTCCTTCTCAGAGGCTGCCGCGAACCGCCTTAACGCCGCTCGGACAGAGGCATCAGAGTGAAGCCAGCCGGAAACCAGCTCCAGACGCCCGGCTACCATATGGGAGTCGGTGCGTAGAGGTCTTCTTGCGGCTAGGACATCTCGGAAAGGGCACCTTCCAAGACATCGGGGGATGCGGAAGGACCTGGAACCAGTGGCGCAGCAGAAGGAGGAGGCGACAGCATAGCCATGGTTGGGGACACTAGGGCTCCTGAGCCTTGGGTGCCTCAGCAGCAGCGTCGGGTAGCAGCAGCTCCGGGGCTAGCAAGGCCATGGGGCTCACTCTTCATGAGGACGCCCTCCCGGGCCTCGCGAGGATGATCGAGCAGGGGAGGTGTGAACGCCATCACCTCCCCTCCCCAGAGAAGAAGGTGCGGCCGCGGCAGATGGATCAGCCCCAGACGGCGTCACCTTGTTCTCCTTCCTCTTCTTCGCCACAGGTGGCGGCCTAGCCAATCGATGGAGAACATCAAGTACCAACAGCATAATCAAGAACAAGATGGAGCACGGACACTTACTGGTCTACCACGGTGTAGTCCACCTTCCTCTTGCTAAGCTTGAAGCCCGAGAGCCTCGCGGCCCGTGGCGCAGCCGCATGGGCTCCAGGAGCAGGAGAAGGCGCAACAGAAGGGCTGGAAGCGGCTCCAGGCAGCGTCCTGGCAGAAGCAGCCTCTCGAGAGATCAGCGCCAACCTGCCCCTCGTCAGGATCACGGGTGGATCCTCCTCCTCTTGGGTGGAGTCGGCCTCGTCAT
Source organism: Triticum dicoccoides (assembly GCF_002162155.2). NCBI lineage: Eukaryota > Viridiplantae > Streptophyta > Magnoliopsida > Poales > Poaceae > Triticum > Triticum dicoccoides. Next base: position 275,207,627 of record NC_041385.1, on the reverse strand, counting down.
CGTCTGGCAAGATGCGGAGGATGTCAGCCCTGCGCAAGGGGGAGATCTGCCCCGTCCCCTCCGAGTTGCGCTCCTCTTCTTCCTCTTCTCCTCCTCCTCTGTGGGAGTCGCCCGAAGACACATCCACCGGCACCGTTGCCCTCCAGACCACAAGGGGCGCCGGCGGTACCAGTCCGCGCCCATCAAAGGTGGGCATAGCAGCCACCACCTGCGCCTTGTCCTTGCGATGGAACAAGGGGAGAGTGGCACTCAGCGAATACTCCTGGTCGTCCCCGACCAAGAGGCGAAGAGCTGCGGCCAGCTCCTCATCAGTCAAAGCCCACGGATTCAGGCGAAGCTTGCCGTCTGCACCCCCAAGCATCCATAAGGGGCACGAGCGCGCCTGAAGTGGAGCCACGTGCTGCATCAAGAACTGCCTGAGGAGTGGGGCCCCTGTTAGCTTCGCCACCTTCGCGTTGCCCGGCTTCAGGTCGGCATTCATCCTCTCCAGCACCAACATCGCCCGATCGCCAGTGAGCTTCGTGCGAGACCACCCTTTGTCAGACTGGGGCATCTCCGTTGGCAGCACCAACCGGGGGTGGACATACTTGGCATCCATCATGACCCACTTGCTCTGGAAGCCGTCAACCCTCTTCCCGGCCTTCGAAATTGCGTTGGCCTTGCCGTACGCGACGAAATTGGCACACGCCAAGGTGTGGTCGCTGTTGGTTCGGAGGAGGAGGAAGTGGTGCAGCAGAGCCATGGGCGACATCACCCCAACATACGCATTGCAGTAGTAGGCGAAAATCGACAAGAGAAGAATGGATTTGGGTTGGAGCTGAAGGGCCTGCAACCTGTAACGGCGGAGGACGTTGTAGAAGAAGTCGGAGAAGGGGGAACTAGGCCTGCGAGGACGGTGTTCTTGAAGAATGGATAGAAAGAGCTCCCCTAAGCCTCCGGCACAGCGGAGCCAGCCCGGAGTTAGCTCTTCCCACTTTTCATTGATCTCCCCCGCTGTCAGCAGGCGCGTGGCGGCAAGATTCTTCTCCGGGACAATGGGCGTGTCCAGGGCTGGCTCTTACCAAGCTGGCACCACGTCAACCTTGGCCTTGCAGGGTGCCATCGGTCGCTGAGAGGGAAAGGATCAAAGCGGATCTGGAGATTTCGGAAGCAAGGAGCTAGGAAGGGGATCTAGAGCAAGACGAAGGAAAGCAATGAAGGCAAGCAATGAAGACAAGCCTTGCCCGCGCCAGCCTTTTGTCAGATGGGCAATTGCCGAGGCAGCGTGGGAAAGCGGAGACGCCCATGTCCAATCGGTAGCCACACGTCGACCAAGGCCGCATGCTGTTGGGGCCCGTGGCGCTTCGCACTTGCCCTTTGGCTTCGCCGCTAAGCCAAGCCCGCGCGCGCCTTGGGCTCGGAGGCTACTGTCGGCATTCTGGGAACAAGGGTCCCCAGACTTGCGTGCCTGCGCCCCGCGGCATGGCTCCACGAGTGGCCCAGTATGGCCCGTCTTCGTCAACCAACACTCAAGACCCTCGCGAGGGGCCAAGCCTCGCAAGGCGGGCGACACAAGGCCTCCTCAGGAGCGGCCTTACCAGGCATGCTCGCGAGGAGGCGGAGAGATCAAGGCAAGGGGTACCTCATGAGGTTCCCATGACGTAAGCCATGATGACCAAGGCCAGGCGGGCGCCAGCGCACGCAGTGTCCTCGTTTCCCCTTTGGTGCTAAGGGGGCAAGCGCAGGCGCGGAGTACCGAGCCATCAGGCAAAGGTTTCCATATTGGTGCAACAAGACCAAGACCAGCAGGACGGCAGGACGGAGGTCATCGTGGAGCCTAAGACAGCGTCACCACCACCAGCACCTTTGATAGGCGAAGACCACCTTTAGTATGGATAGCTTGTACTAGCTGTCCCCTTTCAAATTGGCCGTTGTTGGATCCCTTCCCGCTCAATATTTGGGGAGAGGACCAGGGCCTCTATACATAGGACGTATCCACCACCATAGAGAGGGATCGATTCCTCCCCGAGCAACCCACCAAGCACAAGAACACCTCTCCTTAGGAGGCTGTTCTTCCCTTGTACTGTTCATCATCAGCCCAAGAGGCAATCCACCACCACCACACTGGAGTAGGGTATTACACCACGACGGTGGCTCAAACCAGTATAAATCTTGTGTCTCTTGTGTTGTGAGTTCATTGAGCTAAGCTTAGAGATAGCAGCGAGGCTGAGGGCGAGATTTGGTATGGGGAAATCTTCTTCCGCACCCCAGTGTTCGAACCTCAAGGGTTTTGTCGGAACCCTAAATCTGACAGCGAGCTCCTCCTTAATCTTGATGTCGCGGACGCCATCAGTGAACGCTGAAATGATGGCCTCGTCTGACACCTTGGGGATCTTGAGGTGAACATTGTTGAAGCAATGGATATACTTCAGGAGGATTTCTCTTGGCTGCTGCTTGATGCGTTGCTGGTCACCCGCGGCCGGCGGACGGCCGTGAGTGCCCTGGAAGTTGGCGATGAAGTGGTTGTGCATCTCCTCCCAGGAAGAGACCAATCCCATGGGGAGATTTAGGAGCCAAGAACACGCGCCATCCTTGAGGGCCATGGGGAACCAGTTCACCATGATCTTCTTGTTGCCGCCGGCCGCCTCGATGCTCAGCTCGTAGAGCTGCAGGAACTCGACGGGGTCGACGGTGCCGTCATAGTGTGGAGGCAGGTCAGGCTTGAACTTGCTGGGCCAGATGACGTTGTGAAGCTCCGAGGTGAATACATGACATCTTGCTGTGGCCACGGCGGCCCGGCGAGGAGGTGGAGCTTGGTCCTGGTGCATGCAGGCTTGACGTGGGGGTGCTGGAAGCACGCGTGCTTCTCCTTGAGGATGCTGCATCACCTGGCAATTCACCTCTTCCCGTGCAGGTGCCTAGCGCGGCGGGTCGGGCCATGGTGCCACATGCCTTGGCTTGATGATGATGCCCTGGGCTGGAGGTGGTGGAGGAGCCCCATGAGCCACGTCGCCCGCGGCAGGCAGCTGCTGAGGCAGTGAGCGGGCTGGTGCAACGAAGCCCCCAGCCACGCTGACGAGCCCAGTGATCCGCTCGAGCCACTCCTCGTAGAAGTTGTCGACCGAGCAATAGAAAAGGAGCTCCCGCGCCATGAGCAGAGCAGCCTGCGCCTTCGCTGGGCCGTGACGCGCGTGGCAGGATGAAGTTGCCAGAGTCAGTGACGGAGTGGTGGTGCACCCGTCGTGGCGCACCAAAGGGTGCAGCAAAGAATCTTGCTGCTCGTGGGTGGCAGGACCCGTGACGGCATTGGCCATTGGAGACGGAGCACGACGAGCACAACCATTCCCAGTCGGAGCCGTCTGAGCAACGCGGGCGGCAACTACGGCTCGGCACTCGGCGCTCGCCCGGCGTGCGTCAGCCATGGAGGTGTCAAAGTGACGGTGGATCGATCGATGGAAGAGAGGATCCGACGCACCCCTACCTAGCACGCCAAATGTTGGATTGCGGGTTCCACAAACCCTTGAAAGGTTCGAAATCTAGGGTGGGTGCAGATATCTCAACCTACCCAGCCTGCCTACTCGCAACCCTCCTAAGCCTAGCGCGTCAGGCTCAAGGAGACGAAGAGACACAACAGTTTATCCTGGTTCGGGCCACCTTGCGGTGTAATACCCTACTCCAGCGTTTTTGGTGGATTGCCTCGAAGGGCTGAGGATGCACTAGTATAGTGGATGAACTGGCCTCAGGAGGTGAGGTGTTCTTGAGCTCAAGAGAGTTGGTGAGATGGTCGGGTGAGAGTGGATCCGATTCAACCAGATCCCCCCTTCTATGGTGGTGGCTAAGTCCTATTTATAGTGGCCTTGGTCCTCTTCCCAAATGTTGGCGGGAAGGGATCCCACAACAGCCATATTTGAAAGGGGACAAGTAGTAGAACCTATCCTGACTAAAGTGGTCTTCGCCTGTGAAAAGCCTCTAGCCGTGACGCTGCGGTGGGCTCAGTGATGACCTCCGTCCTGCCGTCCTAGTGGTCTTGATCTTGTTGCACCAGAATGGAAACCTTTGGATGATTCCTCGGGATTCCATGCCTGAGGCTTGCCTCCCTTGCACCGAAGAGGAAACTGGTACTCTGCACCTGCTGGCGCCCGCCTGGTGCCCGCCTGGCCTTGGTCGTCATGGCTCACGTCAGCCGAGCCTCGTGAGGTGCACCCTGCATAGAACTCTCCGCCCCTCGAGAGCCAGCCTGAGGAGGCCAATTCCCTCGGGGGTCTTGGTGTTGTCCGCCTCGCGAGGCTTGGCCCCTCACGATGGTCTTGAGTCGTTGATGCTGAAGTTGGGCCGTACCAGGCCGTTGATGGAGCCACGCAGTGGGCCACAGGCAGGCAAGTCTGGATACCCCCATATCCAGAACACTGACATTCTTGATATGGAGGTGCCCATACTTGCCTACCTTCGGCCCACTGCGTGGCTCCATCAATGGGCTGGTACACCCCAACTTCGGAATCAACAACTCAAGACCCTCGCGAGGGGCCAAGCCTCGTGAGGCAGACGACGCCAAGACCTCCAAGGCGATCGGCCTCCTTAGGCTGGCTCCCGAGGGGCGGAGATTTCTATGCAAGGTGCACCTCACGAGGCTCAGCTGACGTGAGCCATGAAGACCAAGGCCAGGCGGGCGCCAGCGGGTGTAGAGTACCAATTTCCTCTTTGGTGCAAAGTAGGCAAGCAGTAGGCGCGGAGTCGCGAGGAATCAACCAAAGGTTTCCACTCCGGTGCAACGAGACCAAGACCACCAGGACGGCAGGACGGAGGTCATCACCGAGCCCACCACAGGCGAAGACCACTTTAGTCGGGATAGGATGTACTTCTTGCCCCCCTTCAAATCTGGCCGTTGTGGGATCCCTTCCCGCCAACATTTGGGAAGAGGACCAAGGCCACTATAAATAGGACTTAGCCACCACCATATAAGGGGTCGAGGGACGGATCAAGGGAGAAAGAGCAGAGCAGGCATCGGATCCATTCTCACCCGACCACCTGAACAACTCTCCCGAGCTCAAGAACACCTCACCTCCCGAGGCTAGTTCATCCACTATACTAGTTCATCCTCATCCCCTCGAGGCAATCCAGCAAAACACTGGAGTAGGGTCTTACACTTCAAGGTGGCCGGAACCAGGATAAACTGTTGTGTCTCTCTGTCCCTTTGAGCTCAACGCGCTAAGCTTAGAGGATCACGAGTAGGCGGGCTGGGTAGGTTGAGATCTCCGCACGCACCCGAGAGTTCAAACCTATCAAGGGTTTGCGGAACCCAAAACCCGACATGTTCCATGACGAGGGCCTGCAGCATCTTCATCAAGGAACTACTCTTCTCATGCAGCTTCTTCCAGCCGGCGTTCTCCTCCTTAAGTAGGTCGAGTTCGAGGTAGAGCTTAGCCTTGTCCTCCTGAAGTTGCAGGATTTCGCCGACCGCCTTCTTATCCAATGCAATGCTCTTCTTCAGCTGCATCACCATGCCGGCGGTCAACTCCCCCTGCTCATTGAGCTCAGTGGGCATGTCGTCGAGGCTCTCCTTCAGCAGCTCCACCAAGTCGTCGATGAACTCCTCCTGCTTATTGAGCTGATCGAGCATGTCGTCGAGGGATAACGACTCCAGCGCCGCCTACTCGGAATGTTGGCCTCCGCGGGTATGACGCTCCTGGGAGCCCTCGCCTGTCTCGGCCATGCGGCGAGCCCTGTCTTTTTTTCTGCGGCCTTGGTTGCTGCTCCCTTGTTACGAGTAGTTATCGACCTAGAGCTCTACACACCAGCCATGGCAAGGACGGATGAACAAGAAAGACTTATGAGGAGGAAGAGGTAGAGTGATTTTCGTCTAGTTACTAGTTCCCCTTTTTATAACCTAGTACTAGCACTAGTACTAAAACCTGCATAGTGGGAACACGTTCAGGTTTGATACATACTACTAGGTGTGAGCAGGTTTGCACTTATAATTATACTATACACTTTGGAATATGATGGGAAAAAGCTAAAGATTAATTGATGGTTTTGGTTTCGAGGCCCGAAACGGCTCTCGATCAGTTTTCTGGAACGCAAATTTCAAGTACTACTGCTCAAATACGGTCGCACAAGTTAGTGATGTAACTGGTCGTACATGTGAGACCAAGCCGATGTGTCGCGGGTCCAACCGACCGTCTATTGGTGCGACCAACCATAAGTATTACATGGTGGAGACTTCTGGTTGTGGCTTCGGTTGATTGTCACGACCAAGCATTCAAAAACTAGTGATAAATAAATTACCATATTTTCCCAAACGACCAAGTATTTTCACAGGAATACAATACATATAGATCGAGTGATTGTCATGGTTGCAAACTGCCATGGTGCCGCAAGTTCAATGCAACCGCAACCGAGTTGATCACTGCATCACCGGCGGGGAAGGAGGGCAGCTCACCTCGCCTACGATGCATGCCCAGCGGTGCCGCCGCAGCTGGTCCCGTGATTTTGCTTCTCCTCCCACCCATTTGAACAGTTGCACCACCTGCTCATGCCATTACGTAGGCATGCACATTCTTTCCTCCGCGGTTGACTCTGTGAATATGATCTCTGCCATTAGCCCTAGCTCGAAATCAAAGCGATGCTGCCAGATGTTCACATCCCTTAGCATCTCTCCCCTGATATCGACTTGCGCCTCCGCCTTGTGCTGCGCCAGGCGCAGCTCCTTCAAACTTCTCTCCAATTGATGTGACGCTTCCTCGATCCGATTTGGCATATCCTCCTGCGCCACTGATGTGTGATTCCAGAGCAATGGATCCCCTCTAAAACATATGTGGGTTCCGCTCAAAGGCAGTAGTGTTGTGGGCCGCAGCGAGAGGGCAGCCCGCGGGATCCTGGGATCTCAGGGATTATCCATGGCGGGATCCGGTGGGTGAGGCGGGGAGGCGAGCCTAGGCGCTGGGAGAGCCCTATGAGGCTAAGATAAAGATAGTACTACTACTCCACTCCGTCCATATTTAAATACAATGGCCACCAACAGTAGCCCTGGCAAAAATTGATCATGTTGCCTGCATCCTGGTTTATTGGCCCCCTTTTTTGTGCCACTTTTAATGACATGCATAAATATTATGTTAGTACTTAATCATATGGTAAAAAATTGGAACAAAATACAAAGGATAACAATGGAAGTAGCAACCCATGATTTAACTACTCGCATGCACACAGTGGAGAAGTAATGTCCTTCTCAACTACTTCCTCCCTCACGTCCACTCAATTTGCATGCGCTGTATTAATTGACCATCAATGAAGTGAAGGACTTTACCCACATCAAATTATAACATGGGGGTGGATATTCATACAAAAATGCATCCCACCGTGTACCCACGTGTGCGTGCGTGCACATCTTCGTTTCGTGCATGTACTGCCAGTGTGCCTAAGAGAGGACGAGTACATTCTTCTAAAACCAACAGCACGTCACTGTGATCAATCCACACAAGGAGGTCGCAGCAACGCCTCCACATGTTCCACGTGGCTTCATGAACTGAAAGAGAGACATTGTGTAGCGTGCCATTGGAATTCTAATTTACGTGTTTTGGACATACTGGAAGTAATAGTAAGGTACACGTGCATTGCACGCATCAGATTTGGCAACCAAATTATGAACAAATACCACATTATAGCATGTAAGCTTTGAGTGATATATGCATGATGTAGACATTCGTTTAATTCTTATAGTTCATCTAATTCAAAATCAATTAGTTTTTATAAAAATGTTAGGGCCTCTTTGATTCGTAGGATTTCCAAAACGCGGAAATAGGAAAAACATGGGATTAGAGTGGAATGTCGTCTTGAATCCTATAGGATTGTATGAGTGTTTGATTGTGCATAGAAAAAAACATCGGATTATTTCAAAGAGGTTTGAGTGGGTGGGAAGTTTCCTATCAAATCTAGTGCAAATAAATCCTATCGAAAAATTCATATAGTTTACAATCCTACGAATCAAACAACCAAGATAGGAAAAATTCCTAAGGATTAGAATCCTCCAAAATTCCTTTGAGAACCCTTCAAATCAAAGAAGCCCTTAATATATTTTATGATTCATGGAATTGTGCATTGTAAAGCATAAAGTAAAAACAAATAACGGAAATTCAATTAAAAAAAGTTTGGGCAGTTATGATACGGAAGATTCTAGAACAAAGGAGAAGCACTTGTGTTTTGAGGTTTGTGCATTATGCTTAAGTTCAACCATGGAGTCTGCTAGATTGTACATGTGGAAAAATCCGGTGGGGTGCTAGAAGGTGGTGCGAGGGGCCAAGTGGAGGGAGACTATGAAGGAGTGCACAAGTGCGATATCGATATTTAAAGAGAGGGGGCGAGAACATGCGTTGTTGCGCGCAGTGGCGGAGCCATGAAAAATAAATGAGCTAGGCGGCCAAGCATTGCTAATCCTTTACGAGGAGGGCCAATTCATCAACTTAAACCACTTTACCAGCAATTGATCTACTGATCACATTCATATTAGCCTCAACATATAGTGATGTTAGGGGGGCAGGGCCCTTGCTGCCCCCTGTCTTCGCCACTGTGCGCGCTTCTGAGAGATAAAGTGGAAGGCATGGATGATGATACGTCTCCATGTCAGGACCCCGATCCTAAGTCACACCGATCTAGCATGTAACAGATCATATCACTTTGCGGCCTCACGCACGGTATTCCCACGGGTGCCACCTTACCTGGCCCGGGACCGTTTGCGCCTTTTGGCTCACATATATGATAGAGCCGCTAGCATCCATATGACAAAGAACCCGGGCTGACATGACTAGTCGTGAACCCAAAGTGGCACTAACTTACAGGGACAGGCATACATGACCCAACAACGAACGTGTCGGTCATCAGCGAGTGAATCCGGACTGTAGCAACTGGGCTAGCAGGACTCCGGTAAACCGAGCTGTAGCAGGCTAACAGTACTCCGGTAGACACCATGTGACATTTCCCCGAAGGGACAGACACAGGAACGAAGAAGGACACATGCCGGCCAGCCTAAGTGTTCCGGAGCAGTAGCAAGCTACCAAGGCTCAGTGGAAGCACTAGGAGACATTTTCCAGTAAGAGAGGCTACCAAGGATAAACAACTAGATAGTCAGATCCCACACATACCAAACATTTCAATAACATTCACACAATATGCTCGATATGTGCAAATACAACATGGCATCACAACATGACTCTACAACTCAAGTATTTATTCAATAGGCTCCGAGGAGCGAGATATTACAAACATGGATCTCATGACCCAACATTCAGAGCATACAAGTCAAAGCACAAGCGGAAGCTTAACATGTCTGTGTACAGACATCTAGAAATGGAAAAGGCTGAGAAGCCTGACTATCTACCAAATCCTGTTGAGGGCACAAGATCGTAGCTGAGGTAACAAGCTAAACGTCGAAGTCCACGTGGAACTACTAGCGAGACTTAATTCTCTCTGCAAAAACATAAATTAAGCAACGTGAGTACAAATGTACCCAACAAGACTTACATCAGAACTAACTACATATGCATCATTATCGACAAAGGGGATGGTGGGGTTTAACTGCAGCAAGCCAGCTTTGACTCGGTGGCTATCCTGAACTACGACTGCAAGTAACTCTTTTGAGGTGGCGCACACGAGTCCACATATTCACCATATCAATACACCACTATGGATCCGCTCCCGTCTCCCTACGAGAACGCCATTCATAGCACTCACGCTTATCTTGCGTATTTTAAAGTATCCACTTTCACTTGTCTATGAACTGTACAGGCAACCCAGAAGTCCTTTACTGCGGACACGGCTATTCAAATAGATCATATTAACCCTGCAGGGGTGTACTTCTTCACACACACTCTCACCACTTATCGCTGTTTACACGACATGTACTCGGCAACCTTCAAGTGGAAGCCCAGCGAGGGTGTCGTCCACGACCTGACTAACCACACAAGTCTCTCGTCCCGGTTTATTGCCTATTCGGGTTCCATCCGCAAGGAGATCCGGCCAGGGTGTCGCTCACGGCCCCAAATGATGTGTGCAGGGTTCCCAAGCCCACCTCGACGGGTGGATCTACGATTGGTACACCGTGCCATGGTGCCTAGTCTGTCCCAAGCCCACCTATACCGGGTGCCACTTGGTAGACTACTAACACTACCTTCAAACACCAGAAACTAGTTGCAACTCCTGGACAGAGATCATGTTGATTAATAAGTTGAGAGGGGCACTTAAGCATTCCAATGTGTGGTAGTAGCTGTTCATGAATCACAAACACAGAACTCAGTTCCTGAGGACGGCTTCAATGAGACAACCCACCATGTACTCCTACATGGCCTCTCACCGCTACCTTTACCAAATCATGTTCACACACTTAGCTCACACACAGTAGGACATGTTTACACACCTCCAATTCATCCCCGATAAATCAGACCCGACTCAACTCTAAGCAGTAGCAGGCATGACAACAAACATGAATGAGTAGGCACATCAGGGCTCAAACAACTCCTACTCATGCTAGTGGGTTTCATCTATTTACGGTGGCAATGACAGGTCATGCAGAGGATAAGGGGTTCAGCTACTGCAGCAAGTAACAAATATGTCGTTGTTGTCCTAATGCAGTAAAAGAGAGCAGGAGCAAGAGAGTGGGATTGTATCGGAATGAACAAGGGGTTTTTGCTTGCCTGGCACTTCTGAAGATAATATAGCTCTTCATCGGTGTCATCGATCTCATCGTCGGTATCACGTCTATCAAGAGGGGACAATACCGACATCACAGAAAGAAACACAATCAATGCAATGCACAATATGATGCATGATCGTGACATGTCAATATGATGTGGTTTGAGCTAATGCAACTAGCAGCAAGTTAAATGGAGTTGGTTTGAACCCTAGGTTCAAATTCAAACTCCATATGTGATTTCTTAAATGCCATTTAGTTGAATTGTACTAAACAGTAGTCATAAGTTGTTCTAACATGCATGAAAAACATACAGATGGATAGATTTGATTTTTCTGATAATTTTTAATATACAAATTATTTCATTTGGAGTTACGGTTGAATTTCTATGATTTTTAGAAGTTTAGGACATTTTCTGGAATTTCCTGAATAAGAATAAATCCAGAAAATTGCATTACTACGTCAGCACTGCGTCATGTTGACCTCAGCAGGTCAACAGACCCAGTTCAGGTCAAACCTGACCAGTGGGGTCCACTGGTCAGTGACCCAGGGCTGGTTAGTGTCGCTGACAGGTGGGGCTGGTCAACAGACACGTCAGCAGGTCAACTCTGACGTGTGGGGCCGATCAGCGGGTGACGTGGCAAGGTCAAGCTAATGGGTGGGGTCCAACCTGTTAAATTAATACTAAGTACTTTTTTATCCGGTTAGTTAACCCTGTGGGACCCACTGTCTGTGACACGGGAGTGTGATTAGTGCTTACTTAACCTGCGCCACGTCAGCGAACGGCGTTCAGCCGCCGGTGACCACATCCCGTCGCGGTGGCTCGCCGCGTTGCTCGGGACGGCACTACAGAGCACCGTTTTGCTTGTGGTTTGCGGCTACAACGAGCTGGGAGACTCGCGCATCTAGTGGTGGTGGCGGCAGCAGCTGGGATGGCCGGAGTTGATGGCGACGAGCATTTCCGCGGTGGCCGGAGCTCGGGCACCTGCGGGTTTGGCGTTGTGGTGCGCGTGAGGGGGAGCTGGTGTGTGCGTTGGGCTCTTGGGGGCTTTCTGAGCACGGTGAGTCGCTCCGTTGTGAGCGTGCGCGGTTATGGCCACGGCTACGCCATGGCCGGCGGCGAGAAGCTTTCGGCCATGATGGGAAATGCAGCTAGGGGACGGGAATGGAGGGGGAGAGCACAGGAGAAGAAGTAGGGGCTCACAGCGGATCCATCCGAGGCGGAGGCGAGGCCGGGGGAGCGTCGGAGGCAGCGCAGGGTCGCCGGAGATCTGGGCGGCCGAAGGTTGAAGACGATGACTTGGACGGTGAAGCAGGGCCTCCGGTGTCGTGTAGCTCGGTGGAGAAGGTCGAGGAAACTGCACATGCCCACTGTATAGAATATATCCAACATGGAACATTTCAGTTTAGGAGTATTTGGACATTTAAAATATTTTATAGAATTTAAATGTCCAAATTCAAATACCTATGATTTAATTCAGTGACCTTAGGATGACCTAGAAAATTGTGCACCATTTTTGGGATAGGTTCTAGACCAATCCAAAAATAATGAACTTTTCTGAAGAGCATTTTGGGTTCATTGAAAATATTTTTATTTGAACCTAGTTGATTTGATCTGGTGCTAGGGTTTGAGCAATCCCCATTTCCAATTAAATAAAATTTAAACATGATGCGCACATGAAGGGCTAGCCTAGTGCATACCAGAACTAGGGATGTGACACTCCAACGTATCTATAATTTTTTATTTTTCCATGCTATTATATTACCCGTTTTGGATGTTTATGGGCTTTACTTTAAAATTTCATATAATTTTTGGGACTAACCTACTAACCGAAGGCCCAGCCCGAATTGCTGTTTTTTTTGCCTATTTGAGTGTTTCGAAGGAAAGGAATATCAAACAGAGTCCAAACGGAATGAAACCTTCGGCAGCGATCTTTTTGGAACAAACGTGACCCAGGGGACTTGGAGTGGACGTCAAGCAACAGAGGAGGCGGCCACGAGGGTGCCCGGCACGCCCCCTAGGGGTGTGCGCACCTCCACCCTCGTGGGCCCCTCGAGCGTCCACCGACCTACTTCTTCCTCCTATATATACCCACGTACCCTGAAATCATCGAGGAGCATCACGGGAAACTATTTCCACCGCCGCAACATTCTGTATCCGCGAGATCCAATCTTGGAGCCGTCGTCGGCGCTCCGCCGGAGGGGGAATCGACCATGGAGGGCCTCTACATCATCTCCAAGGCCCTTCCGATGAGTTGTGAGTAGTTTACCATAGAACTTTGGGTCCATAGTTATTAGCTAGATGGCTTCTTCTCTCTCTTTGAATCTCAATACAAAGTTCTCCTCGATCTTCTTGGAGATCTATTCGATGTAACTCTTTTTGCGGTGTGTTTGTTGAGATCCGATAAATTGTGGGTTTATGATCAAGTTTAACTATGAGAAATATGTGAATCTCCTCTGAATTCTTTTATGTGTGATAAAGTTATCTTTGCAAGTCTCTTCGAATTATCAGTTTGGTTTGGCCTACTAGATTGATCTTTCTTGCAATGGGAGAAGTGCTTAGCTTTAGGTTCAATCTTGCGGTGTCCTTTCCTAGTGACAACAGGGGCAGCATGGCACATACTGTATTATTGCCATCGAGGATAAAAAGATGGGGTTTATATCATATTACATGGGTTTATCCCTTTACATCATGTCATCTTTCTTAATGTGTTACTCTGTTCTTTATGAACTTAATACTCTAGATGCAGGCAGGAGTCGGTCGATGTGTGGAGTAATAGTAGTAGATGCAGGCAGGAGACGGTCTACTTGTCATGGACGTGATTCATATATACATGATCATGCCTCGATAATCTCATAACTATGCGCTTTTCTATCAATTGCTCGACAATAATTTGTTCACCCACCGTAATACTTATGCTATCTTCAGAGAAGCCACTAGTGAAACCTATGGCCCCTGGGTCTATCTTTTATCATACAAGTTTACCATCAACTTTTATTTGCATATTTACTTTTCCAATCTATATCATAAAAATACCAAAAATATTTATCTTATCATATTATACCAATCAGATCTCAATTTCGCAAGTGGCCGTGACGGGATTGACAACCCCATTATTGCGTTGGTTGTGAGGTTCTTGTTTGTTTGTGTAGGTGCGTGGGACTTCTGAGGAGCCTCCTACTGGATTGATACCTTGGTTCTCAAAAACTGAGGGAAATACTTACGATACTTTGGTGCATCACCCTTCCCTCTTCAAGGAAAACCAATGCAAGCTCAAGATGTAGCACGAAGGATTTCTGGCAGCATTGCCGGGGAGGTCTTCGCTCAAGTCAAGACATACCAAGTAGCCATCACAAACACATCTCCCTCGCATTACATTATTTGCCATTTGCCTCTTGTTTTCCATCCCCCACTTCGCCCTTGCCATTTTATTCGCCCTCTCTTTCCCAATCTCCTCTCTTTTTCGCTTGTCTTTTGTGTGCTTGTCGCTATGGCTGGTCCTTTATCCTCTCCTATGTCTCCCGAGTTTGAAGTTCTTCACTTCAAGCAAAGGCAAGGAGAAAACCTAAAAGATGCTTGGTATAGGATGATGGAAGCTTATCGTAATTGCACCCTAGAGGTGAATTTTAGAATTCTACTTCGCAATTTATATGTTGGGCTAAATATGTGCCATAGACAACTCTTGGATTGCATTGCCAAAGGAAATTTTATTGAAATTGATCCCAGTATTGCACATTAAATTATAGAGGGAATAGTGGGAACACTACCTCAAAAGGAGGGACCACATGCTACCCAAGAAGAAACACACATTTTGAAAAGATTTGCAAAGTAACAAAAATCTTACAAAAATCTCTGGAACCTCTTAAGAGTGTTAGCGGAAATCTTCACTTCATGAATATGTTGATTACTCTTTGCAATAAGCGGTTGGATTCTTTAGATCTCAAAATTTCTGAGTATGAAGGGAAACGTAAAGAACCTCCCGGATTCGAGTATGACTTCGCTAAAAAACTAAAAATCAAAGGTAGCAGTACTTAGATCTATCCTCGCTTTTATGCCTAGCTAGGGGCGTTAAACGATAGCGCTAGTTGGGAGGCAACCCAATTTTATTTTTGTTTCTTGTTTTTGCTGCTATTTAGTAATAAATATTCCATCTAGCTTATGTTTAGATGTGTTTTCATGTTTTAATTAGTGGTTGTGCCAAGTAGAACCTATAGGATAACCTATGGTGATAGTTAATTTGATTCTGCTGAAAAACAGAAACTTTGCGCGCACGAAAATAATTTTAGTAATTCACAGAAATGTGCTTTTGCGTTGATTAGTTTGGCTGTAGATCAGTAGACAAATTTCCCAGGACTTCCTATTTTTGTAGGATTGTTAGAGTTCCATAAGTATTCAAAAGTTATAGATTGCTACAGACTGTTCTGTTTTTGACAGATTCTGTTTTTTCTGTGTTGTTTGCTTATTTTGATGCATCCATGGCTAGTATCGGTGGGTATGAACCATAGAGAAGTTGGAATACATTAGGTTTAACACCATTATAAATAAATAATGAGTTCATTACAGTACCTTATGTGGTGGTTTTTCTTTCTTGCACTAACGGAGCTTATGAGATTTCCTATTGAGTTTTGTGTTGTGAAGTTTTCAAGTTTTGGGTAAAGATTTGATGGACTATGGAATAAGGAGTGGGAAGATCCTAAGCTTGGGGATGCCCATGACACCCCAAGATATTCAAGTATAACCAAAATCCTAAGCTTGGGGATGCCCCGAAAGGCATCCCCTCTTTCGTCTTCGTTCATCGGTAACTTTATTTGGAGCTATATTTTTATTCGCCACATGATATGTGTTTTGTTTGGAGCGTCTTGTATGATATTAGTGTTTGATTTTTAGTTTACCACAATCATCCATGCTGTACACACCATTTGGGAGAAACCCACTTGTTTGTAATTTATTAGAATACTCTATGTGCTTCACTTATATCTGTTGAGCTAGATAGTTTTGCTCTAGTGCTTCACTTAAATCATTTAGAGCACGGCGGTTGCTTAATTTTGTAGAAATTGTTGATCTCTCATGCTTCACTAATATTATTTTGAGAGTCTCTTAGAATAACATGGTATTTTCTATGGTTATAAAATTGGTCCTAGAATGATGGGCATCCAAGTTGGGTATAATAAAAACTATCATAGGAAGTGAATTGGATGCTATGATCAATTTGATACTTGATAATTGTTTTGAAATATGGAGGTGGTGATATTAGAGTCATGCTAGTTGGATGATTATGAATTTAAAGAATGCTTGTGTTGAAGTTGGCAAGTCCCGTAGCATGCACGTATGGTAACCATTGTGTAACAAATTTGAAACGTGAGGTGTTCTTAGATTGTAATTCTTATGAGTGGCGGTCGGGGACGAGCGATGGTCTTATCCTACCAATCTGTCCCCCTAGTTGCATGCGTGTAGTGCTTGGTTTTTGATGACTTGTAGATTTTTGCAATAAGTATATGAGTTCTTTATGACTAGTGTAGAGTCCATGGATTATACGCACTCTTACCCTTCCATCATTGCTAGCCTCTTCGGTACCGTGCATTGCCCTTTCTCACCTTGAGAGTTGGTGCAAAATTCACCGGTGCATCCAAACCCCATGATATGATATGCTCTATCACACATAAACCTCCTTATATATTCCTCAAAATAGCTACCGTACCTACCTATTATGGCATTTCCATAGCCATTCCGAGATATATTGCCATGCAACTTTCCACCGTTCCGTTCATCATGACACACATGATCATTGTTATATTGCCTTGCATGATCATGTAGTTGACATCGTATTTTTGGAAAATCCACCTTCATAATTTCATACATGTCACTCTTGATTCATTGCCCATCCCGGTACACCACCGGAGGCATTCATATAGAGTGATATCTTGTTCCAGTTTTGAGTTGTAATTCATGAGTTATAAATAAATAGAAGTGTGATGATCATCATTATTAGAGCATTGTCCCCCAATTAAAAAAGAAAGGCCAAAAAGAAAAAAAAAGGCCAAAGAAAAAAATGAAAAAAAGGCTAAAAAAAGGAAAGGCCCAAAAAGAAAGAAAAAGAAAAAGAAAATAAAAAGGGGGCAATGTTACTATCCTTTTCCACGCTTGTGCTTCAAAGTAGCACCATGTTCTTCATATAGAAAGTATTTTATGTTGTCACTTTCATATACTAGTGGGAATTTTTCATTATAGAACTTGCCTGTATATTCCTACGATGGGCTTCGTGAGCAAGCAAGTTGGATGCACACCCACTAGTTTCTTTTGTTGAGCTTTCATACATTTATAGCTCTAGTGCATCTGTTGCATGGCAATCCCTACTCCTGATGTTGACATCAATTGATGGGCATCTCCATAGCCCGTTGATTATCCTCGTCAATGTGAGACTTTCTCCTTTTTTGTCTTCTCCACACAACCTCCATCATCATATTCTATTCCACCCATAGTGCTATATCCATGGCTCACACTCATGTATTGCATGAAAGTTGAAAAAAGTTCAAGATTACTAAAGTATGAAACAATTGCTTGGCTTGTCATCGGGGGTGTGCAAGATGAGAGCATTTTTGTGCGACGAAATGGAGCATGACCAAACTATATGATTTTGTAGGGATGAACTTTCTTTAGCCATGTTATTTTGATAAGACATGATTGCTTTGATTAGTATGCTTGAAGTATTACTATTTCTTATGTCAATATAAACTTTTATTTTGAATCATTTGGATATGAACATTCATGCCACAATAAATAAAATTACATTGAGAATTATGCTAGGTAGCATTCCACATCAAAAATTCTGTTTTTATCATTTACCTACTCGAGGACGAGGATGAATTAAGCTTGGGGATGCTTGATAAGTCTCCAATGTATCTATATATTTTGATTGTTCCATGCTATTATATTACCCGTTTAGGATGTTTATGGGCTTTACTTTACACATTTATATCATTTTTGGGACTAAACTACTAACCGGAGGCCAAGCCCGAATTGCTGTTTTTTTGCCTATTTCAGTGTTTCGAAGGAAAGGAGTTTCAAATGGAGTACAAACGGAATGAAACCTTCAGAAGCGATCTTTTTCGAACAAACGTGATCCAGGGGACTTGGAGTGGACGTCAAGCAACAGAGGAGGCGGCCACAAGGGTGCCCGACGCGCCCCCTAGGGGTGGGCGTGCCCCCCACCCTCGTGGGCCCCTCGAGCATTGACCGACCTACTTCTTCCTCCTGTATATACCCACGTACCATGAAACCATCGAGGAGCACCATGGAAAACTATTTCCACTGCCGCAACCTTCTGTATCCGCGAGATCCCATCTTGGAGCCTTCGTCGGTGCTCCGTTGGAGGGGGAATCGACCATGGTGGGCCTCTACATTATCTCCAAGGCCCGTCTGATGAGTTGTGAGTAGTTTACCACAGACCTTCGGGTCCATAGTTATTAGCTAGATGGCTTCTTCTCTCTCTTTGAATCTCAATACAAAGTTCTCCTCGATCTTCTTGGAGATCTATTCGATGTAACTCTTTTTACGCTGTGTTTGTCGAGATCCGATGAAATGTGGGTTTATGATCAAGTTTATCTATGAGAAATATTTGAATCTCCTCTGAATTCTTTTATGTGTGACTAAGTTATCTTTGCAAGTCTCTTTGAATTATCAGTTTGGTTTGGCGTACTAGATTGATCTTTCTTGCAATGGGAGAAGTGCTTAGCTTTGGGTTCAATGTTGCGGTGTCCTTTCCGAGTGACAGCAGGGGCAGCAAGGCACGTATTGTATTGTTCCCATCGAGTATAAAAAGATGGGGTTTATATCATATTGCATGAGTTTATCCCTCTACATCATGTCATCTTTCTTAATGCGTTACTCTATTCTTTATGAGCTTAATACTCTAGATGCAGGCAGGAGTCGGTCGATGTGCGGAGTAATAGTAGTAGATGCAGGCAGGAGTCGGTCTACTTGTCACGGACGTGATGCCTATATACATGATCATGCCTAGATAATCTCATAACTATGCACTTTTCTATAAATTGCTCGACAGTAATTTGTTCACCCACCGTAATACTTATGCTATCTTGAGAGAAGCCACTAGTGAAACCTATGCCCCCCCCCCCGAGTTTATCTTTTATCAGATAAGTTTACCATCTACTTTTATTTGCATCTTTACTTTTCCAATCTATATCATAAAAATACCAAAAATATTTATCTTATCATATTATCTCTATCAGATGTCACTTTCGCAAGTGGCCGTGGAGGGATTGACGACCCCTTTATTGCGTTGGTTGCGAGGTTCTTGATTGTTTGTGTAGGTGCGTGGGACTTCTGAGGAGCCTCCTACTAGACTGATAACTTTGTTCTAAAAAACTGAGGGAAATACTTATGCTACTTTGGTGCATCACCCTTTCCTCTTCAAGGAAAACCAACGCAAGCTCAAGACGTAGCAGATGATGAGATGGGGCGTTGGATATATAATTAATGTGGGTGTATTAGCTATGTAATCCTATATAGAGAGGTATAGATTGATTGATGTGTACGTGGGAAAGAGGGTGAGACCTCACTAGATATATAGATTGATCGGTTTGTGTGGAAAACTGGGAAAGACCTAGCTATATACACACACACATAGAGGAACATCGATTGTTGCGCATGCATGTGAGAGATAAAGAATGCCTGATATGATGAAGAGGGGGAGGTGTGTGTGTGCATGCACGGGAGACTGACCTGAAGAAAAATATTGCATGTGTGCGATGGATAATACCGAGTGGTAGTGTGTGTGCATGCATGCACGAGAGAAAGTTAGTGGTACAATTATAAAGAGAAGACGACTACGTGGGTGTAAAATACTAGGTGAGGTCATAATCAATGTAAAGTTCAATTCAAATATTTGAATAAGAGATCATGATCTTTGAAACCCATGCATGCATGAATATAACTGAGATATGCATGCTGTGGTTTGGAAACGAGCATGATATACTGTATACACATTCAACAAGGTCAGACTGATATGAATTTGAGATACTGTTGGTAGAGATCATTTGGCCACATTGCATCCGTGCATGGACACACTATTCTAATTGGGGATGACGGGTGGCTTTCGCATGATTGCCCAAATGTTTTTCTACATGATTTGCCATTATTTGTTTTTTACTTTATGCTTTACAACACACAATTCCATGAATCTTAATATAGATTAGTTGTCTTATAAAAACTATATGATTTTGAATGAGATGAACTATAAGAAATAAACGAACATCTACATCATGCATATATGACTCAAACCTTACATGCTATAATGTGGTATTTATTCATCATTTGGTTGCCAAATCTCATGCGTGCAATGCACGTGTACCTTACTAGTCTCAATGGTGTTTGTGTGTGTTGTGCGTGTTAAGCACATTGTACATAGTATCATACATGGTTTAGATTCTGAACATCTAGCTAGAGTACATGTACTATGATTTGAATTCAACATAAAATGGATACATATATTTGAATTTGTGATCGTATGTACATGTAGCTCGTATTTATATAGGAATTTACTACTCATACATTCATGTCATGTGTTCTGAAGATAATATTTAGATGGTTGTATAACTAACCCGAGTACAGTCCCATTTGGACAGGGAAAATATAATCAAATTTAGTCCATATGCTAGACAACACGAATTGTTTTTTTATTGTTGAGGGGAGTGCAAATTGATTTGGTACTGTACGAGTAATGTTTGTTGTCCTGATTTTTTTTAGTTTTTTGTTGTTGTATTTGAATGCATTTCTAGTAATATTGTAAAATGGGACATGGCTCTCTCTAGTGATCAGGTGCAAATTGTCTTTTTTTTGTTGTACACGTTAAGCTTGTTCTCCCGAAATTTCAAGTCGTGCCTTGTTATGCCGAAATTTCAAGCTAACATCTCTGTCTATCGTGCTGCAAAACTCCCGCCTCTTCAACCCACGCCTTGTTACATATTTAAGATATATCTTTGTCTTGCTGTGTTCTGAAAACTCCCTTCATCTCAACCCGCGCCTTGCTATCCCAAAATTACAATGCGCGCGAAAACTCCCACCTCCCGCGAAATCCCGACACGCGAAATGCCCATGATACCCCTGAACCAAAAGAACAGCCTATCTCAAATCGGTGGGGGTACTTCCATAACTTATCCCACATTTCGGACAAGTGTGTCCCTAAGACATGGTTCCCCCTCCCATCCCATCCGCCCACCCATTCGTACACCGAGGCTGCGAAAACCAGCGAAGCCCCACACCCTTCTCCGTCCGCCACCCAGCTAGAGACTCTTCCCCGACGATGTCGTCCACAACAACATCTCGACGTCCCTCGTCCACCCCATCAGATGAGGATCTATCGTCGATCTTATTGTCCCGCCGGTTCAGCCACCCCGTCCTCCACCTCCAAGGAGCTGCCCTAATGTTTGCCTCGTCTTTCGCACCACCTCCATTCCCACACCACCATCTTCACCTACACCACCAGAAGAGCAGCATCATCACTGTTTGCTCGGATGAAGCTGAGGCCTAATCGGCGCCACGAAAGAGGTTCTACACTAATCGCCGCATTTTCTTCTTGATTCGATCTCACGGTGCTGCCGACGTTGGTCCCGAGCCAACATGGCGTGGATCCATCCACGGCGGCGTCACCGACCACTTCCTCCATGGCATCGCTCCTCGGCGGCGACGTCCACATTAGTAGGACCTGCTAGTGCTTTGGCTCTCGCTCGCCCTACTGCTCTGATCTTGCTCTCAGTCCCCTGCCTGGTCTGCTCTTGCTCTTGCTCTTGGTCGTGTTGCTTCTCTTGCTCTTGCTCTTTGCTTGCACTGAAGCTCTCGCTCTTGCTCTTTCTTGCGTTGTTTCTCCGATTTAGCTACACTTCAGTCGACTGAATCGACTTTTGGGTCAGTCGATTTTTAGGGGGTGGGGGAAGGGGCTCGCCGGAGTTAAGGAAGAACCAGCCGCAGTGGGGAGGAGGACTCGCCTAAGTGGTCCACTATCTACCTTAGGGTTTAGGATGGGTGCTGGTCGCCGGTGGTGGTGGGGCGGTGGCGTGGGGATCGCGGGAGAAAAAGCTCAAGGGGGTGGGGAGTGGCCAGGGCGGCGGTGGACCGGTGGTGGGGAGTGGTTTTGGGGTAGGCGGGGTGGCGAGGCGGCGCGGAAGCGCTGCCGGCCGGCGGTTTGGCCGGTGGCTCAAGGGGGTGGACGTTGAAGATGAACTACATGCCCTTGATTTTGTATCCAACGGCTGGAAAATTGACTGACTAGAGATGAAAAAGTCAGCCGACTGACATGTAGCCTCACCCTGCCTGGTGCTCTACTATTGCGCGTGCTGCTACTGCACAAGCAGTAGATACTGCTCTCGCTCGAGCCGCTGCAGCTTCTACCCAAGATGCTGCTACACGACCAACTGCCCCGGCTCTCGCATGCGCTGCTGCTGCTGCTACTGCTTTTCTGCTACTAGTGTGTTAAGTTTTGATTGTAAAATTCAGTTTCGACAGTTAAATTCAGTTTTGACAGTTAAATTGAGTTTCAATAGTTAAATTCAGTTTCGACAGTTCAGTTTAGAGATGAGCGGCTAATGTATTTTACATCTAGCACTTTGTGGTTATGTATTTTACCTCATCTATTGGAGATGCTATTATAATTCCACTCAGATTAACGTTGTCTCTCTTGTCCTACTTCAGCCTTGCTGTCGTACAACTCACCGGAGTTGCTCCAACGATGAAACCCTCCATCACAATGGAGCAGTACCCCTGGCTACATCTCTAGACGCCGAAGATCTTCTTCCCCTCCTCTGGCAGCCAAATCAGGTGGAGCATCCTCACCGACCAACCCAATCACGCTGAGATCGTCATGGCTTCACCAAAGAGGTTGTACACCTATTGCATCTCTTTTTTACTATACATGTTATATATATTGTCCACTGAGCACACGTAGTAACGTGAAATACGATTAGTTTCTCCTACTATATGACAAGCATTGAGGTACGAGGAAACTTAGCTATCCGTGATGGACTCTCTTGAATGCCATCATTATTTATCTTTGCGCGTTTGAGCTATGCATTTGTAGATGGGCCTGGGAGTTGACCTATTAGGGAAGTGGCCTGGGTCCAAAGTAGTATAAGTAGCACAAAAACATTTTTTGAGTGTAGGCTTTTCCCTGCTCAAGTCTGCCTACTAGAATTGCCACTGCTTAATAGGAAAAGTGAAGGAAAAACATAGGAATTGAAAATTTTTATATGGTACTACTATTCATGCATTTGGTTCAAAGGAATGGAGCAAAGGAAAACTATAGGATTTGTTCCTTTAGTGTCTCCTTGAAATAAAAACCATAGGAATTTTAGTATCCACTTGTCCTCCATTTCAAATTCCTATTCATGAAGCACAAGACTAAGAGATAGTAGCATAGTAGCATTACAATCGTACATTTTCTTATGGTTTGACTTAATCTCAACATGCTTCTTTGCATCCTTTGATCTTCCAATTCTTGTGAACCAAACACCCAGATTGGCAGGAATCCTGTGTTTTTAAATTCTCTATTTTGCACGTGCATTCCTATCCTATTCCTATGTATTTCCTATCCCTGCATTGTTAGAATCCTCAAATTCAAACAAGCCCTTACACAATTACTTCTGTTACAGATATGTGTCAAAGAAAACCTTGTGTAGTTTGTTCTGCTCCTACTACGTTGTGTTCCACCCCAACTCAGCTGCTCCAATGACGGAAAGGTTCACCACAGTAGGGATCCGCTCTCCAGACTGTCTTTCATCGCCTCAGATCTTCTTCCCTACCGCCGGCAGCCACGACAACTCCATTACCATCATCAACTGAGCAGATGACCTTGAGGACTACACGGGTCCGCAAGAGAGGTTGCACTCTTTCGTGTCTGCTTACGTTATGCACCGCTTAATATGATGACATGCTACTTTATTGTCCTGTTCACCTATTAGACTCCGAGTCAGGTCCAAACTAATGCTGAAACTTGAGTTTTTAAATAGTTGTGGGGTACATATTGGGGCAGCAGGCAGTACTATCAGTCTACGGTTAATCTCGGGTGCCTACTATGAGTTTCATGTTGGGTGCAAACAAACATTAAAGGAGCCATTATCTGTATTTTTTAACTAAAGCTATTATCTTCCTGCTATCATATTGGTTTTCGGTCTATCCATAGTTTTCTACCATCACTCTGGATTTGTGCATGCACTCCTTACATAATCTCACTATGTTTTATTACTATGCATGTTAGTTATTGTACACAATGGAAATGAACATGTAGCGCAAAAGAGACGATCGTTGTGTGGCAATAAAATTTCATGCATACGTTGCTCTATGGTGGGTGCAAAGGCAGCCCCCCTCCAGCCATTTCGGATTGTAATCAAGAGGAAGATAATTGTTCTCAGGGGTATTCAGAAGAAGAAGACCACTCCTATTTACCCCCTGAGGTCTTCGCTCTAACTTGGCATGCTGATGTTGGTAATAGCATGCATATGGTGCCTTGCATTGCTTACTTTATACATCAAATATGTCATCTGCTTAGTTTAGACATGCTTTATGTGAATGCCATCTGTTTAGTTTCTTTATGGTATATGTGAATCATGCAATGACATCTTGTTTAGTGAGGCGTCATATATGTGAATTTTGCAATGCCACCCTGGTTAGCCAGTCATCTTATATGTGAATTATATCATGCTACCATTTTTTATTACGTATTAAATTTGTCAACAATTTTAGTACATTCAATTACTCTTCCTGTGCATGAGTCATTCGACACGATCATGGAAAAATCTGAGTGGAAACAAGGTCTTCAGAGCAGACAATGCTATCTGATAAAGAGCATGTCTTTCTGGTTACGGATAGCCCCTCAGAGGAGGATTTAGAGATAGATGACTAGTCATATTCCCTCCCCCCCCCCGAGGTGCATGCTCTAACTTGGCAGGGTTATGTTGATCATATCGTGTGTATGGTGTCTTGCATTGCTATGTCATTTGCTAAGTTTAGACATGCTTTGTGTGAATGCCACCTGTTTAGTGTCTAATTATCATATATGTGAATTATGCAATGCCATCTTGTTGCAAGACATTATATATGTGAATTATGCAGTGCTATCTTGTTGCAAGGCATTATATATGTGAATTATGCAATGCCATGCTGTTTAGCCAAGCGTTATATATGTGAATTATATCATGCAGTCCTTTTTTTGTATTTCTCATTGCATTTGTCGACAATGTTTGTATATTCAACTGCTCTTCCTGTGCATCATCCATTTGAATTGGTGATGGAGAAATCTGGAGTGAAAACAAGGTCTTCAGAGCAAACAATGCTACTTACTGAAGCAGATATCTTGCTGGTTACAGATAGCTCCTCAGAGCAGGATTCAGAGGCAGATGACATGTCCTATTATCCCCCTGAGGTGTATGCTCAAACTTGGCAGCGTTATATTACTCATATCATGCATATGTTCTATTGCAATGCTTAGTTTTTACATCATATACACAATATTGAATGCCATCTCTGTAGTTGACACATCATATATGCGACTGCCCTCTGCTCACTTGCTGAGTATATAAATCATATATTTGAATTATATCATGCCATGATGTTTACATAGACATCATGTATCTGAATTATGGCATGCCAACCCATTTTCTAAAGACATAATATAGTTATATCATCTCATCATGTTTACATAGTCATCATATTTTGAATTATGTCATTCTATCCGTGAATTATATCATGCCATCATGTTTCCATCGACGGCATGTTTGTGACTTATGGCATGCCAACCACTTTAATAGACACATCATATAGTTATATCATGTCATCCTGTTTACATAGTCATCATATTTTGAAGTATGTCGTTCTATCCTGTTTAGTTAGCCATCATACATGTGAAATTGTGTCATGCTATCCTGTTTCATTAGCCATCATATATGTGAAATTATGTAATGCTATTCTATTTGGTTAGAGAACATAAATGTGAATTATTTCATGCCCTGTTTTCTTCCCTAATATCCATTGCACCTATCTATCTTACAATATCTGTACATTCAATTGCTTTTTTTATCAGCCATTTGAATTGGAGGGGCTGATGGCAGAATCTGTGGGAGTAAAAACACAATCTTCAGTAAAGATCATGCTACCGGGCGATGCAGATAGAACCACGGATGTACTTGCCCATGAACCAGCCCCACCGCATTATGGGGACCCCGACTCATAAGTCGTGATCTCCGAATGCACGTGTACAGTGATCCCAGAGATCAATGCTCACTGAACACACAGAAGATGAATAACAAGAGTCTTACATCCATACATACCGTCTTACATAAATTATGACCATTATGGTCGAGTCTTGAGTATAACTTCGCAGCGGAAATCTTCGTTGATAACTTGGACCCATGCCATCTGCCTTAACCCTACAAGCATTCTGACTGGGAACCGTCCTAACTCGCATGTTCGTCACCAAGGTACTCTTCATTATATCATGTTTTTTTCATACCTGGCCAAATAAAATAACCAGTGGCAAGCCAATGAGTACTTTGAATGTACTTGCAAGCAACATGTGTTTTGAAAACAAGGTACAACAAAGCATGATATAGCACTAAGTAGGTCATTTTGCAGAAAGCTAGTTTTGAGTGCAATGACATGTTCAACAACTTGTAAGACATGCATCAGGAGAATTCAAGTAACCATGAGAACATGTTACAGCTATCAACATAAATTGAGTTGGAAATAATCCAACTCAACCATCTTGGCAAATCTTTTGACGTGACCCAGGTAGTTCTCACCGCTTGTCCATACATTCTCCCAGGTTTTGTAAACATGTGGACGTATCCCAAGAGAGATTACCCAACTGTCCTTGACTGTGGACACGGCTATTCGAATAGTTTTACACTCTGCAGAGGTTGCACACTTTACCCACAAGATCCAGGGAACTTCCATGTCATCCATGACTCGCGGTACCTCATGTACCTGGGGTAAGCACCCGATCACTACCTTTCCCTAGCTGTGACTAACAAGGAGTCCACTCGATTGGTAGTAGCCCCCGTGCCCAACATTGTCACAAAAAAAATCTTTTTGTGGAGCCACGCTCCCATATTAATCACATATCACAAGCACGGGGTACCAACGGTGTATCTGGTGCCCTGTAAAAACAGTCATGGCTGCCCTACCTGGCACGACCCCATCCTGAGAGTGACCACAAATCACTCCTGTCACTAGTAATGCGGGCATCCATGTTAGCACGAACTAGGTAATCGATAATGCCCTTTCCCATATAAGGGTAGAGTGGTTGCGCATGTAAGGTTGGAGTAACGGTCGCAACTTAAACCAATCCGTTTTCAAAAACAACACACTCATTTGCCTCGGTACACCACTTCTTTAACAAGTGGTTACCTAGTTCATCATCTCCCTCGGGCATTAATGCCACCCGACGGGGTTTTCAAAAGAGTCTTTGAGAATACTTCTGTCTCTAGCACCATGCATACCCGTCCCATTTGCGTCGCAACTATCTTGGCATCCTATCTACTCCCACACACATAACCCTCATAGGAAGGTAGGGTCATGCACAATGCAAGTATCAACACGGAAGTAACAGAGGCAACCCACCAAAGTGGTTACCATCTCATGATGATTCCAATGCAACAATAATAAAGTGCTATATGAAATGCATAAAAAGGGTTTCATAGACATGGTCAAAGGGCTGCTTGCCTGGCTCATTAGAGTCTTCAAATCTTCTAGTCCATCTCCGAGTATTTAGTTTACTTCGTCAACTAACATCGGAAACAATCATAGTAAGCAACACAACAAGGCAAAAATAGAAGTACTCTAAAAATATGAATTTTCCTTTTCTAGGATACCTCTGGTTATATGAAAAATGACCAGTGTGGTTTCATTGGGATTGGATCAGTGGGTATTTCTGAACATTTCAATATGATGGAATCAAGGGATTTAATGGATCTGCAAGGGGTATACAGAAATATATTTTTGAAAAATTAGTAAGGGCACCAATTTAACAAGGCATGATTTTAGAAGCATCTAGGAGTTGGTTTCACTAGATTTGGAGTTCAAATGATTTTCATATGAATTTGCAAAGTTGACAAATATGAAGAAATGGCTCATCATTATATGTTGCACAAAAAGTATTAATAAAAATGTTGATCACCTAAGCTATGAACTTAGATGTATCTAGAAATTTGAATCATGGCATTTGGATTAAATATGAGCTCTTTGTGATTTTCTAAAGTTTATCATTGAAATGGAAAATGGGATTTTATTTAATTTTTGTGAAGAAAGGTGTTCTGGAAAAATGTGCATGTTGCACCAACAAGTACAACATGGTTTATGGAGTCACTAGAAATTTGAATTACAAGATTTGGAGTTCATAAGATTTATTTGTGGATTTTACAAGTTTACAGAAAATGAAAAAGAAAAGGGAAAGGGTTTTACCCTTATCCTGCGCACTGGGCGGGAGATAGCAATGGGCCAGCCCAAATGGCCCAGCTGCGCGGGTGGCAGGGGCGACGTCGAACGCGCCTCGGATGGAATATGCCTTCGCT
Source organism: Triticum dicoccoides (assembly GCF_002162155.2). Taxonomy (NCBI): domain Eukaryota; kingdom Viridiplantae; phylum Streptophyta; class Magnoliopsida; order Poales; family Poaceae; genus Triticum; species Triticum dicoccoides. The sequence goes on along the minus strand of NC_041385.1, from coordinate 275,179,399 downwards.
GCGCGGGTAGCGGGTTTACACCCGGTTCTCCTCCACTTAAACGGGCGGGGCCCGCCCACCAAGTCGCTGACGAGCGGGGCCCGATGCTCAGGCCGTCTCCTACCTCCAGCTCGAACAGAGCAGAGGCAGGGGAGGCGAGGCCGAGCGGGCGCCGGCGTTCTGCCCGGCGGTACCAGCCACCTCCGGCGATGCTCGGCGTACCGGCGTGATCAAGAGAGCGTGCTGCATCCTCCGAGGTGCGTCACGATCGCAGGGTTGGCCAGGCGCGAGCGCATCATCGGCTGCGGCGGGCGAGGCTGGCGGTGGTGATGGAACTCGACGGAACAACC
>NC_041385.1:275120557-275178647 GCF_002162155.2 Triticum dicoccoides | reverse complement strand
GACGGCAAGGCTCCAGCCATGGTGGCGGATGGAGAGCGCGAGGAGAGGAGTGGGTTGGTCCAGGGGGTGCAGGGAGGGACAGAGAGCTAGAGGAGTAGAGAGGGGGCTCGGGGGTGGCCTTAAGTAGCCGACCCGTGGCTCACCGTGGACGCGGCGCACGGGTGGCCATGGAAATGGCTCGGGCGGCAAGGGAAGAGAGCGAGGGGTTGTTTATGGTGCTCGTGGGGGTGGAGTAGGGTGCCAGGAAGAGAGAGAGAGCGGGGAGAGCTCCGGGTGGAGCCATGAGCTCGCACCCGCATTGGCGGGCTCGAGCGGCTCTGGGCACGCATGGCACGGGTAGGACAGAGAGGGGAAGGAGGGGTCCAGCACAGTGGCGTGTTGCAGACACCGAGGCACCTCGAGTGGCGCAAGGGGGAGGCTCGAGGTGGTCGGGGGACGCGGCGTCAACGGTCGAACACCCTGCCAGGCGCTCCAGAGCACGACTTTGGCCGGCATGGTGTCCCTTTTTGCGGAATGGGCGCGGCCACTTGTTTCTGGCAGCTGCAAGGGGAAGTAAACAATGGGATAGTGGCATTGGATGCCTTGGAGAGGTGGGTTGAGAGAGGGAGGGAAAATTGTTGTCCAGGGAAGAAAAATGGTTCTCTACCCCCCTTAATCATTGCTCCTTGGGCAGCAAGGCATGTAGGAGTTAGAGGAGGACCAGATGAAGCTATGGGAAGAGTTTCAGCTGATGGAGATTAGTGGAAGGGGTTGAAACTTGCATTTGAAATTCTGCCAAAAGGTGTTTGATGGTGGTTTGGCCTAGCTAATTTTCTCAACTTGCTTTGATACTTAATAGGAGTGAGTGGCATTACAAATTAGTAGTGACCATCAATTTTGAGGTCAAATGGAGAAAGTGGTCAATACAACTTTTGTAATCCCTAGAAATGGGCAGAAATAGTTTTGGCTAGATTTTATCATGCTACCTTGCTTTCCTTGATGCACCACTTGGTGTAGTGTCACCATTTGGGAATTACAGCATGGTCACAACAATTGGGGTCAAAAGGAGATACTTGGCAATGTAGAGTTGTTCACATTTTGTTCTGGACAGAAAGGGTTTTGAGGCAGTTTGATCAAGTTATCCTACTGTACAACTTGTGCCACTTGGCCTACGTAATTGATTAGGCCATCTGAGCATGTGTACCAATTTTGAGACCGATTGGACATGTTTGGTAGTAGAAAGTTGTTCAAACTTGGAAAAGGACAGAAGTGGTTTTGAGAGGGTTTCATGGGGTTATACTGTTCTCCATGACATGAGACTTGGCAATATCATTAAGTTGGCCAATTGTGACAAGGTAGAATTTTCCTGGATTTAATGGGGAACATTTCCTGTGTAAATATTTCAAAAGCTTGAAATATTCAGAAAGGGTTTTTGAGGGATTTGACCAATAATTTAAAATGACCATGTGTTGAAACTCTTATATATGGACAATATATGTCCTATGAGTTTCCCTAAATTTTCCCAAATATTTTTGAAAAAGTAAAATAATTTTAACCCATTAAAGACCATTTCTGGCCTAAAGAAAAAGCTTTTAAATCAAATAGGAAAATAACTTTTAAAATTATACTTTTGTGGTTTATGGGAGTCCCATATCTAATAGGTGTCAAATATTCTTTTGGAAATATTTTTCATGCCCTAAATTAAGTACTTGTAGTGCAAGCCTTAAGTTAGGAATTTTTGGAAAACCTAATTTAGAAAATACTTTTTAGCCAAATTATTTTTGCAAGAAATTATTTTTATGTCCTATACACATGGCATGATCATTGGGCAAGGTTTTGGATCAAGGAGAAGGGGTATACGAGTTGGAGGATTTATTTGATTTTTAGAGCATTTGCAACCAACACACAAAATCAAATCAAGGAAAGTCCAAAACACTCAAAAGTTTTTTTGTCAATCCACATTTTACCATGATTTATTAGCTTAAGTGTTGTGGCATGAAATTCAGGGTGTGACAAACCTACCCCCCTTACAAGAATCTCATCCCCGAGATTCCCAAACTAGGCGTGGAAAGGAATACGAAACTTAAATCTGGGGTAGTCTTCATGTCCTCATACTGTTTCTGCTTCCATGTGGTGCTTCATTGATCCTTGAAGTAATTGATGACGTGGCTTTGTGTACGACGTCCTGCTAGATCTAGGTTGCTAGTGGTCTCTCGGATAGTTCAGGTCGGGCTGGAGGTCGATGGCTCGGTGATCGATGTCCTTGTAGAGATCAGGCTAGTTAGGAAGTTGAAAACACTTTCGGAGTTGTGTGACGTGGAAAACATTGTGCACAGTGGGTAACTCAGGTGGTAACTCCCGCTGGTAGCCATCTACCCTTCGTCTTGGAGTGATATCGAAGAGGGCTGATGAATCTTGGTGTGGGTTTACTTGTCATGGAAATGCTTGGTTCCTTAGAGAGGAGTGGCTTGCAGATACACATGGTCTTCGACGCAAAAGTGTACTTCTTGACGATGGTGGTTAGTATAGTTCTTCCTCCTTGACAGGGTGGTCTTCAAATGTTCCCTAACCAGCTGAAGACTCTTCTTCCGTCTTCGGGTAGACAAGTATATCACCAAATAACGATGACAACCAGCTTGTTCGAGTACTCTATGAAGACTTGCCCACTGGGTACATAGAGTATAGGTCGGGGCATCGGTGGTTGTCACGGTTGAGTATTGGTTAGGGTCTTCTCGACCTGGGGCCAAAGCTCATGGTCATGATGTGGCCATGTTATGGCTTGGTAGGGCTTTAGGGTTTCAAGGATTCTTGGGTGCGAGTGAACGTTTATCATCTTATCCTTGAGCACAGATTCGGAGACGCTAACTGTTCTACCTAGTCCTTCAAACAAATCACCATATTCCACCGAAAGCATTATCTTGTATAGGTCAACTCCAATCATTACTCATGCTATTCATATCCTCACGACTCCCAGGAGGAGGTCTAACAAAACTATACATGTCAACTAGCCCCAAACTCATATCTATGCAAAAATAATCCATGGGCAGAATGTACAAGCTACTAATCTTGAATTAAACATCACAATCCAAGTGCTCAGCTTATTCTTCCAAGGTCAATATAATGCATCCCTATCCTAAGGAAACACGTCGTAAGCCACTCCAAGATCTTGTTTGCTTCCTATGAATCAACTCCAACAACCCTTTAACTTCCATCAATCACTACATAATCCATTAATTCTACAAATCCAAAGTCTAAGGTGTCTCACACGAATCTTCTAATGTCCTATAGTCCCCAAATACTTGAAAGGGCTACCTTACTATAGTCAGTCCAACAATTCCCGCTATTATGATCTGATAAACTCCATGGTCAAGCTTATATAGAATCCTAAATCAACTTCGAGAATTAATACAATCTCCTAGTTTATCGTCCACAGAGAAACATGGTATCATGATCGAGATCATTAGTCTAAATACAATTTACTCCGAACCATGTAGATATACTCAACATCTATACTCAACTAGAATCACGTACTTCAATCCAAATATTATGTCCAATGAGAATTTCTACATGTCTCCCCCAAGTTATTTTCGTAACAACTATCTCCTATCAATATCCCCTGGCTAAGTCAAATCCTCATACCTCCAAGAATTTTAGCTTGTGATCATAATTATTCTACTAAATCCAATTTACTCAGGGGCAATGAGAGTCATGCTACTCTATTAACTGATCCCACCAAGTTCATCTATCAACATGAAAGCCTTATAATCCACCGAAGAGTCTCTGATAATTCCTCAAGGTCTTTGATATAAACTCATCAAGTCATTTGTCCTTTATTCCTATATCCTCAGTTTGGTCCCTCCTATGGCATCGTCAGTTTTGGAGCTATCTTAAGATGAGAAAGTCCTCATTCACTATGTCCACTAGTTCCATAATCAACCTAGTGTTATGCAAGGTTACAGCGGCTTAACTGGTCCGCTTGCAATTCTGTGGGTTAAGCACTTGGTTAAGGATTCAAGCTGGGGTATCTCGTGAAGTCTCGAAGGGTATAGGGATGGGTTTTTAGTCTTGAGGGGTAAACTTAACTCTACGGGGTTCCACTTGGTCGAGGAGGTTGTAGCAAAAGTCCTCAGTGCTAGTTGGTTCCAAAGTAGAGCCCTTGCTGTATCTTTTCTTACTAGTATTCAATTGAGGAGCAAGATGAGAGGGAAAAGTAGCATCGAGGAGGTGGGATGCCTAAAGGGGGTTCTATAGTGCTAGTGCAAACAAACAAGTGCTGAAAGGGCCAAACAAAACAAACAAGGCAAGGAAGGTGATATAGTCGCGTACTTGTTACCTAGGGCAAAAGTGTGACCTATATCAAAACACAAACATATAAAAACAAGCAACACATGATCATGGTTCTATTCGAACAATCATACAGACTCGACTGCGCATAGGGGTACATGACTCATCCTGCCCTAGAGCTTCTCCGACTCAATAGTCATGCCTTGTGACTCGTGCAGTCTTCTGAGTTTTCCTCAGGTGTTGCTATGTCTCTTGTTCGATGAAACAATCTGGGTTGAGCCTGAAGAATCTTCAACAACTTCTCGCCTGATGAGGTGATGGGGTGAAGGTGCCTCCTCGTGGCTGGCATTGACTTGGTCTGCTCTTGTCTTCTTAATCATGATGATCACTTTTGCCTTTTTAAGGTGTCAGCGGTTCCCGGTGGCAATCCTTTATGCAATGACATTAACGAGGCATAGTAGAGGTCCAATCTGTCGGACACATTGTTAACAATATCGTCACTAAGAGCGGTGGATGAAGAGAACCATTTTCCAGCTCACTATAGTGAGGTGGACCAAATGGCTAGGTTATCATCCACCAGTGGTTGCCGATGCAACAACGATAAGGACATGGTTGCTCTATTAGCGATGTACATCATCATCTTGCATTTCCTATGCCCTGATCGTCATAGGCTAAGGTCGCATCATCTTGGGGCAGTGTCAAGGGTGTCACCATCTTCTGGGTCTTCATGTCGTCATTCCTCGAGGATGTATCTTCTGTTGGTATCGTCTTGTTATGGTGTCGCCAATCTTGTTTTCAGAAGATGTGGGTGAATCTCTGACAAGGCATCCTCCTTCTAGACTATCCATGAGGATTTCAAGGAATCTAGTGGTCAGGGGCATAAGGGTTCTAGCGACCAAAAGTTTTGAAGGGGGAAGAGATCAATAATGAAAGTATACCTTAGTTTTTGAAAAACTAAGAAGGGAAGAGAAGTATAGATAGTTTTGAAAATTGGTAATAGTTTTGGGAATAGTTTTTACCCTATCCAATGACCATGCTAACTAAGGCTTCCTACAGTCAGGATGGCTCTGATACCAGCTTTGTGGGGACCCCGAATCGTAAGTCGTGATCTCCGAATGCACGTGTATAGTGATCCCAGAGATCAATGATCATTGAACACACAGAAGCTGAATAACAAGAGTCTTAGATCCATACATCACGTCTTACATAAATTATGACCATTATGGTCGAGTCTTGAGTATAACTTCACAGCGGAAATCTTCATCGATAACTTGGACCCATGCCATCTGCCTTAACCCTACAGGCATTCTGACTGGGAAGCGTCCTAGCTCGCATGTTCTTCACTAAGGTAATCTTCATTATATCCTGTTTCTTTCATACCTGGCTAATAAAATAACTAGTGGCAAGCCAATGAGTACTTTGAATGTACTCGTAAGCAACCCGTGTTTTGAAAACAAGGTACAACAATGCATGATATAGCACTAAGTAGGTCATTTTGCAGAAAGCTAGTTTTGAGTGCAATGACATGTTCAACAACTTGTAAGACATGCATCTGGAGAATTCAAGTAACCATGAGAACAGGTTATAGATATCAACATAAATAGAGTTGGAAACAATCCAACTCAACCATCCTGGCAGGTCTTTTGACGTGACCCACGTAGTTCTCACCGCTTGTCCATACATTCTCCCAGGTTTTGTAAACATGTGGACATAGACCAAGAGCGATTACCCAACTGCCTTTGATCATGGACACGGCTATTCGAATAGTTTTACACTCTGCAAAGGTTGCACACTTTACCCACAAGATCCAGGGAACTTCCGTGTCATCCACCACCCACGGTACCTCAAGTACCCGAGGTAAGCAACCGAGCACTACCTTTCCCTAGCCATGACTAACAAGGAGTCCACTCGATTGGTGGTCTCCCCCGTGCCCAACATTTTCACAAAATAAATTCTTTTTGTGGAGCCACGCTCCCATATTCATGGCATATCACAAGCACGGGGTACCAACGGTGTGTCCGGTGCCCTGTAAAAATAGTCATGGACACCCTACCTGGCACAACCCCATCCCAAGTGACAACAAATCACTCCCGTCACTAGTAATGCGGGCATCCATGTTAGCACGAACTAGGTAATTGATAATGCCCTTTCCCATATAAGGGTAGAGTGGTTGTGCATGTAAGGTTGGAGTAACGATCGCAACTTAAACCAATCCATTTTCGAAAACAACACTCTGACTTGCCTCGGTACACCACTTCTTTATCAAGTGGTTACCTAGCTCATCATCTCCCTCTGGCATTAGTAGCACCCGACAGGGTTCTCAAAAGAGTCTTTGAGAATACTTTTGTCTCCAGCACCATGCATACCCATCCCATTTGCGTAGCAACTATCTTGGCATCCTATCTACTCCCACCTGCATAACCCTCATAGGAAGATAGGGTCATGCACAATGCAAGTATCAACACGGAAGTAATAGAGGCAACCCATCAAAGTGGTTACCATCTCATCATGATTCCGATGCAATAATTATAAAGTGCTATATGAAATGCATAAAAAAGGGTTTCATAGACATGGTCAAAGGACTGCTTGCCTGGCTCATTAGATTCTTCAAATCTTCTGGTCCATCTCTGAGTATTTAATTTACTTTGTCAACTAACATCGAAAACAATCATAGTAAGCAACACAACAAGGCAAAAATAAAAGTGCTCTAAAAATATGAATTTGCCTTTTCTAGGATACCTCTGGTTATATGAAAAATAATGAGAGTGGTTTCATTGGGATTGGATCAGTGGGTATTTATGAACATTTCAATATGATGGAATCAAGGGATTTAATGGATCTGCAAGGGGTATACAGAAATATATTGTTGGGAAATGAGTAAGGGAACCAATTTAACAAGGCATGATTTTAGAAGCATCTAGGACTTGGTTTCACTGGATTTGAAGTTCAAATGATTTTCCTATGAATTTGCAAAGTTGTCAAATATGAAGAAATGGCTTATCATTATATGTTGCACAGAAAGTATTAAGAAAAATGTTGATCACCTAATTTATGAACTTAGATGTCTCTAGAAATTTGAATCATGGCATTTGGATCAAATATGAGCTCTCTGCGATTTTCTAAAGTTCATCATAGAAATGGAAAATGGGATTTTATTTAATTTGTGTGAAAAATGGTGTTGTAGAAAAATGTGCATGTTGCACCAGCAGGTAGAGCATGGTTTATGGAGTCACTAGAAATTTGAATTACAAGATTTGGAGTTCATAAGATTTATTTGTGGATTTTACAAGTTTACAGAAAAAAGGAAAGGGTTTTACCCTTATCCTGCGCACTAGGTAGGAGATAGCAGTGGGCTGGCCTAGCTGCCCAGCTGCGCGGGTGGCAGGGACGACGTCGAAGGCGCCCCGGACGGTATACGCCTTCGCTGCGCGGGAAGCGGGCTTACTCCTAGTCCGTATCCACTTAAACGGGCGGGGCCCGCCCACTAAGTCGCTGACGAGCGGGGCCCGGTGAGGGAGTCCTGGATTAGGGGGTCCTCGGACAGCTGGACTATATAGTTTGGCCGGACTGTTGGACTAAGAAGATACAAGATTGAAGACTTCGTCCCGTGTCTGGGTGGACTCTCCTTTGCGTGCAAGGCAATCTTGGCAATTCGGATATGTAGATCTCCTTCTCTGTAACCGGCTCTGTGTAACCCTAGCCCCCTCCAGTGTCTATATAAACCAGTGGGTTTAGTTCGTAGGACAACAACAATCAGAATCATAGGCTAGCTTCTAGGGTTTAGCCTCTATGATCTCGTGGTAGATCAACTCTTGTAATACTGATATCATCAAGATCAATCAAGCAGGAAGTAGGGTATTACCTCCATAGAGAGGGCCCGAACCTGGGTAAACATTGTGTCCCCCGCCTCCTGTTACCATAGGCCTTAGACGCACAGTTCGGGACCCCCTACCCGAGATCCGCCGGTTTTGACACTGACATTGGTGCTTTCATTGAGAGTTCCACTGTGTCGTCGCTGTAAGGCTTGATGGCTCCCTCAATCATCTGCAACGATGCGATCCGGGGTGAGGTTTGCCTCCCCGAACAGATCTTTGTATTCGGCGGCTTCGTACACTGGGCCAACTCGCTTGGCCATCTGGAGCAGATTGATAGCTACGCCCCTAGCCATCAGGTCAGGTTTGGAAGCTTGAACTACACTGCTGACATCCGCGGAGACTTGATCTTCGACGGATTCGAACCCATGATAGGTGCGCCGTATAGTTACGATGAGCATGATATAGATCTGCCATCAGACACTGTCCAAGAGAACCCACCTGCAGCTGCCCTGGCCCTAGATCCGGAGGAGATCGCGCCATCCAAAGATGGGTGGATAGAACCCGCCACGGAGGCCGGACACTCATCGGCGCTGGAACCGAACACAGACTTCACCTCCAATGAGGTCTATGTCATCGGACCCTCAGACTCATTTTCGACCATAGACCCCGAACCGCGCATGTCCGTGCTGTCGAATCTGATTGGGCACCGATCATGGAGTTTACCTCCGCGGATATCTTTCAGCACTCGGCCTTGAGTGACGTGCTAAATTCATTGAAGTGTCTCTCCTTGTCAGGAGACTCTTGGCCGAACTATGTTCGGCTTGAGTGCGAAGCGGATGACGAAGAAATTCGTTCCCCACCCACCACCCACTTAATAACCACTGTCGACGACTTAACCGACATGCTCGATTTCGACTCTGAAGACATCGACGGTATAGACGACGATACAGGAGAAGAATAGGAACCACCGCCCACAGGGTGCTGGGAAGCCACCTCATCATACGATATATATATATATATGGTGGACACACCCAGAGAAAGCAATGGCGACGAGGCAACAGAGGATAATCCCCTCGAGAAGCAATTTAAGCGCCGGCGGCGCCGCTCTAAGCCCCGCCATAGCAAAAATGGCGATACCGGCACCGGAGACAATAGTACTCCGAATGGTGCTGAAGACGAAAACAATCCCACCCATCCATGCTTCGAGCAGGTCGGACAGGAGGATGGGCAAGTTAGCCCTGATAAGCAGGCAATGGATGGAGATTCAGAGGACGACAATTTCATGCCTCTCTCTGAAGACTAGGTGAGCCTTGGCGACCAAGAGTTTATCGTGCCTGAGGACCCTGTCGAGCAGGAGCGCTTGAAGCGCCGGCTTATAGCCACTGCCAAAAGCCTGAAGAAAAAGTAGCAACAGCTCCAAGCCGATCAAGATCTGCTAACTGATAGATGGACTGAGGTCCTGACAGCGGTGGAATAAGAACTTGAGCCCCCAACCAAAAGTTACCGAAAGCGCAGGTTGCTACCTCAACTCGAGGAGGTGGCATTAAAGCCTACACTACCAGCACAGGACGCGGCTAACCGGCCACCTCGCAGCCGAGACAAAGCGGCGTATCAACACGCAAAACACGAAGGCCCGGGGCTACATGCATGACCTGCAAGACAAACGGGAAAACAAATTAGGACAGTCAAGATTGTTCTACTGATCACAGGGGCGCGCCCCAACGCGTAACGATGACCGTCACGCTGGATATACTAATAACAAATCCGGCCAGGCCGAATACAACAGACCAGACTCGTTTGAACTGCGTCGTGATGTAGCCTGGCATAGAGGCGCCGCACACCCCTTATGCTTCACGGATGAAGTAATGGATCATGAATTCCCAGAAGGGTTTAAACCCATGAATATCGAGTCATACAATGGGACTACGGACCCCGCGGTATGGATAGAAGATTTCTTTCTCCACATTCACATGGCCCGAGGGGATGATCTACACGCCATCAAGTACCTCCAACTAAAACTCAAGGGGCCGGCTCGGCATTGGCTGAATAGTTTGCCGACAAACTCCATTGGAAGTTGGGAGAACCTTGTATACCCATTCTTGGATAACTTCCAGGGCACTTATGTGCGACCACCGGATGCTGATGACTTAAGTCACATAACCCAACAGCCTAGAGAGTCAGCCAGGAAATTCTGGACTCGGTTCCTAAGTAAAAAGAACCAAATTGTCTACTATCCGTATGCCGAAGCCGTAGCGGCCTTCAAGCACAACATCCGTGATGGGTGGCTCGCCCGACATCTCGGCCAGGAAAAGCCGAAGTCCATGGCAGCCCTCACGATACTCATGACCCGCTTTTGTGCGGGTGAGGATAGCTGGTTGGCTCGTAGAAACAACACAGGAAGGAATCCTAGCACAACAGAGGCCAGAGATAGCAACGACAAGCCCCGATGCAACAAACACAAGCGTCGCAAAAATGGTGATAACGCTGGAGACACGGCAGTTAAGGCCGGATTCATTGGCTCTAAGTCCGGTCAGCAGAAAAAGGCATTCCAAAAGAACAATTCAGGCCCATCCAGTCTAGACCGCATACTCGATCGTCCATGCCAAATTCATGGCACCCGAGGAACACGAGCCAATCATACCAATAGAGAATGTTGGGTCTTCTAACAAGCCGGCAGGTCAGGTGCTGAAAACAAGGAGAAGGGCCCTCAAAGCGATGATGACGACGAGGATTCCTGACCACCAAACACAGGAGGGCAAAAGAAATTTCCCCCGCAAATCAAAACAGTGAATATGATAAACGCCATCCACAAGCTGGAACAGACGTGCACTCTTAGGGATGTTGACTCAACGAGCCAGTCGCCCCACAATATAAACTATGAATGATCACTTTCGATCGTACGAATTGTCCGACCAATACCAATCAGGCCAATTCAGCCGCACTAGTCCTTGACCCAATAATTGATGGATTACACCTCACACGAGTCCTTATGGACGGAGGCAGCAGTCTGAACCTGCTGTATCAGGACACAGTACACAAGATGGGTATTGATCATTCGATTATCAAGCCCACTAGAATCACCTTTAAAGTTGTTATACTAGGTGTGGAGGCCCATTGTACAGGCTCCATCACTCTGGAGGTAGTCTTCGGATCACCGGACAATTACCGTACCGAAGAATTAATCTTTGATATCGTCCCTTTTCGCAGTAATTATCATGCACCGCTATTGAAAGCTCAAGATGCCCGGTCCGCGCAGTGTCATAACAGTTAATGGCAAGGCCGAACTCCCCCTTTGTGCTGAAGAGCATACTGCCGCCTTAACGGCAGAAGCAACGAGTGGCATCCTTCAATCGAACCACGAGTCGACGGCCAAGCACCCGGACACCGTCAAGGGAGTCCGAACTACTTCGTGGCAGGATAGCCCGGCTCGTCCGGAACTCAACTAAAACACTCCGGCAGTAAACGGAGGCACTGCCAGGATAAGCCACACAAGGCGGCTTAACCGCTCCGTGGCACATAGAAACCTTTTTGCACTTTCTTTGCAGGTCTACTTTTGCTTAGGCCAGGACTGGCGACATGGAAGCAACTCGAATGCGTAAGGGAGTCCTTAGATGACCACCCAATTACACTGTGGATCCGCAGACAGCCTCCTCCCGTTTGATCTCAACAGGTTCCGAAGTCATATTTCCTTTTATCACATTACTTGTATTCGTACGCATCGACGTGTTATTCAATTACAACATGTGGTTTTTTATGACGCTTACCTATTGTCATTTCTTATTAATACTCGTTGTCAAATGGAATCAGTACACCGCGATATCCCGTAATATGCTAGGGGCTTCATTGTACCCATAATAACGACAATAAAGTCCAAACACCTTCGCGGTCGTTCGGCACCCCGAACTTATAGCATCATATGCATCAGCTCCGAATCATGCCTTGGGTCAATAGTTGGGTTTGCCTGGCTCTCATGCTTTGCTACCTTACGTTCCGCTATATCGTCTAAGGCGGCACAGGGAGAACTACTGCGATTGTGTCCCGGTTCTTTCGGACGAGCGACTCAGTAGCGAAAGCCGAAAACTGACTGTCATGATACGGCGAGAGCTGGTCAGCTGTTCGAGAGGTTTTAAAATCTTTAAGGATTTCTTCCGCATTATGCAATAACAAATGCAGCGTGCGACGGATCGGCTTTTCCTCCGATCAGGTGCTTATAGAGCCCATCGTGCGGTCTTCCAAACATCAGCGGCTGCGCCTACCTTCCTTTTGTCAAACTCATATGGCTAAGTGAGAGTGATAAAGCCTTATAGTCCGATTGCCTGGTTTGTTGTGCTGAACACCTCCTTCAAAGACCCAAAACTAGGATAAAGAGTGCTCAGGTTTATCCTGCACACCCCCGTACTTCCTATGTGGGGGCAGAAGCCGACGAGTGGCCAACACTCAAGATTAATATATAAAACGGCCACGCAGGAGGAGAAACTTTCAGGCAATAAATAATAGAAATGACCTTGTTCAACATTACAAAGGACAACATGACTGTATTCATGGAGATATAATGTCCTGGGTGCATTGCTCCGCCGCAAGGCGGGATCCTTTCAGGACACTATGATAATATAATTCGGGCTTGCGGTGCTCCTTCCCCTCCGGCGGTCCCTCGGTCATCAGCTTTTCAGCATCCATCTTCCCCCAGTGCACCTTTGCGCAGGCAAAGGCCATTCGTGCACCCTCAATATAGACCGACCGCTTGATGACTTCGAGTCAAGGGCAAGCACTCACAAGCCGCTTCACGATCCCGAAGTAGCTGCTTGGAATCAGCTCAGCGGGCCATAGCCAGATAACTAAATTCATGGCTAACTTGGCCGCCTTATGCAGTTCGATCAGCTGTTTCGGGTGATCGGCAAATGGCACTGGATAATTCGGCGCTAGATACTGCGACCAGAAGAGCTTCTCTGCAGTGCTTTTTCCTTCGGCTCGGTAGAATTGGGCGGTGATAACCCACAAGTGTAGGGGATCGCAACAACTTTCGAGGGTAATGTATTCAACCCAAATTTATTGATTCGACACAAGGGGAGCCAAAGAATATTCTTGAGTATTAGCAGTTGAGTTGTCAATTCAACCACACCTGGATAGCTTAGTATCTGCAACAAAGTATTTAGTAGCAAAGTAATATGATAATAAAGGTAATGGTAGCAAAAGTAATGTTTTTGGGTTTTGTAGTGATTGTAGCAATAGCAATAGAAAAGTAAATAAGCGAAACACAAGATGTGCTCGTAGGTAATGGATCAGTGATGGATAATTATGTCGGATGTGATTCCTCATGTAATAGATATAACACAGGGTGACACAGAACTAGCTCCAGTTCATCAATGTAATGTAGGCATGTACGTAAATAGTCATACGTGCTTATGGAAAAGAACTTGCATGACATCTTTTGTCCTACCCTCCCGTGGCAGCGGGGTCCTAGCGGAAACTAAGGGATATTAAGGCCTCCTTTTAATAGAGAACCGGAACAAAGCATTAGCACATAGTGAATACATGAACTCCTCAAACTACGGTCATCACCGAGAAGTATCCCGATTATTGTCACTTCGGGGTTGTCGGATCTAACACAAAATAGGTGACTATAGACTTGCAAGATAGGATCAAGAACACACATATATTCATGAAAACATAATAGGTTCAGATCTGAAATCATGGCACTCGGGCCCTAGTGACAAGCATTAAGCATAGCAAAGTCATAGCAACATCAATCTTAGAACATAGTGGATACTAGGGGTCAAACCCTAACAAAACTAACTTGATTACATAGTAAATCTCATCCAACCCATCACCGTTAAGCAAGCCTAAGATGGAATTACTCACGCACGGCAGTGAGCATCATGAAATTGGTGATGGAGGATGGTTGATGATGACAACGGTGACGAATCCCCCTCTCCGGAGCCCCGAACAGACTCCAGATCAGCTCTCCCGAGAGAGTTTAAGGCTTGGCGGTAGCTGCGTATCGTAAAACGCGATGAAACCTTCTCTCTGATTTTTTTGTCCGCGAGACAGAATATATGGAGTTGGAGTTGAGGTCGGTGGAGCCTCAGGGGGTCAACAAGACAGGGGGGCGCGGCCAGGGGGAGGGCGCGCCCCCACCCTCGTGGATAGGGTGTGGGCCCTCTGGTCTTGATTCTTTCGCCGGTATTTTTTATATTTTCCAAAAAGTGCCTCCGTGGATTTTCAAGACATTCCGAAAACTTCTGTTTTCTACACATAAAACAACATCAAGGCAGTTCTGCTGAAAACAACGTCAGTCCGGGTTTGTTTCATTCAAATCATGCAAGTTAGAGTCCAAAACAAGGGCAAAAGTGTTTGGAAAAGTAGATACGTTGGTGACGTATCAACTCCCCCAAGCTTAAACCTTTGCTTGTCCTCAAGCAATTCAGTTGATAAACTGAAAGTGATAAAGAAAAACTTTTACGAACTCTGTTTGCTCTTGTTCTTGTAAACATGCAAAGCCAGGATTCAGGTTTCAGCAAATATTATAAACTAACCATACTCACAATAACACTTAGGTCTCACAATTACTCATATCAATAGCATAATCAGCTAGCAAGCCATAATAATAAAACTCGGATGACAACACTTTCTCAAAACAATCAGAACATGATATAACAAAATGGTATCTCGCTAGCCCTTTCTGAGACCGCAAAACATAAATGCAGAGCACCTTTAAAGTTCAAGGACTGACTAAACATTGTAATTCATGGTAAAATAGATCGAGTCAAGTCATACCCAATATAAACCAATAATAATGAATGCAATGACAGTGTGCTCTCCAGTGGGTGCTTTTTAATAAGAAGGTGATGACTCAACATAAAAGTAAATAGATAGGCCCTTCGTAGAGGGAAGCAGGGATTTGTAGAGGTGCCAGAGCTCGATTTTAAAATAGAGATTGAATAACATTTTGGGCGGCATACTTTTGTTGTCAATGCAACAACTATGAGATGGCTGTATCTTCCATACTACATGCATTATAGGCAGTTCCGAAATAGAATGGTAAAGGTTTATACTCCCCCAACCACCAACAAGCATCAATCCATGGCTTGCTCTAAACAAGGAGTGCCTCCAACTAACAACAGCCCTAGGCGAGTTTTGTTTAATTATTTTGATTTGCTTTGATCTTTTTGGATCATGGGACCGGACATCCCGGTTACCGGCCCTTTCTCGTGAATGAGGAGCGGAGTCCACTCCTCTTGAGAATAACCCACCTAGCATGGAAGATATAGGCAGCCCTAGTTGAAACATGAGCTGCTCGAGCATACAAAACAAAATTTCATTTGAAGGTTTGGAGTTTGGCACATACAAATTTACTTGGAATGGCAGGTAAATACTGCATATAGGTAGGTATGGTGGACTCATATGGAACAACTTTGGGGTTTAAGGAGTTTGGATGCACAAGCAGTATTCCCGCTTAGTACAGGTAAAGGCTAGCAAAAGACTGGGGAGTGACCAACTGAGAGAGTGACAACAGTCATGAACATGCATTAAAACTAATTCACACTGAATACAAGCATGAGTAGGATATAATCCACCATGAACATAAATATCATGAAGGCTATGTTGATTTGTTTCAACTACATGTGTGAACATGTGCCAAGTCGAGTCACTAAATTCATTCAAAGGAGGATACCATCCCATCATACCACATCATAATCATTCTAATAGCATGTTGGCATGCAAGGTAAACCACTTTAACTCATAGCTAATCTAGTATGCCACAAGCAACTATAATCTCTAAATGTCATTGCAAATATGTTTACTTCATAATAAGCTGAATCAGAAACAATGGACTCATCATATTTACAAAAACAAGAGAGGTCGAGTTCATACCAGCTTTTCTCATCTCAATAACTTCATCATATATCGTCATTATTTCCTTTCACTTGCACGACGGAACGATGTGTATAATAATAATAGTGCACGTGCATTGGACTAAGATGGAATCTGCAAGCATTCAACTCAAGAGGGAAGACAAAGTAATATGGGCTCTAAGTTAAATAAACAATCATGCAAATAAGAGCCACTAAACATTTTCAATATGGTCTTCTACTCTCGACCCCCAAAGGAAAGAAAAGAAAATAAAACTATTTACACGGGAAAGCTCCCAACAAGTAAGAAGACGAACAAGAAATATTTTTGGGTTTTCATTTTAATTTCTACTACAAGCATAAAAATTAAACTAACTAATTTTTTTTGGTTTTTCTTAAGGTTTATCGAACACACAAGAAGAAAGCGAGAAAAAGCAAATGAAACTAGCATGGATAATACAATGAAAGAGTATGAGCACCGACGACTAGTGTGTGAACATGAATGTAAAGTCGGTGAGAAATACGTACTCCCCCAAGCTTAGGCTTTTTGCCTAAGTTGCTCTAATACCAAGGACCGCTGCTACCCTCCCCGGTGTACTGGGAGGTGTAATCAGGATACCACTCGCTGGGCATCTCCGGATCCCACTGGTAGGATGATGCATGATAAGGGTCCAGTTCAGGTTCCGGCTCAGGCTCAGGTTCTGGAGTGGATGCTTGGCCTCGATGAGTGTACACCACTTCCGGTGTAACAAGAAAATTATCTACAGTCAAATCAAACAACATAGGTGCAGGCAAAATAATAGTCTCATTGTGTTTCTTATTAAATCTAAGGTTATACAAAAGCATCTTCTCTTTGTGGTCAATAATAAACGCGTGTGCTACCATGCTCTTGTAGTATAAAATGTAAGGAGGCAATTTTTTCTCCTCTTTCTCATGGTGCCTAATAGGTATCTCAAAATATCTAGCAAGACGTGAAGCATAGATACCTCCAAATATGGGGCCTTTTGTACGATTCAGGCTTAGCCATTTAGCAACGACGGCACCCATACTAGAACTGTTATCTCCAAACAAGACATGTTGAAGAATGATAATATCAGGAACATTGAAGTTTCAACTATTTCCACGACCAATCAAGTATCTACTAGCAAATATGGCAAAGTAGCGTAAAACAGGAAAGTGTATGCTAGAGATTTTCGCATCGGAACCCTTCTTTGGATCTTCTAAGGTGATAGTGTTAACAAAGCCATCCACATCTTCACGATGGGGTTCCTCTAATTCTCTCTCAAAGGGTATCCTACATACCGCACAAAAATTACGTAAAGACATTTCTCTGAATTCATCATATAAATGAAATGCTACTGAAGGCGGTGACTTCTTAGGATAATAATAAAAGTTTTGCACGAAAGTATTGGTGAGTAAGAGATACTGATCGATCCGGTCATGGAGGAAACCAGTGAGGCCTGCATTCTCGATCAAAGAATAAAAATCTTCATGAATTCCAGCTTCTTTCAAGAAATTATTGCATGGCCATTCACACGGCCGTACTTCCGCTACGCGAGGAAGATTATACTTGGCTTTTTCCTTCTCTTTAGATTGTTTATCCTGAGAGCCTTGGCTAGAAGAGCCCCTCAAAAGTCTCCTTAACATTTTCTGAAAATTTCTGAAATTTTAGAAACTTCAAAATAAAAGCGAATAAAACTAAACAAGATTGGTAGCAACTACTCCTACAAGTGCCTAGAGCCTATATCATGCATTAGAATTGCTTGGGACCTCATAAATTTTACATGCAAGCTCAAGAACATGGTCACCTATGCAGCAAAAATTTGCAATGAATAAAGCACTAGAACAAAAACTAATTGGACCAATGGAGGAGTCACATACCAAGCAACAATCTCCCAAAGCAGTTTTGTGAATGGAGCTTTGAGCAAGGAGATCGAAAATCACAGCAAAATGAGCTAGAACTCGTACTTGAGCTGGATGGGGATTTTTTTGGGAAGAAGATGGAGTGTGTGGGTGCTGGCATAAGTGGAGGGGGGCCACCAGGGGCCCACAAGACAGGGGGAGCGCGCCCTGGGTAGGTGGGCGCGCCCTCCACTCTTGTGGCCTAGTGCTTGCCCCTCCTGTAGTGATTTCAGTGCCTAAAATCCTCAAATATTCCATAAAAATCATACTAAATTTGCAGGGCATTTGGAGCACTTTTATTTTCGGGATATTTTTTTATTGCACGGATAATTCAGAAAACAGACAGATAATACTATTTTTGCTTTATTTATTCTAAATAACAAAAAGTAAAAACAGGGTACATAAGGTTGTGCCTTCTAGTTTCATCCATCTCATGATCATCAAAATGAATCCACTAACAAGGTTGATCAAGTCTTGTTAACAAACTCATTCTGAATAACACAGAACCGGAGAAATTTCGAATAACACTAAGTTACCTCAACGGGGATATGAACATCCCCAATAATAAGAATATCATACTTTTTCTTGACAGTAGGGAGAAGAAATTCAAAACCTCCAAAGATAATAGTTGGAACTTTTCCAATAGAGTTGATGCCATGAACTTGAGATTGTTTCCTCGGAAAGTGTACCGTATGCTCATTACCATTAACATGAAAAGTGACATTGCCTTTGTTGCAACCAATAACAGCCCCTGCAGTATTCAAAAAGGGTCTACCAAGGATAATCGACATACTATCGTCCTCGGGAATATCAAGAATGACAAAGTCCGTTAAGATAGTGACATTTGCAACCACAACAGGCACATCCTCACAAATACCGACAGGTATGGCAGTTGATTTGTCAGCCATTTGCAAAGATATTTCAGTAGGTGTCAACTTACACAATTCAACTCTACGATATAAAGAGAGAGGCATAACACTAACACCGGCTCCAAGATCACATAAAGGAGTTCTAACATAATTTCTTTTAATGGAGCATGGTATAGTTGGTACCCCCGGATCTCCAAGTTTCTTTGGTATTCCACCCTTAAACGTATAATTAGCAAGCATGGTGGAAATTTCAGCTTCCGGTATCTTTCTTTTGTTTGTAATGATATCCTTCATATACTTAGCATAAGGATTCACTTTAAGCATATCAGTTAAGCGCATACGTAAGAAAATAGGTCTAATCATTTCAGCAAAGCGCTCAAAATCCTCATCATCCTTTGTCTTGGATGGTTTAGGAGGAAAGGGCATGGGTTTCTGAACCCATGGTTCTCTTTCTCTACCATGCTTCCTAGCAACAAAATCTCTCTTATCATAACGTTGATTCTTTGATTGTGGGTTATCAAGATCAACAGCAGGTTCAATCTCTACTTCATTGTTTTTGCTAGGTTGAGCACCAACATGAACATTATCATTAAAATTATCACTAGGTTCATGTTCATCACCTGATTGTGTTTCAGCACCAGAGTTAGAAATATCATTGGGATTCTCAGGTGTGTCTACAGTAAGTTCTATTGTTTTTTTTCTTTTTAGAAGAACTAGGTGCCTCTAAATTATTTCTCTGAGAATCTTGCTCGATTCTCTTAGGGTGGCCTTCAGGATACAAAGGTTCCTGAGTCATTCTACCAGTTCTAGTAGTCACTCTAACAACAAAGTCATTTTTATTATTTAATTCATCAAGCAAATCATTTTGAGCTTTGAGTACTTGCTCAGCTTGAGTAGCAACCATAGAAGCATATTTGCTAATGAGTTTAAGTTCATCTTAACTCTAGCCATATTATCGCTCATGCGTCCTATCTTGAAAGCATTATTCTTTAACTCTCTACCAACATAAGCATTAAAACTTTCTTGTCTAGCCATAAAGTCATCAAATTCATCTAAGCATGGGCTATGAAATTTAGTAGAGGGGATTTCAAGTTTATGATATCTATAGAGAGAATTTACCCTTACTACCTGTGTCGGGTTATCAAGACAATGTGGTTCTTCGACAGGCGGTATATTAAGACCATGTATTTCTTCAATAGGTGGTAAATTCTTAACATCTTCAGCTTTTATACCTTTTTCTTTCATTGATTTCTTTGCCTCTTGCATATCTTCAGGACTGAGAAATAAAACACCTCTCTTCTTCGGAGTGGGTTTAAGAACAGGCTCAGGAGCTGGCTTAATTGGTTCAGGAATGTCCTCAGGAATTGGCTCGGGAAGAGTCCAATTATTTTCATTAGTCAATATATTATTCAATAGTAATTTAGCTTCGTCGACTATTCTTTCCCTGAAAACACAGCCAACACCACTATCCAAGTAGTCCTTGGAAGCATCGGTTAGTCCATTATAAAAGATATCAAGTATTTCATTTTTCTTAACAGGATGATCAGGCAAAGCATTAAGTAATTGGAGAAGCCTCCCCAAGCTTCTGGGAGACTCTCTTCTTTGATTTGCACAAAATTATATATTTCTCGCAAGGCAGCTTGTTTCTTATGAGCAGGGAAATATTTAGCAGAGAAGTAATAAATCATATCCTGGGGACTACGCACACAACCAGGAGCAAGAGAATTATACCAAGTCTTAGCATCACCCTTTAACGAGAATGGAAATATCTTAAGGATATAATAATAGCAAGATTTATCATCATGAGTAAAAAGGGTAGCTATATCATTCAACTTGGTAAGATGTGCCACAACAGTTTCAGATTCAAGGCCATAAAAAGGATCAGATTCAACTAAAGTAATAATTTTAGGATCAACAGAGAATTCATAATCCTTATCAGTAACACAAATAGGTGAAGTAGCAAAAGCAGGGTCAGGTTTCATTCTAGTAGTAAGAGACTGCTGCTTCCATTTAGCTAATAATTTCTTAAGATCATATCAATCTTTACAGGTAAAGATAGCTCTAGCAGCTTCCTCTTCCATAACATAACCCTCAGGAACAACAGGCAATTCATAATCATTAGGAGAACCTTCATCATCACTATCATCGATAATTTCATTCTCAATAATTTCGTTCTCCCTAGCCCTAGCAAGTTGTTCATCAAGAAATTCACGTAATGGCAAAGTAGTATCACACACAGAAGTAGTGTCATCATAAATATCATGCATAGTAGAAGTGGCATCATCAATAACATGCGACATATCAGAATTCATAGCAGTAACAATTTCAGGTGTCGCAAGCTTACTAATAACAGATGGAGAATCTAGTGCAGAGCTAGATGGCAGTTCCTTACCTCCCCTCGTAGTTGAGGGAAAAATCTTGGTTCTGTCGTCTTTCAAGTTCTTCATAGTGATCAACAGATATAAATCCCAAGTGACTCAGAGAATAGAGCTATGCTCCCTGGCAACGGCGCCAGAAATTAGTCTTGATAACCCACAAGTGTACGGGATCGCAACAGCTTTCGAGTGTAAAGTATTCA
Source organism: Triticum dicoccoides (assembly GCF_002162155.2). NCBI lineage: Eukaryota > Viridiplantae > Streptophyta > Magnoliopsida > Poales > Poaceae > Triticum > Triticum dicoccoides. The sequence goes on along the minus strand of NC_041385.1, from coordinate 275,157,370 downwards.
ATCCAAATTTATTGATTCGACACAATGGGAGCCATAGAATATTCTTAAGTATTAGCAGTTGAGTTGTCAATTCAACCACACCTGGATAACTTAGTATCTGCAGTAAAGTATTTAGTAGCAAAGTAATATCATAATAAAGGTAACGGTAGCAAAAGTAATGTTTTTGGGTTTTGTAGTGATTGTAGCAATAGCAACGGAAAAGTAAATAAGTGAAACACAAGATGTGAAAAGCTCGTAGGAAATGGATCAGAGATGGATAATTATGTCGGATGCGATTCCTCATGTAATAGCTATAACATAGGGTGACACAGAAGTAGCTCTAGTTCATCAATGTAATGTAGGCATGTATTCCGTAAATAGTCATACGTGCTTATGGAAAAGAATTTGCATGACGTCTTTTGTCCTACCCTCCCGTGGCAGCGGGGTCCTAGCGGAAACTAAGGGATATTAAGGCCTCCTTTTAATAGAGAACCGGAACAAAACATTAGCACATAGTGAATACATGAACTCCTCAAACTACGGTCATCACCGAGAAGTATCCCGATTATTGTCACTTCGGGGTTGTCGGATCATAACACATAATAGGTGACTATAGACTTGCAAGATAGGATCAAGAACACACATATATTCATGAAAACATAATAGGTTCAGATCTGAAATCATGGTACTCAGGCCCTAGTGACAAGCATTAAGCATAGCAAAGTCATAGCAACATCAATCTCAGGACATATTCGGTACTAGGGATCAAACCCTAACAAAACTAACTTGATTACATGGTACATCTCATCCAACCCATCACCGTCCAGCAAGCCTACAATGGAATTACTCATGCACGGTGGTGAGCATCACAAAATTGGTGATGGAGGATGGTTGATGATGACGACGGCGACGAATCCCCTCTCTGGAGCCCCGAACGGACTCCAGATCAGCCCTCCCGAGAGATATTAGGGTTGGTGGCGTCTCCGTATGGTAAAACGCGATGAAATTTTCTCTCTAACTTTTTTCTCCGCGAGACAGAATATATGGAGTTCGAGTTGAGGTCGGCGGAGCCTCAGGGGGCCCACGAGACAGGGGGGCACGCCCCCACCCTCGTGGACAGGGTGTGGGCCCCCTGGTCTTGATTCTTTCGCCAGTATTTTTTATATTTTCCAAAAAGTGCCTCCGTGGATTTTCAGGACATTCCGAGAACTTTTGTTTTCTATACATAAAACAACATCATGGCAGTTCTGCTGAAAACAGCGACAGTTCGGGTTAATTTCATTCAAATCATGCAAGTTAGAGTCCAAAACAAGGGGAAAAGTGTTTGGAAAAGTAGATACGTTTAAGACGTATCAGGCAGCATCAGATATGCTGCGTGGCAGCTCCGCAAATACCCCTGGAGAAATCCAAATTCATATTAGCAAACATGATTTTCTCCCTTCAGATACCTGCTTTACATAGAAAAAGCCTTACCCGCCGCAATATTCCTCGCCTCCTGGGTTTCCTTCAGGGCGCCTTGGGCTTCCCCCCGGGCATCACATGCGGCTTGGCGAGCTTGGGAGAGTTCGGAGTCCTTCCCCGCTAAACTCTGCTCCAAGGTCTCGCATTTCTTCACGGCCTCTTGAAGTTCTTGCTCAGCTTCAATAACCCTGGGCTCGTGCTTTTCGCAAAGAGCCTGCTCTGCGGCTGCCTTCTTCTCGCCTTCGGCCACAGCCTTCTTAATAGCCTCAATTTCGGCCGTCGCCCCTAGAGCATATCATAAAAATAATTTTATCATGCTAACTTATTCATTCGCGCTGAATGCGAACAAGGTTTCTGCATACCTTGGTTATCCTCCAACTGCTTCTTCACTCGGCCGAGTTCTCCTTCGGCCCGCTCCAGACTCTGCCTCAGTCCGGAGACTTCCGCAATTTGAGAGGCGGCAATTGCTACAGACGCTTGATTTTGAACAAAAGAGAGATGCCATAAAATGAGTCTCCTGCAAACATATATTTGATCCTCTGTTCGGTTCTTTCTTTCACCGAACAGTGTATCAGGGGCTACTACCTATACTATGACACTCTTCTCAATCACCCCACCCATAAGGGCAGGTGTTCATCGACGATGGAGGCGCTTTTCAGCGCTGCCGATAAAGTATCCGGCACCTCTGGTTGGACAGAGGTTGCCGATGAAATAGGCACACCCCCTCCAGGCGAGGGAGGCCGCCTGCCTGATTCGGGAGCCGTATTGGTCTCCAGAATTGTGTCCGGCTGGGGGCCGAATTCAGGATAGCCCCCGCCGTCAACATCTGTGGGAGCCTTCTCTCCCATGTGTCCGGCCCCTGAAGTTTGATCTCCCGGTGTTGCCTTTATGACCTTTTCCCCCCTCCTTGGCCTGGGTCCTTCTAGGAAGATACCTTGGTATCGTTCACATGCTGTGGGGAAGGGGCCTTCGGGGGTATCCCGTTGTCCATTGCATCCAAGCCCAGTGAATCCTCCGATGAGGATTGTTTGGTGCGGGACCTCACCGGACTGCCGAAAAGCATGGATCAATGTTTAAAACATCATGCCATAGTGAGTCTGGATGCGCAAACATGTTCGGATTTTATATACTCACGAGTTCACTAGGGGCTGGGCCCTGGGATCCCACTCCGGGCTGCTGTCGGCAGTGGCGGTGGACACCTCTCGAAGAGGAGTTTTTCCCTTCTTAGGCGACTCGGCCTACAAAGATGTGGAGGCCGTACTTTTCTTTCCTCCCCTCGTTGCGGATTGGTCTTCCTCCTCTTCCTCGTCCTCTCTAGAGGAAGATAGGGCATTGGAGTCTTCGGATATTGAGTCCTAAGTGCCCCAGTGATGAAGTCCCCCCCTTGTCTTTTTGGCCTCCTTCTCGGCCTTCTTCTTCGGCGCCTTGTAAGGCGCCGGGACCAGCATCTTCGTCAGAAGTGGGTCGGCTGGTTCTTCTGGCAGAGGGGCCGAACAGCAGATCCACCCCGCCTTCTTCGTCCAGCCCTAGGAGAGTTATGGAAAACACATTAAGCATTTCCCTCGGGTTATGCAAATAAAACATATGAATTGCCAACATACAATGACTTACCGAACTTGCAGGGCGGGACAGTTGGTACTCGTGGTCCTCGGCTGAGTCCAGCCACGATTTGCCGGACTTAAAAAGCACCTTCCAGATGTCCTTGTGCGAGGATCTAAAGATCTCTAGCAGGGTCTGGTGCTTGGTCGGATCGAATTCCCATAAATTGCAAACCCTGTGTTGACAAGGAAGAATCCGGCGAACCAGCATCACCTGGACTACATTGAGAAGATTGATATTCTTGTCTTCCATATCCTTGACGCGCGTCTAGAGCACCGACAGTTTGTCGGACGAAGACCAGTTCAGGCCTTTCTTGGCCTAGGACGTAAGCCGCAGGGGAGCTCTAGACCGTAATTCCGGAGCTGCGACCCATTTTGGGTCGCGTGGCTCGGTGACGTAGAACCACTGCTGCTGCCACTCTTTGACAGAATCATTGGAAGTACCTTCCGGCCATGTGACGTTGGGCATATTGCTCACCATGGCACCTCTGCACTCGGCGTGCTCTCCACTCACCACCTTGGGCTTCACTTTAAAGATGTTCAGCCATAAGCCGAAGTGTGGTGAGATGCGGAGAAAAGCCTCGCACACGACGATGAATATCGAGATGCTGAGGAAGGAATTGGGGGGTAGATCATGAAAATTGATCCTGTAGTAATACATGATGCCGCGAACCAATGGGTGGAGGGCAAACCCTAGCCCGCGGACAAAGTTAGGGAGGAATACAACCCACTCGTGGGGTTCCAGGGTTGGGACGATCTGTCACGCCGTCGGGAGAATATGGCTGATGTTCTTAGCCAGATACCCGGCCTCCTGGAGCTTTTTGATATCCTTCTACCGGACGGTAGAGGCCATCCACTTGCCTCCTGCTCCGGATCCGGACATTTTCAGAGGGCCTTTGTGGACGGAGAAGACGAACGCTTGGGCGCTGGAGCTCGAGCGAGAGATAGAATGGATAAGCAGAGAGAAAGGAAAGCGTGGGTGAAAAAGGGGAGCCCTTGTCTCCTTATAAAGGCGGCAGGGATCCTGCGCCTCCCCACTTGCCCGGTAAACTTGCTTATTCCCCAAGCGCCGCGATCGCTGGCGCGGTTGGGTTACCCGCACCCGTATTGATTAGAATCCCGTGATAAGGGGACACGATCTCTGCTTCAACAAGACATGCCAATAAAACCGCCTCGCAATATGTGCGGTAGCAGGTTGGGAAAAACGTTTCGCATAACGGCCGGGCCGCAGCGTGATGTCATGCTATGAATAATTGTCAGCAGATTAGATTTGTGGATTATTGTGCTCTCTATGGTGGTATGTGGAAATTGTTTTGCAGAGCCGGACACGATCCTTGTGTTCAAAATCTTCTATGGAGTATTCGGAGAAGGAACCCACCTTGCAATGCCGAAGAAAATTTGCACGCCGGTCTCATCGTCATTAAAGCCTGGTTCAGGGGCTACTGAGGGAGTCTTGGATTAGGGGGTCCTCGGACAGCCGGACTATATACTTTGGCCGGACTGTTGGACTAAGAAGATACAAGATTGAAGACTTCGTCCCCTGTCTAGGTGGGACTCTCCTTTGCGTCGAAGGCAAGCTTGGCAATTCGGATATGTAGATCTCCTTCTCTGTAACCGACTCTGTGTAACCCTAGCCCCCTCTGATGTCTTTATAAACCAGAGGGTTTAGTCCGTAGGACAACAACAATCAGAATCATAGGCTAGCTTCTAGGGTTTAGCCTCTACGATCTCGTGGTAGATCAACTCTTGTAATACTTATATCATCAAGATCAATCAAGCAGGAAATAGGGTATTATCTCCGTCGAGAGGGCCTAAACCTGGGTAAACATTGTGCCCCCCGCCTCTTGTTACCATAGGCCTTAGACGCACAGTTCGGGACCCCCTACCCGAGATCCGCCGGTTTTGACACCGACACCCGATGCTCAGGCCATCTCCTACCTCCCGCTCGAACAGAGTAGAGGCAGGGAAGGCGAGGCCAAGCGGGCGCCGACGTTCTCCCCGGAGGTACCAGCCACCTCCAGCGATGCTCGGCGTACTAGCATGCTCAGGAGAGCGTGCTGCATCCTCCGAGGAGTGCCACGATCGCAGGGGTGGCCAGGCGCGAGTGCATCATTGGATGCGGCGGGCGAGGCCGACGGTGGTGATGGAACTCGACGGAAGAGCCACGGGGAGGAGAGGGAGAAGCACGGGACAGGGTCGCGGTGATGGTGGAGGTGCTCTAGTGCGGTCTAGAGGGGAGGAGGAGGAGTGGTGGTGTGAATTTAGGAGGAGGCCGATGGCAAGGCTCCGTCCATGGTGGCGTATGGAGAGCACGACGAGGGGAGTGGGTTGGTCCAGGGGGTGCATGGGAGGGAGAGAGCCAATGGAGTAGAGAGGGGGCTCGGGGGTGGCCTTAAGTAGCCGACCCGTGGCTCACCATGGACGCGGCGCACGGGTGGCCGTGGCAATGGCTCGGGCGGCAAGGGAAGAGAGCGAGGGGTGTCTACTGTGCTTGTGGGGGTGGAGTAGGGCGCCAGGAAGAGAGAGAGGGAGCAGGGCAAGCTCCGGGTAGGCCCACGAGCTCGCACGTGCATTGGCGGGCTCGGGTGGCTCTAGGCACGCGTGGCACGGGCATGACAGAGAGGGGAAGGACGGGTCCAGTGCGGTGGCATGTTGCGGACGTCGAGGGACGCGGCGTCAATGGTCGAACGCCCTTTTTGCGGAATGGGCGTGGCCACTTGTTTCTGGCAGCTCCAGGGGGAAGTAAACAATGGGAAAGTGGCATTGGATGCGTTGGGGAGACAATGGAGGAGAGGTGGGTTGAGAGAGGGAGGGAAAACTGCTGTCCAGGGAAGAAAAATGGGTCTCTGCCCCCCTTAATCATTGCTCCTTAGGTAGCAAGGCATGTAAGAGTTAGAGGAGGACCAGATGAGGCTGTGGGAAGAGTTTTAGCTCATGGAGATTAGTGGAAGGTGTTGAAACTTGCATTTTGAAATTCTGCCAGAAGGTATTTGATGGTGGTTTGGGCTAGCTATTTTTCTCAACTTTCTTTGATACTTAATAGGAGTGAGTGACATTACAAATTAGTGGGGACCACCAATTTTGAGGTCAAATGGAGAAAGTGGTCAATACAACTTTTGTAATCCCTAGAAATGGGAAGAAATAGTTTTGGCTAGATTTTATCATGCTACCTTGCTCCCCTTGATGGACCACTTGGTGTAGTGTCACCAGTTGGGGATTACAGCATGCTCACAAAAATTGGGGTCAAAAGGAGACAATTGGCAATGTAGAGTTGTTTACATTTTGTTCTGGACAGAAAGGGTTTTGAGGCACTTTGATCACGTTATCCTACTCTACAACTTGTGCCACTTGGCCTAGGTGATTTATTAGGCCATCTGAGCATGTTTACCAATTTTGTGATCTTTTGGACATGTTTGGTAGTACAAAGTTGTTCAAACTTGGAAAAGGACAGAAGTGGTTTTGAGAGGGTTTCATGGGGTTATACTGTTCTCCATGACATGAGACTTGGCAATATCATCAAGTTGGCCATTTGTGACAAGGTATAATTTTCTTGGATTTTATGGAGAACTTTTCTTGTGTAAATATTTCAAAAGCTTGAAATATCTAGAAAGGGTTGTTGAGGAAGTTGACCAATAATTTGAACATGACCATGTGTTGAAACTCTTATATATGCACAATATATGTCCTATGAGTTTCCCCAAATATTTTTGAAATAGTAAAATAATTGTAACCCATTAAAGACTAGTTCTGGCCTAAAGAAAAAGCCTTTAAGTAAAATAGGAAAATAACTTTTAAAATTATACTTTTGTGGTTTATGGGAGTCATATATCTAATATGTGTCAAATATGCTTTTGGAAATATTTTTCATGCCCTAAATTAATTACTTGTAGTGCAAGCCTTAAGTTAGGATTTTTTGGAAAACATAATTTAGAAACTACTTTTTAGCCAAATTATTTTTGCAAGAAATTATTTTTATGTCCTATACACATGGCATGATCATTGGGCAAGGTTTTGGATCAAGGAGAAGGGGTATAAGAGTTGCAGGATTTATTTGATTTTTAGAGCATTTGCAACCAACACACAAAATCAAATCAAGCAAAGTCCAAAACACTCAAAAGTTTTTTTTGTCAAACCACATTTTACCATGATTTATTACATTAAGTGTTGTGGCATGAAAATCAGGGTGTGACATACACATAAGCCAGACTCATGCAGATTGTAACCCTACCTAGTTGGACAGAGAACCAGCTACACCCCTTCTAACCCCAACCCCAGCAGATAGTAACCCAGTTCCATTTGACACAGCACAGTCTCCACCACAGAGCACCCAAACACGAGCAGTTAGTAAGGCACCTGCAGTTCCCAAAGCATGAGGACCACCAGTCTAAACCCCAAGTCAACGCTTAAAGCAAAATAAGAATTGTTCTCAGGTCAGGTTCTGTAGCTATGGTTCATTCTCCTTTGCTCTTGCATCACTGTATTTACTCACACCAAGTAATTTCAAATTTGAAGGATGCAATTGAAATTCCAATGGTGCAACAGGTATGTTTTAAACCCGTTTCTTTAACGTGTTTGCTGTTGTAACTTGCTCTATGTTGATTTCTGTTTCAATTGAATAAACAGTTATGTTCTCATGCCATGCACATTACAAGTGTTGTTATTGATGTGTAGTTTCTCACACTTATATATTCTGTGTATGCTACTTTGTCTTAAATAGATATGATTTGAGATGTCTCTATCTTGATTTGGCAACATAAACTAGAATGATATAGACCATACAGTGACCATACTACATAGATATATGTTTGTTTCATGCTATTATCCTGTCCACCTTACTACTGAACTGGTTTACCAAAATGAGTTTCATATAGAACATGGTAAAGCTGATGTGTCTGTTTGTTTCTTTTCAGAATGCGGATAAAATATTGGAGAAGAGTACCCGGTTATGCAATGGTAAAGGTAGTAATGCAGATAAGGTTCAAGATAGTGAGACATCCATGTTGGTCTCCAAGAAAGCTGATAAAAACTATATTGAAAGCTGATAAAACTATATTGAAGACATTGAGACAACCCTAAAGTCCTGTCTTGATGTAGTGTTCGAGTTACTGGCCGCTACTACTGCTGGCACCAGCTCTTCGAACTCGTTGCCTGGATCAGTTCAGCTTCTTGAGTCTCAACTTCAAGTTGAAAGACATTGATCAGATGTTATGCGACAGGAAGTCGAAGGACTGAGGAAGTCCCTGCAGAATTCAAATGCATACTTTCTGGTGCAACAACAAGTGTTGGAGGATTTAAGCGCCAAACAAGAGAAAGTTAATAAGCTTGCTAAGCATCTTGCCAGCATTATGGGTACGCAGGATATTGTTTCTTGAGCTCTTCTGAAGTGGTTTCAGTTCTATACTTCTTTTGTTGCGGCGTTTATTTGCACCGGTCGCCAAATTTGACAACCAGTGTATGTGATATGCTGATTTGTTCCTTTATTTGCACTGGTGGTGAACTTTGATGCCCAGTGGATGTAATATGTGTAATAGCATAGCGTAAGTTCCTTGCTTATTTATTTCCTTGTTGTCTTGTTTATTTGCGTGCTTGTAGTCAGTGCAGTTCCTTTTCCGCTATTTGCTAGTGGCCACAATAACCTATTTTTAAAAACTAGGCCACAATAACCATGGGCTACAAATTTACTGTAGTGACCCTGGGCCTCCTACGGGTCGTAGAAACAATGGGCCTTCAATGGGCCGTAGAAACAATGGGCCTTGTATGGGGCGTATTATCAACGGGCCTTCTACGGGCCGTATGATCGATTGGCCAAACATTGGCCAATAACAGACCACATTATGGGCCGTAAACGGGCTAGAGTTGGAATCGTCCATGCATGGGTCGACCATAACGGGCTGTCATTAATCAAACGTATTTGATGACACTATGAAAACAGCCCAGCGGATTAATAGGCCACAAACGGGCCGACTGTAACCACTGGCTGAATTTGGCCCACAAGCAGAAAGGGACAGTAAGAGGCCGTAAGTAAGTGGATGCTGCAAATGAGCCCAAGAATAAATGGGCCCTAAGAAGGCAAAAAGATAACATGGGATGGAAATGGCCCAATGGAATAATGGGCCGTTAATGGGTATAAGGTGATACAGTGTTCATTACGGGCCAGATTCACCACGGGCAGTTAATGGGCCAAGAGTTACAAAGGGCCTCATATGGGCCGAAAGCATCATGGGCCCTACGTGGGCCGGAAGTTAAAACAGGCTAGAATCATATTGGACGGCCCAGATGACGCTACTAGGCCTAATTCGGATAGGCCGTAACGGGCCCTGGGTTAGCGGGCTGTAAATGGGCTATGTGCGAACAGGCCGTTAATAGGCTTTTTGTGGGCCAGCCCACTATCTTTTGATCAAGTCAAATGGCCAGCCTTTTCACAGGAATGGGCCTCTGTTGGTCCATGCCACATGTCGACGTATCATAGGCGCCTTTGGTCCAATGAGTGGATGACATTGATGTGTGCTAGAACTACATCCGTATTTCCCCAAAGAGGAAGGGATGATGCAGTATAGCAACGGTAGGTATTTCCCTCAGTGATGAGACCAAGGTTATCAAATCAGTAGGAGAACCTCCTCACACAACGTAAACAGCACCTGCACACAAATAACAAATACTCGCAAACCGACGTGTTAAAGAGGTTGTCAATCCCTTTTGGGTACGGCGCCTCAAGATAGGCAAAAAACGTGAGGTAAAAGTGGTAGATAGGATAAATAGATCACGGAACAAATAAATTGCAGCAAGGTAGTTTCGTGTTTTTGGTTTAATAGATCTGAAAAAATGCAAAGGAAAATAAATCGCAAAGGCAAATATGATGAAAAGAGACCCACGGGCCGTAGGTTTCACTAGTGGCTTCTCTCGAGAAAAACTAGCCAACGGTGGGTAAACAATTACTGTTGGGCAATTCATAGAACTTCAAATAATCATGACGATATCCAGGAAAGTATCATTATATAGGCATCACTTCCAAGATTAGTAGACCGGCTCCTGCCTGCATCTACTACTGTTACTCCACACATCGACCGCTATCCAGCATGCATCTAGTGTATTAAGTTCATGGAAAAACGGAGTAATGCAATAAAAACGATGACATGATGTAGACAAGATCCATTTATCTATTTATTTAGATATAGATCCCATCTCATTATCCTCAGTAGAAACGATACATACGTGTCGGTTCCCCTTCTTTCACTGGGATCAAGCACCGTAAGATCGAACCCACTACAAAGCACCTCTTCCCATTGCAAGATAAATAGATCAAGTTGGCCAAACAAAAACCAAATATCATAGCATAAATACGAGGCTATAAGCGATCATGCATATAAGAGATCAAAGAAGACTCAAATAACTTTCATGGATAAAAACATAGATCTGATCGTAAACTCAAAGTTCATCGGATCCCAACAAACACACTGTAAAATGGCTTACATCATATGGATCTCCAAGAGACCATTGTATTGATAATCAAGAGAGAGAGGAAGCCATCTAGCTACTAACTACGGACCCGTAGGTCTACAAATAACTACTCACGCATCATCGGAGAGGCACCAATGGAAGTGGTGAACCCCTCTGTGATGGTGTCTACATTGGATCTGGTGGTTCTAGACTCTGCGGCGGCTGGAATTAATTTTTGTCGACTCCCCTAGTGTTTCAGGAATATTGGGGTATTTATAGAGCAAAGAGGCGGTTCAGGGGCACCCGAGGTGGGCACAACCCACCAGGGCGCTCCTGGGCCTCCTAGCGCGCCCTGGTGGGTATTGCTCCCCTCGAGGCACCCCCCAGGTGCTTCCTTGGCCCACTGGATGTCTTCTGGCCCAAAAAAAATCCTCAAGAAGTTTCATTCCGTTTGGACTCCATTTGATATTGATTTCCTGCGATGTAAAAAACATGTAGAAAATAGCAACTGGCACTGGGCACTATGTCAATAGGTTAGTACCAAAAAATTATATAAAATGACTATATAATGATCGTAGAACATCCAAGAATGATAATATAACAACATGGAACAATCAAAAATTATAGATACGTTGGAGACGTATCACCATCCCCAAGCTTAAATCATGCTCGTCCTCGAGTAGGTAAATGATAAAAACAGAATTTTTGATGTGGAATGCTGCCTAACAAATTCATCACATTTGTTTTCTTTATAGCATGGACATATGGACTTTTATATGATTCAAATCAATAGTCTAGTTTTGACATGAAGACTTTAATACTCAAGCATACAAACAAGCAACCATGTCTTCCAAAATATCAACACTAAGGCAAGTTATCCCTAGCCCATTATGCTCAATCATTGGTCCATTCATGAAACACACTCGAATATTAGCTACGCCCAATGCTCAAATACGATCATAGTGCCCCTTAGTTGGTGCTTTACAAGAGAAGATGGAGACTCAAATTCACAATAATAATTGCATAAGTAAAGAAAGGCCCTTCGCGGAGGGAAGTAGGGATTTGTAGAGGTGCCAGAGCTCAAAGCTTAAATTGATAGATACAAATATATTTTAGAGGCATACTTTTCCCACCAACGAAAACGACTTAGAGATCTCAATACTTTCCATGCTAGATACATCATAGGTGGTTCTATCGGGGAAACTGATCCACGAACACCTATGGGGCCGGCGGACCGGGCCCTTTTCGGTTCGGCGGGGGGCGGAGGTCGCACGAAGAGCGGATCCAGGCAAAGCACACGAGCAGTTTACCCAGCTTCGGAGCTCTCCGAAGAGATAATACTCCTACTGCTGCTTGTCTGATTGTATTGTGTTATCGCTCGAGAGAGCTAAGTGTTTTTCTGGCTTTCGAATGAGCCGAACCTCCTCTACGTTGTGCATGGGCCTCCTTTTATATGCTCAAGGGGTCACCGATAGGTGGCAACGCAGAGAAGGGTAAAAGTGTAAAAAGTGTTGCGGTTGGTACACCTACTTGCACAGTGTATCCTACCTAACCCTGACGGCAGGGGACAAAGGCACTAAATGCCCGTCTGCGTCGCCCAAACAGTGCAGAAAGGGACTGTCAGGGACGCCACCGTTCGTCACGATGGCGATCTTGTCAGCATCGCATGCCACCGCGCACCGCTGGCTGCACAGCCTCACGCCACGCGCGCCTGGAAAGGCCCCCAGAGCGACACGTTAGCGAATGTGCTGGAGCATGGGTACAGAGTGGTTACTTGCCGCGGTCGTCGTCTTGTCGCACCCGGAAGCTTGTCGCTCACTAGGCCTTGGGATGCCTTGGTTGGCCTTCCCGGCAAGCTCCTATTGCCGGGGCCTTGTCTCCTTGGCTTGAATACTTTGTTCTTGAATGGCTCCAAGGGAACCACGGAGGGCCTTGGCGGTCGCCCGGCAAGCCTTGCCGCGGGGCGCTGCAACTGCCCGTGCACAAGTTCGGGATACTAGGGTACCCCTACTCTAGTACACCGACAGGAGCCCCCGGGCCTGGGCCACACATGGTGCCGAGCGCTGTTGGGCCAGGCCCAAAACAGGGCACGGGCACGCGTGGCCTGGGTTACGCCGAATCCTGCTCCGTATCCACCGCGCCCTCCCCTAACGGCACGCGTTGAATGCGGTGTCGTGGGAGAGATCGTGGGTGGTTTCTTTATTCGGAAGGGTGAAATGTCCGCCCCCTCCCTCTTTATAAGCAGGGGAAACAGGGGCAGTTCACCCATCTTTCCGTTTGTTGCTCCAACTCCAGAAATCTCCGCCGCTCCCCCCTTCTTCTCGAAGCAGAAAGAGAGCAGCGCTCCGCCCCCCATTGCCACCAGCATCACCAACGCCGCCGATCTCCCCCACCACCTCCGCCATGGCTCCAAAAGCCGACAAGGGGAACGGTGTGAAGTCGGCCGAGGCGCAGCGGCTCGCGGCGCTGCGGAAGGAGCGGGCCCTCTTCCCCCTCAGCTCGGTGCGCAGGAGCTGAGGGAGTACTACTACCTCTTCTGGTAGACGGAGACGCGTGCGCATCCGCGCATGAGGGTACTCCCGGCTGCAGCATCGGAACTGGCTCCAAGCGGGTACCCCTTTTTCGCGTTGTTCTTCTACTGCGGGCTCTGCCCGCCTTTTTCCGATTTCTTCTGCGACATTATGAACACCTACGGGTTCCGCCTCCTTGACTTCACCCCCAACGCCGTTCTGACCATGGCAGTTTTCGCACATCTGTGCGAAAACTTTGTCGGAGTCCACCCAAACGTGGCCCTTTTCCGCCACTTCTTCATGCCTCGGGTTGAGAGAGGAGAGCCTCTTGCCGGCGGTATTGCTTGGATTTCGAGAGTCGGCAAGAAGGAAGCGTATCTGGAGGGTGAACTCCGTAGCAAGTGGGAGGAGTGGAGAGCAGAGTGGTGCTGCATCGTTGAGGAGAACCCGCAGCCGTTCACTGCCCTGCGCTAAGCCCCAATAGTGCGCGGCAATGATTGGAGCAATGTGGCCCCGGAGGACGACAGGCTGAAGATTGCCGTCACCCGGATCCTTCGCCTCAGGCTTGCCGGGCTCACCGTAGGCGCCGTTGGTGCAGATTTCCTTCGCCGCCGCATCGGTCCCCTGCACGAGAGGGGAGACCCGCCTGGGAGTTCAAGAACTCGGCGGATATCATGAGGCTGCGCCCGGGCCTCAATTTCAACTTCACGGTCTTGGAATTGGACGCGATGCTTCTAGAGCTGTTCAAGCGCGACCCTCAGCACCCATTTACGTTGACGCGGAATGTCGTTCTGCTGTGCAACAATTCTTCACTTGATCGCATCCGCGCGATGATGCCGTTGTGCGATTCGCACGGAATCGCCCCAACTTGGCAAGAACCTGCGGATGACGTCGTGCGGGCATTCTTCGACAACTTGGTAGAAGTGCCGGTCCGTGCTGACGAACAGAAGAGCCTCACCCGCGACACTACCGACGCGGAGCTGCAGCGCATCGCCACAAGGACGGAAGAGGCTGCGGCAGCAGCTGCCGCGGGCGAGTTCGGGTTCACCGTGGAGGAGGCGGAGGCAGCAGAGGCGGCAAGCCTTGCCGAGCGCGAGGAGTTTGCCGGCGAGGAAGATCTTGCCGGCCCTGAAGCTGAGCCGAGCGAGCCCGGCGAGGAGGAGCCCGAACCTTCAGACAGCTTGCCGCAGGCGGAGCCCCCGGCCCCGCCAAGAAGGCGTCTCCGCAAGGCCGCGGACGCAGCGGGGCGGCAAACGGGTCAACAGCCGCCGAGCCGCGCGACACGCTCTACCGCAGCAAGCACCGTTGCCGCGGGAGCGCCTCACGCCGCTGCGGCAACTGGAGCGGGGTCTTCCCGGTCCACCGCTGCTGCTCCTGCCAAGCAGGCTAGGGAGCCTACTCCTCCGCCTCGCCGCACCGGAGGCGAGCCGGACTTCGATCTCTCCGCGCTCAGCTCCGACGATGACGAAGAAGAGTAAGATCCCCTTGCTGTCCTCGTAGTCCTTCAATTCTTGCTATCTTGTTGCTTTCGTCTTGTATTTGACTTGCTTCGATCTGAATCCATTCCTTTTCAGGACGCTGGCCCAGAGAGCGGCGAAGAGAGCCAAGGCCCCGGTGATTGTCATCGAAGATGATCGCACCGTGTCAGCAGGGGGGGTGTCTGAGACCACCTTGACGGACCCGGCAACTACTCCCCAAAGCAGCCCCCAACGCAGCCCCCAGCGTAAGTTTATAGTTTACTTCCTACTGTCAGGCGCACATGAGTGCTCTTTTCTCTACTGATATCTTGACTGTTGATTTGTGTAGGAGCAGAACAGCCCCACCACGAATGCCCGGAAGCTGCTCCCGAAGTGCCATCTGCTTCGACTACGCCGCCAAGGGAGGAGTCCCCGGCAAGAGAGCGCTCTCCGGCAAGGGAGAACTCTCCGGCAAGGGACAGTTCTCCGGCAAGGGAAGGCACCAGTGATCCACCGGCGGTTGAGACCGCAACCGCAGATCCTAGCACAGGTAATCTTCTTGCCTGGAAACTTTCCTTGGGTTCTTCTTCTTCTGATTTTCCTTTCTGGATTTTTGCTTGACTTTTCTCCCTTTTTCGTTCCTCAGATCCATCTGCTTCGGAGACAATGGACACCGAGGACGCCGGCAAGGAGAACGCGCACGGCAACAACGACGACGCCGCCGCCACTGAAGAAGAGGCCGGTGCTGATGATCCCGCCGGCGAAGAGGCCGCCAAGGCTGCCGCCGCAGAAGCTGGCGAGGAATCCGACGATCGTACTGACGGCCCCGAGGCCGGAGGAGTGCCAGGCGCTGCACCGACCGTCGATCCCTCCGCCGCTGCTGCAGAGCCAGGCTCCGAAGAGCCACAGCCCGGCGCCTACCTGAAGGCCGGCGATGGCATCTTCATCAAGCTCCCCTGGGCGTCGAGCTCTAGGGCACCGGTCGAAGGAGAAACCTTCGACGAAGAGGTGGTCGCCTCCGCTGGGCTGGAGCTTGTCGACGCGCCAAGCAGCAGCAGCGATGAGTCTGAGGAGGAGCAGCTGCTGCGGAAGCTGCTGTCTCTTTACCGCGCCCGCCAAGCCAAACTGGCGTCCCGAGAGGCGCTCGTTGCGAAGGCGGGGGTTGACATTGAGAAACGCGCGGAGGAGCTCCGGGGCCTCAGGCAGGAAACTCTCCGGTCCTTGGCGGAGGAGCGGGAGCAACTTCTCGAGGAGCGAAAAGCCTTCCTCCTCGAGAAGGCTGAAGCTGAAGAGAAGCAACGGCTTGTTGCCGAAAGGCTATCTGCGCAGGAGGGTAATTTGGCGCAGCACAAGGTCAATCTTGACAGCCACGAGGAGGAGCTTGCCGCGCGCGAGCAGGCAATAGGCGGGGCGCTCAAGGAAGCAAAGGACGCTGAGGCCGCCAAGAAGGAGCTGGAGATGAAGGTGGCGCAGCTGGAGGCAGATCTCAAGGCGAGCGGCGAGGAGCTTGCCGTGCTTAAGCGCGAGCGCGAGAAGGATGCTGCCGCTCATGGTGAGCTGCAGGGTCTTCTCGCTGAGAGGGGCAAGGAGCTCAGCGCCGCCAAGGATTCAAATGCAGACCTGGAGTTGAAGCTGGCCACGTTGACTCAGACGCTGGACGTCACCAGGGAGCGAGAGGTGACCTTGTCGGAGAAGGTCAAGGCCGACGAGGCGCTGCTGGCGAGTATCGCCGTTACCCAGAACTCATTCAGGGAGACTGTGGAGCACTGGATGGGGAGCTGGCGCAGCTGGGGATGGAGGACTTTGGGTATCCCTCCGACGAGCATCTCCAACCCAGCGCCAAGCTCAGCCTGTTCTTCAAAGGCGTGGCGACGGCCCTCCAGCGACTCCGGGAGAGGATCCCAAAGCAGTTGGCCGATGAGTCGCGCAGGATTTGCGCGGGGGCTCTCCAGAAGGTGCTGATGAAGGTGGCCTTCCGCAATCCAGGCCTGAACTTCACCAACGTCCTCAAATCCTTGCCGCCGGATGCTAATCGGGATGCGCTCAAGGCCCTTGTCGCACCCATTGTGGACAAGGTGAGCGAGATCCAGAGGGTTGAGGGCGATCGCGTAGACTAGGCCGCCCATTTTCTTTTTCTCTTTGTCGCTGCTGGTCATGTCACGAGAACAATCTATTAGAGCCGCGACAAGCTATCTTGTAATATAACTCTATTTTGGGTAATGATCGCTATGTTATTTCCTTTACTTGATTCCCTGCTTTGTATGTTATCACCCTACGCTTTTAGGGAACTTGTCAGCGCAGGCACCATTGCCGCGAGCGCTGAGTGCGGGACATCAGCTGCGTGCTGGCGGTGCCGCTTCCGACAAGAAACCTTGTCACAGCTAGTCGCAGCTCACTTAAGTTGTTCAGCAGACTCAAAACAAAGTAAGGGCGCAACTAGCTATGAGTTGGTTCCTCCGTGCACAGGTTTTCCATACAAAGTACGGTCGTTCAAGGAAGATAACTTTAAAATTTAAAAACTGATTGCTCAAACTTTGGCAACTTAGATTTTCTGTCGTTTCCTTTCCGGCAAGGCGAAACTTGCTTGAACGATGCCTGGTCCACATCATGATCTTCTCCTTTCCCCCCGACAAACTTGTGTGCGAGGGAATCTTGCTTTCCTTTATTAGAAAAAGAAAGAAGAGAAAATAAAGATATGGTGCCTTCCGGCTCGTTATTGCTTACAGGGGGTTGCGCTGCACAAAGTGTCAGATAATGCATGCAAATACAAGGTAGAAAGCATGAAATTGACAAGATGTGCTAAGCACATGAGATTTACTTATGCACGGGATCTGCGCCCGGCTTTGTACAAAGGATTACACGCAACATCGAAAAGACTTGTACAAAAGGTGGTTGCCAGAACGGGTTCCGGCAACCGCGCCCTACGGGTAAAACTTATGAAGATGCTCAATGTTCCAGGAGTTGCTCATCGGAGTGCCATCTTCGGTCTCAAGGCGGACAGCGCTAGGCCTAGTGACTCGTTTCACCCGGTAAGGTCCTTCCCACTTTGGCGTCAACTTGTTGGAATTCTTGGCGGACTGAACGCGCCGAAGAACAAGGTCGCCTTCCTCGAAGCTTCTGGCATTAACTTTGCGGCTATGGTAGCGGCGCAAAGCTTGCTGGTATCGAGCAGCTCGTACAGCAGCCTGAAGACGGTCTTCCTCAAGGAGCAGCGCATCATCTTGTCGCAGCTGCTCCTGCTCAAACTCATCATAAGCGAGCACTCGAGGCGACCCGTATACGAGTTCCGTGGGGAGAACTGCCTCTGCTCCATAGACTAGAGCAAAAGGTGTCTGGCCAGTGGCTCGATTTGGCATCGTCCTGATCAACCAAAGAACCACCGGTAGCTCCTCAATCCAGTTCCTTTCGCACTTGTGCAGCCTGTCGAAAGTCCTGGTCTTGAGCCCGCGCAGCACTTCAGCATTTGCCCTCTCTGCTTGACCGTTGCTTCTCGGATGAGCAACAGAAGCGAAGCAGACCTTGGCGCCAAGATCTTGGACGTACTGCATGAAGGTGCGGCTCGTGAATTGTGTGCCATTGACGGTGATGATCCTGTTAGGGATCCCGAAACGGCAAACAATCGACCTGAAGAACTTGACTGCTGACTGTGCTGTCACCTTCCTCACTGGTTCCACTTCCGGCCACTTTGTGAACATGTCGATCGCGACGTACAAGTACTCAAAGCCCCCGACAGCTCGGGGAAAGGGGCCGAGGATATCGAGCCCCCAGACCGAAAATGGCCAAGATAAAGGGATCGTCTGGAGAGCTTGAGCTGGCTGGTGTATCTGCTTGGAATGGAACTGGCACGCTTCACACTTTGTTACTTGTGCAGTTGCATCCTGGAGGGCTGTCGGCCAAAAGAAACCTTGCCGGAAAGCTTTGCCGGCAAGTGCTCTTGCGCCTATGTGGTGACCACATATGCCTCCATGTATCTCTGCCAACAGCTTTTGTCCTTCTTCCCGGTGAATGCACTTCAATTTCCCACCGTTGTGTCTTCTTCTGTACAGTGTGTCGTCGACAAACTAGTACATACTTGACTGCCGGGCTACTCTTTCCGCTTCTTCTTGTTCCTCGGGAAGTTCTCCTGTCTGAAGGAAAAGGACAATCTGCTGTGCCCATGCTGGAGCTTGTGGCTCGACAACAAGGACCAAAGGCACATCTGCTGCTGCGGGAACATCTGCTTCTACGGCAAGGGCTTGCGGCCCTGTCGGAGCTTCATGTTCCCCGGCAAGCTTGCCGGAGCAAAACTTGTCGGGAGCGTCTGCTCCAACGGAACAAACCCTGAGGCTTGTCGGAGCAGACTGTTCCTCAGCATCCTTGGCGCTGATTTTGGGGACCTTCTTGGCGGCGGCTTCGGGGAGCTCTGCCGGAAAGTAGTCACCAGAAATCAACTTCCTCTTCTTGCTCTGTCCAGTTGATGGTGTTACGGATGGTTGAGTTAGCTTGAGCGCAAAGATCCCTGGTTCCACAGGCAACTTTAGTGCGGCGCACTTCGACAGGCCATCAGCTATGTCATTCTGAGCTCTTGGAACATGTTCCATCTGCAGGCCGTCAAAGTGCTCTTCTAGCTTCCTCACTTCATCAACATAAGCTTCCATCAATGGACTCTGGTAATTCTTGTTCACTTGACGGACGACAAGCTGTGAGTCACCCCTGACAATGAGCTTCTTGATCCCAAGGTCTGCTACGATCCTGAGACCGGCAAGCAATCCTTCATACTCTGCAGTATTGTTCGTTGCTTGCTCCTTGCAGGGGACAAAGGCACTAAATGCCCGTCTGCGTCGCCCAAACAGTGCAGAAAGGGACCGTCAGGGACGCCACCGTTCGCCACGATGTCGATCTTGTCAGCGTCGCATGCCACCGCGCACCGCTGGCTACAAAGCCTCACGCCACGTGCGCCTGGAAAGGCCCCCAGAGCAACACGTTAGCGGATGTGCTGGAGCATGGGTACAGAGTGGTTACTTGCGGCACCAGGCGCCTTGCCGCGGTCGTCGTCTTGTCGCGCCTGGAAGCTTGTCGCTCACCAGGCCTTGGGATGCCTTGGTTGGCCTTCCCGGCAAGCTCCTCTTGCCGGGGCCTTGTCTCCTTGGCTTGAATACTTTGTTCTTGAATGGCTCCAAGGGAACCACCGAGGGCCTTGGCGGTCGCCCGGCAAGCCTTGCCGCGGGGCGCTGCAACTACCCGTGCACAAGTTCGGGATACTAGGGTACCCCTACTCTAGTACACCGACAGTGTCAGTTCTCCTTCTATCACTGGGATCAAGCACCGTAAGATCGAACCCACTACAAAGCACCTCTTCCCATTGCAAGATCAATAGATCAAGTTGGCCAAAAAAAACCCAAATATCGGAGAAGAAATACGAGGCTATAAGCAATCATGCATATAAGAGATCAAAGAACACTCAAATAACTTTCATGGATAAAAACATAGATCTGATCATAAACTCAAAGTTCATCGGATCCCAACAAACACACGACAAAAGGCTTACATCATATGGATCTCCAAGAGACCAATGTATTGATAATCAAGAGAGAGAGGAAGCCATCTAGATACTAACTGCGGACCCGTAGGTCTACATAGCACTACTCATGCATCATCGGAGAGGCACCAATGGAAGTTGTGAACCCCTGCGTGATGGTGTCTAGATTGGATCCGGTGGTTCTGGACTCTGCGGCAGCTGGAATTGATTTTCGTTGACTCCCCTAGGGTTTTTGGAATATTGGGGTATTTATAGAGCAAAGAGGCAGTTTAGGGGGCACCCCAGGTGGGCACAACCCACCAGGGTGCGCCTGGGCCACCTGGCTTGCCCTGGTGGGTGCTGCTCCCCCAGGTGCTTCCTTGGCCCACTGGATGTCTTCTGGCCAAAAAAAATCCTCAAGATGTTTCGTTGCGTTTGGACTCCATTTGATATTGATTTCCTGCGATGTGAAAAACATGCAGAAAACAGCAACCGGCACTGGGCACTATGTCAATAGGTTAGTTCCAAAAGTGATATAAAATGACTATAAAATGATTGTAAAACATCTAAGAATGATAATATAACAACATGGAACAATCAAAACTTATAGATACATTGGAGATGTATCAGACATCTGTCCTAACGGTGAGCCGACGTGTGTTTCCTCCAGCCAATGATGGTTTTACACATGGAAAATCCCCATTGGTCGTGGTTGTTAGCAGGTTATCGGATCCAAAACCGGACCCGATAGCTTAACAGCGACCCGTTACGGTGGATGCCACGTGTCGGTCACCCTTGACGAAAGCACTTCCATGACGCACGATTTATCGTCAAGGAAGTGGACACTTCCATGATGATAATTTTGGTAATGTCATGGAACACTTCTACGACTGCACAGGTATGACTATCTTGATTCTGTCATAAATTCATCATGGATGTACATGCATGACAGAAAACGTGACCTACTGTGACAAACACATATCATCACGAAAGTGTATTTTTTTTTGTAGTGGATGGGGTAGTCTTAAGTGGTGAACATCTCCGTGTTGATCATATCTACTAGATGACTCATGTTCGACCTTTTAGTCTCCAGTGTTCCGAGACCATGTTTGTACATGCTAGTCTCGTCAAGTTTAACCCAAGTATTCTACATGTGCAAAACTGGCTTACAGTCATTATATGTGAACGTAGAGTCTATCACACCCGATCAACACGAGGTGCTTTGAAACGACGAACTTTAGAAATGATGCATACTCGGGAGAACACTTTTATCTTGAAATTAAGTTACGGGATCATCTTATAATGCTACCGTCGTTCTAAGAAAATAAGATGCATAAAGGATAAACATCACATGTAATCAAAATATGTGACATGATATGGCCATCATCATCTTGTGCTTTTGATTCCATCTCCAAAGCAACGACATGATCTCCGTCGTCACTGGTGCCTTGATCTCCATCATTGCGTCGGGGTCGTCTCGCCAACTATTGCTTCTACAACTATTACTAATGCATAGTGATAAAGTAAAGCAATTACATGGAGCTTAGTGATTGACACGCAGGTCATACAATAATTAAAGACAACCCTAAGGCTCATGCCGGTTGTCGTACTCATCGACATGCAAGTCGTGAACTGATACGTCTAAAACGTATATATAATTTTTGATAGTTCCATGCTATTATGTTATCATTCTTGGATGTTTTATAATCATCTTTATAGGAACTTTATATCATTTTTTGGGAGTAACCTTTTGACATAGTCCCAAGTGCTAGTTGCTATTTTTTGCTTTTTTTACTTCGCGGAATATCCCTATCAAACAGAGTCCAAACGCAGTAAAACTTTTTGGAGAATTTTTGGACCAGAAGACAACTAAGAGCCAAGGAAGCACCTAGGCAGAGGCCCGTGGGGCCCACAAGACACCAGGGCGCGCCCTGATGGGCCGTGGGGCCCATGGGGGTCTCCTCCACCGCCTCTCAGCTCTATAAATATCCAAATATTCCAGAAACCATAGGGGAATCGACGAAACACAATTGTAGCCGCCGCAAGTTCCAAAACCACGAGATCCAATCTAGAGCCCTATTCCGGCACCTTACCGGAGGGGAACACGATCACGGAGGGGTTCATCATCCTCATTGGTGCTCCTCCAATGATGAGTGAGTAGTTCACCACAGACCAACAGGTCTGTAGGCAGTATCTAGATGGCTTCTTCTCTCTTTTTGATGCTCAATACAATGGTCTCTTGGAGATATATTTGATGTAATGACTTTTTACGGTGTGTTTGTTTCGATACGATGAAGTTCAAGTTTATGATCAGATTTTTATCCATGAATATTATTTGAGTCTTCTTTAATCTCTTATATGCATGATTATTTATAGCCTCGCATTTCCTCTCCGAATCTTTGATCTAGTTAGGCCAACTAGATTGATTTTTCTTGCAATGGGAAAAGGTGCTTTGTGATGGGTTCGATCTTGCGGTGTCCTCACCCAGTGACAGAAAGGGTAGCAAGGCATGCATGTATCGTTGCTATTAAGGATAAAAAGATGGGATCTATTCCTACATGAATAGATCTTGTCCACATCATTTCATCATTCTTATTGCATTACTACGTTTCTCCATGAACTTAATACACAGATGCATGCTAGATAGCGGTCGATGTGTGGAGTAATAATAGTAGATGAAGGTAGGAGTCGGTCTAATAATCATGGATGTGATGCCTATATTCATGATCATTGCCTTGGATATCGTCATAATTATTTGTTCTTCTATCAATTGCCCAATAGTAATTTGTTTACCCACCGTGTGCTATTTTCTCGAGAGAAGCCACTAGTGAAATCTACAGCCCCCGGGCCTATCTTTTATCATATTTGCTTTCTGATCTATCTTTTGTTGTATTAGTTTTCAGATCTATTATCCCAAAAACCCAAAAATACCTTGCTGCACTTTTTATTTACTTATTTTGTTTCATGTTTTATTCAGATCTATTTATCAAAACTCATACAAATTTATCTATATTTTTACCGAGGAGGGGTTGACAACCCCTCTCACATGTTGGGTTGCAAGTATTTGTTCTTTGTGTGCAGGTACCGTTTACATAGTGTTGTTTGGTTCTCCTACTGGATTGATACCTTGTTTTCACAACTGAGGTAAATACTTACCGTAGTTGTGCTACATCATCCCTTCCCCTTTGGGGAAATACCGATGCAGTCTCTAGCCACGTCATGAACTTGCTACAAAACATGATCATCTCATACATTAACATATATCATATCATGTCTAGACCATATCGCATCGCAACATGCCCTGCAAAAACAATTTAGATGTCCTCTACTTTGTTGTTGCATGTTTTACGGGGCTGCTACGGGCAACTAGCAAGAACTGTTCTTATGTACGCAAAACCACAATGGTGATTATCAAGTTGCTATTTAACCTTCTGCAAGGACAGTTGTAGTCAAATTAGATTCAACTAAACTAGGAGAAACATACACCTGCTAGCCACTTATGCAAAATTAGATTAGTCGGTGGAGCCGGTCTCATGTACGTGGACATGTAAGGTTGGCATCCCTCCTGAGGTTCTAGAGCCAGGAGCAAGCGCGCTCCCGAGGCTAGGACACAGGCCGAGGCTCCTGTGGCAGGTGGTTGAGGGAGCTCTTTCTGAGGTGCGATGTGCTTGATAGTGATGGTGTTGCCGAGGACTTGAAGAGACGTTCCTCGAAAATGCCAGGCTCCTGAGGCAACCGCTTGGATGCCCTTCTGGCGATGTCATCAGCCTCTTGGTTGGTGCCGCGGGGCACATGCTACAACTCCAGCCCCCAAAACTGCTTTTCCATCCTGCGTACCTCTGCAAGATACGCCTCCATGTGCTCATCCTTTGGCTCGTGCACTTTGTTGGATAAGTTGACGAGGAGCTGTGAGTCTCCCTTGATGACGAGGCACTTCACCCCCAGTGCTGATGCAGCCTTTAAGCCCGCTATGAGGCCTTCGTATTCTGCTATGTTGTTGGAGACCTTCTCGCCGTGCTGAAAATAGAACTGTACAGCATAATAGAGCTTGTCCTGAGTGGGGGATATAAGCACCGCGCTGGCCCCCGCACCATGTCGAGAGAATGCCCCATCGAAGTACATGACGCAGCCGTCCGATAACTTGCTTCCTGGGGAGAGTGACCGATCTTCACCTGCTTCAAGCCTTGGCGCTTCTGTCCATTCTGCCACAAAATTTGCAAGTGCGGCCCCCTTGATGACTCTGGTCGTGCTGAATTCTAACTGAAACGCTTGCAGCTCAATGTTCCACTCGGCTACCCTTCTAGTGGAATTGGGGCTCCGGAGCACCCTTTCCAATGGGTAGGCCGAGACAACCTTGATGGGGTGACCTTGAAAGTAATGCCGCAACTTACGCGAGGCCACCAATAGTGCGAGGAAGAGCTTCTAAGGCATGGGGTATCGTGCCCTTGCATCCCACAACACCGTGCTGACGAAATACACAGGATGCTCGACGAGGGTGGGTGCGCTGACAGCCCGTGCCCTCCGGAGAGTTGAGCGCCTCCTGAGACGTCGAAGCCACCAGCTCATGGCTGCTTGGTGAGGCCCCTTCATCCCCGGGGGTGTCTTCCTATTGAGGCGGGTCCCTATCTGCCGAGTCTGCGGTCTTCGCGAGGCTTTCTTGGTATGGTGCTGCCGCGGTCCCTATTCATCAAACAATACCACCGAATCAAAATAAGACATAGGTGGTAAGCAATATGAACATCACCGCCCACAACTCCTTTGTGTTCTATTCATGCATATCATCTACACATAGACCTGGCTCATGATGCTATTGTTGGGAATGTTGCATGGAAAACAAAAAAAACTATGCACACGGAAGATCTATCCATGGTGATGCATAGCTACGAGAGGGGAGAGCATCTACATACCCTTGTAGATTGCTAAGCGGAAGCGTTTATCAACACGGTTGATGTAGTCATACACCTTCACGATCCGTTTCGATCAAGCACCGAACGTATGGCACCTCCACGTTCAACACATGTTCAAGCTCGATGACGTCCTTGCCTTCTTGATCTAGTAAGAGTAGTGAAGTAGTAAATGAGTTCTGGCAGCATGATGGCGTGGTGATGGTGGTGGTGAAACTACTTCTGCAGGGCTTCGCCAAGCACAACCGATTTAGTGCGGAGGATGAACTAGAGGAAGATATTAGAACCACACCAGAATTCTAATTATGAGGATTATAGGTATCTAGGACTAGCTCTAGTTAGTCAACTAGGACCAACTAGAACTAGAACAAGATCAACTAGAGGAGGCTCAAAAACTTGTGGTCTAGGGGCTAGCCCTGCTCCTCTATTTATATGTTGAGCCCTGGGGTCGTTACTTGGGGAGAGGGCTCCCCAAAGTCGGTTTGGAACACAAGAAAGAGTCCTCGGATTCAAGTATGAGCCGCCACGGTCCTCAATGTCTAGCCCAGATGCCATAGTCCTCGGCGTCTGGCCAAGGGCCAGACGCCAGGGTCCCTAGTGTCTGGTCCCTGACCTCCACAAAATTTCCTTTTATACCTCCCTAAAGCCCCATGGGCCTTACCCCTTGGCCCAACCATCATCCTATATATCAATCTTACCTCCATACCATTCCGGAGCTCCTCGTCATGTCCGTGATATCATCTGGGACTCCGAACAACATTCGTTCACCAACATACATAACTCATATAATACTATATCGTCAATGAACATTAAGCGTGCGGACCCTACGGGTTCGAGAATGATGTAAACATGACTGAGACGCTTCTCCGGTCAATAACCAATAGTGGGACCTGGATGCCCATATTGGTTCCTCCATATTCTACGAAGATCTTTATCGGTCGAACCATTATGACAACATACGTAGTTCCCTTTGTCCGTCGGTATGTTACTTGCCCGAGATCCGATCGTCGGTATCCCCATACCTAGTTCAATCTCGTTACCGGCAAGTCTCTTTACTCATTCTGTAATACGTCATCTTGGAACTAACTCCTTAGTCACTTTGCTTGCAAGCTTCTTGTGATGATGTATTACCGAGAGGGCCCAGAGATACCTTTCTGTCATATGGAATGAGAAATCCCAATCTCAACCCATGCCAACTCAACAGACACCTTCGAAGGTACCTATAGAGCACCTTTATGATCACCCAGTTACGAAATGACGTTTGATACACACAAGGCATTCCTCCGGAGTTTGGGAGTTGCATGATCTCATGGTTGAAGTAACATGTATTTGGCATTAAGAAAATAGTAACAATAAACTGAATGATTATATGCTATGCCCACGAATGGGTCTTGTCCATTACATTATTATCCTAATGATGTGTTCCCGTTATCAAGCGAAAACTCATGTCTAAGGTCAGGAAACCTTAACCATCTTTTGATCAATGAGCTAGTCTAGTAGAGGCTTACTAGGGACTTGGTATTTGTTTATGTATCCACACATGTATTCAAGTTTCCGATCAATACAATTATAGCATGAATAACAAACCTTTATCATGATTAAGGAAATATAATAATAACCACTTTATTGTTTCCTCGAGGGAATATTTCCAACAATTATTCACTTGGTACAGAACCATTTGATGTTTGGGGATTTGATTATATGGGACCTTTTCCATCCTCTAATGGGTGTACTCATATTCTAGTTGTTGTTTATTACATTACCAAGTGGGTAGAAGCTATTCCAACTAGTACTGTTGATCATAACACTTCTATTAAAATGCTTAAAGAATTTATTTTCCCAAGGTTTGGAGTCCCTAGATACTTAGTTACTGATGGTGGTTCAAATTTTATTCCTGGTGCATTCCACGAACTCCTTCATAAATATGATTTCAACCATAGAATTGCATCACCTTATCATCCTCAGTCTAGTGGTCAAGTTGAATTGAGAAATAGAGAAATAAAGTTAATTTTGCAAAAGACCGTCAATAGATCTAGAAAGAATTGGTCTAAGAAACTTGACGACACATTGTGGGCATACATAACTGCTTATAAAAACCCTATGGGTATGTCTCCATATAAAATGGTTTATGGAAAGACATGTCATTTACCTCTTGTGTTAGAACATAAAGCATATTGGGAAATTAAAGAACTTAACTATGATTACAAACTTGCTGGTGAAAAGAGGTTATTTGATATTAGTTCCTTAGATTAATGGAGGACGCAAGCTTATGAAAATGCTAAGTTATTTAAGGAAAAGGTTAAAAGATGGCACGATAGAATACTCCAAAAATGGGAATTCCTAATAGGAGATCAAGTTTTATTATAAAACTCCCGTTTAAGATCCTTTGCAAGAAAGCTTCTCTCTAAATTGTAAGGACCATATATAGTTGAAGAAGTTTATCGCTCCAGAGCTATCAAGATAAATAACGCCGAAGGCACTAATCCGAATGTGGTTAATGGGCAAAGAATTAAACATCATATCTCTGGTACGCCCATTAATGCTGAAACTAACATTATCCAAACTATGACACCGGAGGAGCACATAAGGGAAACCTTTCAGACCGCTCCAGAGCCCTAAAAAAGGGGTAGGTACGTGGTATGGTAAGTAAACCGACTCCAAAACTTTCATAGAAGTAATTTCTGTCTGTTTTGGAATATTTTCAAAATTAGGAAAATATTAAAGAATCCGAAAATTGCACGAGGAGCGACAGGCTCGAGAGGTGCGCCCTACCCCACTAGGCATGCCTCCCAGGCTTGTGGCCCCCTAATGGACTTTCCCAACTCTGTTTTGGATGACCCACAAGTATAGGGGGTCAATTGTAGTCATTTCTATAAGTAAGAGTGTTGGACCCAACGAGGAGGAGAAGGAAATGACAAGCGGTTTTCAGCACGGTATTCTATGCAAGCACTTAAATTATCAGTAACACATAGTTTGATAGCAAAATAATTCTAAACGGGTAACAAGTGTAGCAGAAGGGCAGCAAGGTGGCTCAATCCTTTTTATAGCAAAGGACAAGCCTGGACGAACTCTTATATAAAGAAAAGCGCTCCCGAGGACACATGAGAATTATCATGAAATTAGTTTTCATCATGCTGATATGATTCACGTTCGTTACTTTGATAATTTGATATGTGGGTGGACTGGTGTTTGGGTGCTATCCTTACTTGGACAAGCATCTCAATTATTATTAACCCCTCTTGCAAGCATCCGCAACTACGAAAGAAGAATTAAGATAAATCTAACCATAGCATTAAACATGTCGATCCCAACCAGCCCCTTATGAAGCAACACATAAACTAGGGTGTAAGGTTCTATCACTCTAGCAACCCATCATCTACTTGCTACTTCCCAAGGCCTTCCCCTAGTCCCAAATCATGGTGAAATGTCATGTAGTCGATGTTCACATAACACCAGTAGAGGAAAGACAACATACATCTCATCAAAGTATTGAACGAATACCAAATTCACATGATTACTTATAAGGAACAAAAGTAACTACTCACAAGACATATTCATGTTCAAGATCAGAGGGGTATTGAATAGCATTAAGGATCTAAACATATGATCTTCCACCAAATAAATCAACTAGCATCGACTACAACACTACTAGGAAAAGGGCTATAGATAATATGGACACTAATGGCACACCAGACATGTGGTGCGCCACTACTATATAGCAGTGGCGCACCATGTGTTGGTGCGCCATTAATGTGATAGACACTAATGGCGCACCACACCCATGGTGCGCCACTACTAACAATTTTTTCTTCCAAAAATACTAATGGCGCACCAGGGCACAGTGCGCCATTATTAGTTTTAACTAGTAATGGCGTACTAGTCACCCTGTGCGCCACTACTATCATTTTTTTTTGCAAAACTACTAATGGTGCACCGCCAGCTGGTGCGCCATTAGTAACCAGGGTTACTAATGGCGCATTTGTAGGTGGTGTGCCATTAGTAACCTGGGACCAGCTAGATATTTTGGATAGCCACCTACACACTCACTTTCCCCACTTCATTCTCTCCACCTCCTCCTCCAAGCTTGTCTCGGCTGCCTCCTCCTCCTCACCTCATTTGCACCATAGATTCATCCAAATTAAGTGGTTAAATTACCTTTTTTTGATAGGTAAGTAAGGGGAAAGCTTTTTTTATGTTGTAGATCTACTTTTTTCTCCCTCCAACAACGTGCACATGCACTTTTTATGGCCTAGATAGATCTATGTATGTTTGTGGTGTTCCATATGTTTGTGGTGTTGCATATATGTTTGTGTTTGCGGGTACCGGTATTTGAAATGCGATAGTTGCCAATATTTTGCCGGAATGTTGATTCATTTCCGTTTCGGCGAGAATTTTGGCACTATGCATTCTTTTTGGTCCTATTTTTAGGCAAAGTCATGCCAATTTTTTTCTTGGTTCTAAAATATCGTTTTGCTCACCCGCAGATGACCATGGTCCGCACGATGACCGAAGGCATCGTGAATAGGTTTTTGAGCTCCATGAAGGCCGAGATGCTGCAAAAGAACGAGACAGAGATAAGATGTCCGTGTTGAAGATGCAAGCTGAGGAGCCTTATGGACCCAGATTCCATATAGGTGCGGGACCAACTGCTCTTGCGTGGTTTCATGGATGGCTATCGGTGGCAAGGTGATGAAGATGATTATGAAGTCGTCCATGGGGGCCGGGGAAGAAATGAGGAAGGGCATTAACACAACCGCGGCAAGGGCGGGCGAGAAGACAAAGAATCTCTAGGACATGATCATGAAGTAGATGTAGTACACGGTCATCATGTAGAAGATGCCGGACATGATGATGAGGAACATGCCGGAGCAGACGAAGGGCATGATCATGAAGATGAAGATGCCGGAGCAGACGACGATGGACCATCGATGGGCTAGGTGCAGGACCCTCAGATTCAAGAGCTGCTTCTCAAGCAGACGGATAACGCAAGAGCTGCCGCCTGAGAGAAAGCCAAGATGGATCAATTGGAGATTGACGCGGTTACTCCATTGTATGAAGGATGTAGGCCCGAGGATACCCACCTGAAAGTAACGCTCATGGCTCTGGAGACGAAGGTAAAACACAAAATGACCGGCGCATGCTTCGACGAGAACATGGCATTCTGGCATGAACTTCTTCCCAAGTGGAACAAGTGCCCGACCAATTTCGAGGAGGCGAAGAAAATCATGCGTCCTCTGGATTTACCGCACGTGAAATACCATGTGTGCATGAACAATTGCATCATTTATCAGGACGAGCACGTGGAGTCTACCATATGTCCGGTGTGCGGTGTCACTCGATACAAGAAGAGCAAGAAAGCTCCTCAAAAAGTGGTGTGGTACTTTCCGATCACTCC
The DNA here is from genome assembly GCF_002162155.2 of Triticum dicoccoides. NCBI lineage: Eukaryota > Viridiplantae > Streptophyta > Magnoliopsida > Poales > Poaceae > Triticum > Triticum dicoccoides. Next base: position 275,127,132 of record NC_041385.1, on the reverse strand, counting down.
TCGTCTGCAGCAGTATTTCGCAGACCCTAAGGTAGCAAAGCTCCTGCGTTGCACGCAGATAGGGAGGAGAAGAAGCGAGAAGATGACGCAAATGATCCGGAGATAAATAAAAAAGACAAGATGTTGAGTCACCCTAAGGATGGGAGCCAGTGGCAAGCATTGAACTTCGAACACCCAGAATTTGGGAAGGATCCAAGGAACATCTTGCTGGGCGCGAGCACTGATGGAGTCAATCTGTTTGGCAGCCAGAGAAGCACACATAGCATCTGGCATGTGTTTGTGTGGATGTACAACCTTCCCCCCTGGTTGTGCATGAAGAGGAAGTACATTCACATGAGTATGCTAATTGAAGGGCCGAAACAACCAGGGAACGACATCAATCTATATCTGGGGCTGCTGAAAGAGGAGCTAGACACGCTGTGGAAAATGCCAGCCAATACGTGGGACGCTGTAGAGAAAGAATATTTCCCTATGAGAGCCGCACTGCTCACGACGGTGCAGGACTATCTCGGTTACGGATATGTCGTGGGGCAGGTGGTCCATGGATTTTTTTGGATGCGTCAGGTGCATGGATGACACAATGTATCGCCAGCTAGATAGAGATCCCGGGTCTTCGAAAACCGTGTTCATGGGACATCGAAGGTGGCTTCGCGATGATGACTCATGGAGGAAACGCAAGGATCTATTCGATGGTGAAACCAAAACCCAAAGACGCCCGCGTACGAGGAGCAGCGAGGAAATAGACGAGTTGTTGAAAAATTGGAAAGATTGCCCACTGCCGGGAAAGAAGCAAAAGGCGCTAGAGTAGGGAAAGAAGCGAAAGGCGCCAGAGCCGCTGCTGAAGGTATGGAAAATGAAGTCTGTTTTCTGGGAGTTGCTGTACTGGAAGATCCACCATGTGCCTCACAGCCTTGATGTCATGCATATCATGAAGAACGTGTGCGAGAGTCTGCTTGGTACCCTGCTCAACATGCCAGAGAGGACCAAAGAAGGGCCGAAAGAAAGGGCAGACTTGAAATCAATGGGCATCAGGGTGGAGGTTCACGCTAATGATGACGATGATGATGAGGCGAAGAAGGACACGGAAAGTCATCGCAAAGGCAAAAAGGCCAAGAAGAGCGGAAATGACTTCCCTCCCACGTGCTTCACTCTAAGTCAGGAGGAGATCGATTAGCGTGAAGATAAGCAGATACCTAGATTCAGCGAAGCAGAAGTTCAGCGGGATGAAGTCTCACGACTGTCACGTGTTGATGACGCAGATACTTCCAGTTGCAATCTGTGGGATCATGGACGCGCACATCCGTGAAATGCTATTTGGCCTATGCAACTTTTTTGACGTCATCTCTCGGAAGTCGGTTGGTGTGAGGCAACTCAGAAGGCTACAGGAAGAGATCGTGGTGATACTATGCGAGCTTGAGATGTACTTCCCACCCACATTCTTCGACGTTATGGTGCATCTACTGGTCCATATCGTGGAGGATATCATCCAACTCAGGGCAATGTTCCTGCACAGCATGATGCCGTTCAAAAGGATGAATGTTGTCATCAAAGGATACGTTCGCAACATGTCACGTCCAGAGGGAAGAATAGCTAGGGGCTTTCTGACCGAAGAGTGCATCTCCTACTGCACGAATTATCTAGGCATCTTGAACCCCGTTGGTCTGCCCGTCAACAGGCACCTCGGCAGGCTCGTTGGATGGGGTCACCGTGAGGGTCACCGTGAAATGCATGTCGACTTCGAGGGCGACTCGCCGACTTTGAAAGAGCAAACCTAGTCGCGCTACAACACATAGACGTGGTCGATCCTTGGGTGGTAGAGCACAAAACCTTTATTGAGAAGACGTACAATGACCGAGGCCAACAAAGGACGGACAGAGATATAATCAAAGAGCACAACTCATGTTTCACGCGTTGGTTCAAGCAGAAGCTTCTGTGGTACCCTTTACATTAGGATTCTTCCGCGGAAGAACAACTCATATTTGCCTTGTCACAGGGCGCCGAGCACAACCTGATGACGTGTGAGGTGTACGATATCAACGGCTACACATTCTACACCGATGGAAAGGACATGAAGAGCGATGGTTATCAGAACTCTGGGCTAACGATGGAATCCTACACCGGTAACGACAAGGACAGATACTATGGAAGGATCGAGGACATCTGGGAGCTGAGCTACACTGGAGAGAAGGTCCCGATGTTCCGTGTCAGATGGGCCAAGAGCGTCATAAAAGAAGACCGGTATTTCACCACCATGGTTATACCCGAAGCCAAATCCAAGACCGCGGGCACAAACGTCACTCCGAAAAATGAGCCATGCGTACTGGCTTCCCAAGTGGACCAATTCTTCTTCATTACCGACCCGTCAAAGCCCAGTCGTGTTGTCGTGAGGATAGGCAAAAGGAAGATCATTGGAATGGATGGAGTCGCCAATGAGCAAGACTTCGACAAGTACGGCGACCCGAAGATGGAACATGACGACGACGATGAAGTACCAGCATACATCACAAGAAGAAGCAGGACCACCCTACCTAAAGGACGTCCGTTCAAGAGAAGAACTCCATTTATGAAAAATAAGGTGTCGGTGTACTAGAGTAGGGGTACCCTAGTATCCCGAACTTGTGCACGGGCAGTCGCAACACCCCGCGGCAAGGCTTGCCGGGTGACCACCAAGGTCCTCCGTGGTTCCTTTGGAGCCATTCAAGAACAAAGTATTCAAGCCAAGGAGACAAGGCTCCGGCAAGAGGATCTTGCCGGGAAGGCCAGCCAAGGCATCTCAAGGAACTTGCCGCGACGCACCACGCGTCCCGGCAAGGCCCGGTGAGCGACAAGCTTCCGGAAGCGACAAGACAGCGACCGCGGCAAGGCGCTTGCCGCGGCAAGCAACCACTCTGTACCCACGCTCCAGCACTTCCACCAACGTGTCACCATGAGGCCTTTACAGGCACGCGTGGTGGGAGGCTGTGCAGCCAGCAGTGCGCGGTGGCAAGCGGCGCTGACAAGATAGCCATCGTGGCAAGTGGTGGCATCCCTGACGGTCCCTTTTTGCACTGTTTGAGCGACGCAGACGGGCATTTAATGCCTTTGTCCCCTGCCGTTAGGGTTAGGTAGGATACACTGTACAGGTAGCTGTACGAACCACAATCCCTTTTCCATTTTTACCCTTGTCTACGTTGCCACCTGTCGGTGACCCCTTGAGCATATAAAAGGAGGCCCATGCGCAACGTGGAAGGGGGGTTCGGGGGTTCGGGGGCAGAAAAACACTCACGCACGGTCTCGTTAGCAGCTAGTGTGTACTGTAGCACTCAGCGCTCCCGAGCAAGAACTCAATACAATCAGACAAGCAGCAGTAGGAGTGTTATCTCTCCGGAGAGCTCCGAAGCTGGGTAAACTGCTCGTGTGCTTCGCCTCGATCCGCTCTTCGTGCGATCTCCGCCCCCCGCCGAACCGAAAGGGGCTCGGTCCGCCGGTCCCATAGGTGTTCGTGGATCAGTTTCCCCGACATCTTTGGCGCGCCGGGTAGGGGGCGTCGAGGTTGTGTGAACCTGGTCCGGCGTTCACACGAGCTAGATATTCATCTTCTTCATCGACATGCCACCGAAGAAGAAAGCTTCGGAGGTAGCTGTTCCGTCCGCCTCGATCCCACCGCCACCGGAGCAAACGGGTGGTGGGGTAGACGCCGGTGGAATAACGGACATCGACGAGGGAGCCCACGGTGCTGCCAGGTCCAAGGACAAGGCTGCGCAGACCTCGGCGTCCGTACATGCACCGCGCCCATCTCAGGAGGCGCAGGACCGACAACCTCATGGTATTCGCAGTACCATACGTTTGTTGGACCAAGATCGAGCTGGTGGGTCTCGGGGTGCTCAAGACCAGCATGCACGCCAACATACTGGCACGAGCGAGACACGGTCGCCTGGACGGGATACTGCTCCTTCTAACATAGTTAGAAGTCCGAGCATATCCCGCTCCTCGCGCCGTTCGCCGCTACCGCCCACCACTCCAGCAGAAGCTTTGGCGCGAGCTCAACTGCTCCTGGACTACCCTCCAACGACAGACAAGATCGATGAATGGAGGGCCACCATTCAGAGTCTCATCGGCTATGCCAACGGCGACACTCTGCGACAGCCGAGTACATCGCCGCCGCGACAGGACTACCAGGCACGAGCCGATGGCGACGGAACCGGTGGGGGTGCAACCACCATGCACTCTCCACCCCGAAGGCCAAGATCGCCGACTCGCCGGATCCACCTCGACAGCGACTCCACCGCATCATCAGATCCATGAGCTCGTCGCGATCAGCGCCAAGTTCTTCACGAACGACAGCAAGAAGACGCTCGAACTCGCATCGAGCGTCGAAGAGAAGCGCGGCCTCAATCAGACCAGCGCGCCGGGCCCTTTGTCGACATGCATGCGCCAGGGGAACCAGGCGACTCGCCGTACGCGGTAGGTTGCCCTGCGTTCACTCGTGAGCTGCGGCAAGTCCAGTGGCCCAGCACGAAGAATTTCAAAAGGCTGAATACGAGCGACGTGACAAGGAGAAGGCCCAGGAAGGTGCTGGAGGAGTTGGCAAGAAACGACCCGGCCGAGGAGGACACCACGGCAAGGCCAAGCAGCGGCAAGGAGAGAGACCTCCCCGCGGCCGTGACAAGGATGCAGATGACGACGACGATGAAGATATGGATGACGAGGAGACTGATGAGCAGGAGTTCCAGAAAGCCACAGAGGTCCTGTGCGTTGACAGTGGTGCTTCTCTGCATACCTCACACCGCCAGCTCAAGCAGTGGGTGCGGGAAGTCAATGCGGCAGAACCACCCGTCGAGTCACGCAAGCCTCTGAAATGGTCCAGCACGCCTATCGTCTTTGATATTGAAGACCACCCTGATCGCATAACTGCGGTCGGGTGCTTGCCGATGTTGGTTTCACCAACTATCCGCAACCTCAAGGTCACTTAGATGCTAGTTGACGGCGGGGCTGGCTTGAACCTAATCTCCTCCGCGGTACTCCAGAAACTCCAGATCCCTGATAGCGAGCTCGAAGAGACCGTCACATTCCAAGGAATCAATCCGGGAAGGAGCAAGCCGAAGGGAAAGATCATGTTGCCGGTGACATTTGGCAGCGAGTTAAACTTCAGGACTGAGAGGGTCACTTTTGACGTTGCTGACTTTCCATTGCCTTATAATGGGATACTCGGCCGTCCAACACTCGCCAAATTCATGGCAGCCTCTCACTATGCATACAACATACTGAAGATGCCAGGCCCGATAAGTGTCATCTCTGTCCCTGGCGACAAGAAGGATGCTCTTATCTGCGCCGACAAGATCTACCGGGAAGCAGCAGCCGCAACGGATCGCAAGTCACTTGCCGCTGAAGCTCCCGGGGGGAAGAAGAAGACTAAGTCCGGCAAGAGTTCTGATGCCCACTCCAGCAAGCGCACCTCTTCGGAGTGCTGCGCTACCGTCGAGGACGCACCATTGAGCTCCACCGGCAAGTGTAAGAAGACAATGGCAGCTCCACCAGAGACCAAGAAGGTGTCCGCCAAGGAGGATGGCACTGGTGGTACCTTTACCATCAGTGCCACTCTCGACCCTAAATAGGAAGGCGCGCTCGTTGCTTTCCTGCGGGCGAACGTCGACGTATTTGCATGGCAACCGTCTGACATCCCCGGTGTTCCCAGGAAAGTAATCGAGCACCATCTTGCCGTCTGTCCTCATGCGCGGCCCGTCAAGCAGAAAGTCAGGAAGCAGGCAGTGGAGCGCCAAGAATTCATCGCAGAAGAAATCAAGAAATTGGAAGCAGCAGGCCTTGTCAGAGGAGTGCTCCATCCTACGTGGTTGGCCAACCCTGTGGTCGTGCGCAAGGCTAACGGAAAATGGAGGCTTTGTATCGACTTTACTGATGTCAATAAAGCTTGTCCCAAAGACCCATTTCCCTTGCCGCGCATCGACCAGATTGTTGACTCCACGGCCGGATGTGACTTGCTTTCATTTCTTGATGCATACTCAGGTTACCATCAGATCTTCATGGCAAAAGAGGATGAGGAGAAGACCGCATTCATCACCCCATGTGGCACATACTGTTTCGTACGGATGCCTTTCGGTTTAAAGAATGCTTGTTCAACATTTGCAAGGGTAGTACACATAAGGGCAAGAAGATTGTGAACAGATAGCTAGCTAAGATCAATTGTATTTAAATTCTAGCCTTCATTTCTTGATTGTATTTCGACATATTGAAATGATATTTCTTCTGTTCTAGTGTCCTCATGAATATTTATTTATGTTTATTATGGTATTGAATTTCTAACTCACAAAAAGTATTGGATTTGTTAATATTTTTTGAACTCATGAATATTTTTAAATTTCGTGGGCACTTTTTGAATTCATGAATATTTTTTCAAATTTGATGATATTTTTTCATATTCATTATGAAAAAATATTGAATATTCATGAGGACACTCGATCTCGATCCCCCTCCATCTCGATCGCTATCCTCCCTCGCCAGATCCCCCTCCCCGCCGAGCACCCCCCGCACCCTCCCCCGCTCCACCGCTGCCGACGACCCCCCGCACCCTCTCCCGC